>NW_003852396.1:43002671-43114561 GCF_000181295.1 Otolemur garnettii
GGGCCCGGGCTGGGGATTCGAACCCGCCACCTTAGGTGTATGTGGCTGGCGCCTTAGCCGCTTGAGCCACAGGCACCGAGCCCCTAATTGTACTTTCTTTTCTTGTTTAGCAATGAGTTTGGAGACAAGTGGCTTGAGCATTATTGCAGCAACTCTGTGATATCAGGTACCTGCATTGGTTGCTCTGTGATCCACTTGGCCTTTCTCTCCTGCTCTATAAAATAGCTGGGTTAGCTCGTCCTACTCATAAAATGTCTGCAGCAGCTCAAGGCATCTCGCCCTCAACAACAGTGTTACAATAGGAGGGAATGAACCTCTCTTCACAGGCTTCTCTCCTCTTATTAGAGATGAAATCCCTGAAGCCACCAGCTGACTTTTTCTGTATGTCTCAATAGCTAGAACCAGGTCACATGGTCACCTGAAGCTCAAGGAAGAGGAAGAGAATGGCCATTATTGGTTTATACCATGATGCAGTGTCTGGGGGCTGTATACTACAAGCCTTAAATAAATTGGGGTCTTTTTAGCAAGTAAAAAGGAGGGAGTGACTATTGGGCTAATTTTAGGCCACACTAGAGAGGGAGGGTATTTAGGGATGAAGAGAACAAGAGGAGAACCCAGGACTTCATGGGATTTGTAGTACACAGGGATGAGGGTCTAGGAAAGAGATTTCAAATAACAAGGAAATAGGAGCAGAGAAGAGCCAGAGAAGCACCCCGAGGGGAAGCGTTTCCAGGGATGTGTCTGCAGGGGTACAGATGGCCGATCTTTGAGCAGGATGAGGCTGTAAAAAGCTGTCAGATTTGGCAGTGAAGAGGTCATAGTGACCATTGCCAGAGCAGGTTCAGTGGTGCCAAGGGCTACGAGAAGAATGGCAATCTTTATCATATGCATTTGGTAGGAGTGCAGATTCATCTAAAATTCTATTGGTTTGGCACTGTGTATCAAAATTTAAAATACCCTTTATGAAATTTTACTTCTAGGAATTAATACAATCATCAGATTTAGACAAGTGGAGGCTGATGTGGGTACAAGAATATTGATTGCAACCTTGTTTATTATAGCAAAATGATGAGGAGGGGTAATTGATCTGCAAGTCCATCAGGATTAATTAAAACAAATGATGGTACATCTTGGCAATGGCATACAAGGCACAGTGGCTAAGAGCTGAAGTTCTATAATTAGGGTTTGGTTTGAATTCTGGCTCTGCCATTGACCAGCTGTGTGACCTCACCTCTCTAAGAAACTTTCTAGGACTTGGTTTCTTTAGCTGTAAAATGGGATAATTAGAATACTAACTCATAGAGCGATAGTGGGGATTGAGGAAGTTACAAGGGAAATACACTGAATATGTCTGACACAAATTATAATGCAGTCATTTAAGAAGATTTGACCGATCTGTATGTATAGAAATAGAGAGCTGTTTGTGAGGTATTAAGAGAGAAAATGAAGTTACTGAATAACACATAATATGATCTGCCTGTTAAACAGGGGTTTCACCTAGGGGGTAGATTCATGGAGATAATTCATTTTCTCCTTTACCCATATCTATATTTCTTACCTTTAAAACAAAGGAACTTTATGTCTGGTTCACTTGGTCAACTCTAAGCCACAGGATAGCTGGTAACATTTTTGTATTGTCTACCACAGTATATCCCAATATCTGGCATATTGCAAGCAAATGATAAATATTTGATGAAATGAAAGAATGAAAAGGAGAAAGTTGTGTTTACAAGGTAATTCCATAGACCATGAGTTCTAAGATGAAGCAGTTCTAAATGAACAGGCCCAAGGTATACCTCAGGGACTACGTAGCAAACCTGGGGGTCATAGATTGCTCATCACCGTGGATGCTGTGGTTCCCAGAGATGTGGACAGAATGAGAGAAAAAGAGGAGAAATGGGCCCAAATGCACCGGTATCCACTTCCCTGCTCTGTCCAACACTTCCCAAATAGGCTGAATCTGTGAGAAGAGCTGTTATTTTATAACTACAGGGGATTTTGGTGCCTTTGAGTCATTTTAACCTCAGAAAGCTAGGGCCCATGACAGTTGAGTTCCTCAGGCTCCCACAGAAACTGAGACATGCCACCAGGACCTGTGTCCCCAATTTCTGCTCTTGTGCTGGTTCCTTCTTTCAAAGACTGAGCAGTGTGAGTATTTACAATATAAATGAAGTTGTTTTGAGAGGACATTCATTGGATCCCTCAGAAACCCATCTCTTAAGCACAATTCAACTACGTGTATCTCTAAAGTTCACTGATCATCCATCACTCTCACTCTATTTGTGAAGAACAAAGACTAGGACCATAATTAACTCACCCACATTTCCCATTGTCCTCAAGTCTTTTATGCAAGCATTGATTGTTGTTTTTATTGTTGAAAGCAGGATTGTTCTCTTGGCAACACACATCCAGTAAGAGAGCCTGGTGGGGGAGGAGGACTTAGCAGCTGAGCTGCTGAAGTTTGACCTTCCAGCTTGGAAAAATAAAAGAAAAAGACCAAAAAAAAAAAAAAAAGCACTAATTGCATAGAGGGTCATTTTGAATTGGTTACCAATCTATACTGTAGAATGCTTTGGGAGAAAAGACATTTAGTTATTTTCAAGTGCATTTAGGAATTTAGAATATCAGCCAACTGAGCTCCCATGTACAGGCCTTTAGGGAATTCAATTTAATGAATATTTAAGGACAACTTGTTACGATATTATAAGTAGCATGGGTAAATGGAGGATTTAAATATGCTTTTGGAAAACAGCCTTTTCTCACTTTTATATCTTAATCATTAATTACTCATACATTGTTGTTTACTCTGAGGTTGTTTTTGGTGGAAAGAAAGGGTGTGCTTGGTAAAGAAAGATGGAGTAGCAGAAGAGAGACCCTGAGACTCGGATCAGACACAGCTTGGTAGAATATGGGCCCTGTCCATTACTAAAGTTGTGTGATCCTCCAGAAATTGTTTAAATCCCCTGAACCTCAATTTCTTCCTTTGTAAATAGAAATCATAATAACAATTTCAAAGCATTGTTCTGCTGATTCAATGAAGCCATGCTAGCAGGCCTGGCACATATAGCTCATATAGCTTCTTTTCCCTAAAATTATACTTAGTTATGGTTTCCTGACCATCTAAAAAATCAAGTTATGAATTACTGGAATCTTGCTTCTTGTTATGCTGGGTATTTTTGTTGTTGTTCCTGTTGTTTGTTTTTTGATTTTTTTTTTTTTTGAGGTAGGGTCTTGCTTTGTTAATTGAGCTACAGTCCAGTAGTATCATCATAATTCACTGCAACCTCAAACTCCTGGGCTCAAGTGATCCTCCTGCCTCAGCCTCCTGAGTATCTGGTACTATAGACACACACCATTATGCCTGGTTGATTTTTCAAGTTTTCAATAGAGCCCAAAACAGAATAATAGAGTATGGTCCTACTATACTGCTTGGGTTGGTCTTGAACCAGCCTTGAACATTCCTCACTCTTCAGCTTCCCAAAGTGCTGGGATTATAGCTGTGAGCCACCAGGCCTGGCCAAATTACTGAAATCTTTTGATAGGGAAGAGAAAGCAGTGTATTTGGTTCTTTACCCACATTTTGCACATAAAGCTGACTTTATCTCAAGAATGCCTTGAGTTGCTCCACCGACCTGCACACCAGGAAAGTAAAGGTGAAGCCCAAAACTCAAAGCAGGTTCATGTAGGTTCAACTGGAAAACCAGCTGCCACAAAAGCTTAAAACATATCTATATTGATTTCTTACTTTTTTTCTTCCTAATTCTTTAAGGCTTGTGGGTGGGATCATGTAGAATGAAGACAACCAAAGGGAATCCTCAAAGGCTCTGAGATGGGAGGACTACCACATGTCTAAGGATCTAGATCTAGGTGGATGAGACAAACAGTGGCAGAAGATATCTGAGAAGTTGTCAGGGACCAGATTGTGAGCTGGCATTGTAAAGTTTGGATTTTAAGTGCAATGGAAAATCATTGGAAGTCTTTAAATGGGGAAGTGATAGGACTTGATTTATTATTTATTATAAATGTGCATTCTGGCTTCTGTGGGAAGATTGGATTGTAGGGATTATGTATAGAAGCGGAGAGATAAGTTAGAAGGCTGCTGCGGTGGCTTATTGAGTTTGAGTGTTCTAGGGTGCAGAAGAGAAATTTTGTGACGTTGAAACTGACAGTCAGAGGTGAGGCTCAAATGAGATAACATAAAAGAAGTGCCAAGCATACAGTTGATATTTAGCAAACCCAAATTCCCTCACTCTGTTGTCTACAACTGTATCAACAAAGTAATGCTTTTCTCTGGAATTGGATATTAAATTAATGACCCCACGTTCTCAGTTGTGGATTTGCTCTTAGGAGACAGGCTGACCAGAAGATGGAGGCCAGATCTTGCAGATCACAGCCTGGCAACTGAGAACACTTGTCACAGGAGGGAGAAAGTGCAGAGAGGCAGGAAATAGGAAAAGAGGGAAGAGCAGTGTGAAAAAAATCCTGGAGGAGCCTCTTGGAAAATGTGAGGGTGTTGCTGTATGTAGAAGGTGTTGGCATAATGCCTGGATTTGTATCCTTAAAAGCCATACACCTTAAAGTATAGGTGTATCAGGGTGGTCTGCTGTAACTAGAACTAAAATGAATCTTCTGGAGGCTGTCTCATCTGACATCCTCATTTTAAGAAATTGAGATCTAAAAACAAAACAAACTTAAAGAAAAAAAAGAAAAGAAATTTAGATCTAGAGAGATCATACACAGATAATGACAGAGACAGGGCTGGTAGCAAGATATAGTGGGGGGAGATTGATTTTTAAAGTCAGAGAGACTGGGTACAGTCATTTATTCAGCAAACATGTAGCTATTACTGCAAGTTCATTCAGTACTTGTACCTGAAGTCAAACAAAGAGCAAAGACAAGCAATCTGAGGAAAGGTAAAAAGAAGTTTATTAATTTTCTGGCAAATGAGGAGTATGTCAGACTCTCATCTTAATGTACCATTATCCTCCCTTGAAGCAGAAATACAGAGCTTTTAAAGGGGGTTTTCAGCTTCAGGCTATTGTTGTTTAACTATAGCATCTCTAAGCAAAAATTATCTATGACCTCCATCCTGACAATTCTGTTGAGCCATCTTCTGTGGTACAAAGACCACCTCCTTGCCCCTTTGATTATTGGCCTTGGGTAGGAATGCAGGTTTTAATTCCCCAAAAGAGTGTGTGTGTAGTGGGGGGGGGGGAGATTAACAGAGATAACTTTCAATAGATTTTAATCTTTTTTAGGCCTTTCCCTCTATTATACGTTCCATATCTATGGGAGAAATGGCAATGTAGTCATCAAGCTATTAATACTTCCTGCTGAATTGGGGCAATGTTTTATATAGAAGATTTATACTTATTAATGCCATTGCAAACCTGGCAGTCTACTTACAAAAAAATAATGCAACAGATGGCCAGGCTAAAAAGGGCATAAGCAACAACTATTGCTGTGCAGGTTGACGGAGCAAGATGGAAGATACTGGATTAGAGAGATTTTACTCCCCTTGATAGCTGAGACACCAGGGTCCTTAACTGTCACATTGTATATAATGTCTGATACAGGGCTAGATAAGACAGAAACATGTGACCTCTGAGTATGAAGCAATTAGTCTCACCCTGTGGGTGATCTGAGAGACTGGCCTCTGTAAATTCAGAAATTATATACAGGAATCTTGCACCAAATGAGGTTTAGGATGACAAACCCAGCAATGAGACAGATCAACAGAAGAGGTGATAACTCAGGAAATCCTGGCCTGGGAGTTATTCTTCCATCCTATAGACAGAACTTCAGATGTTCTCTCCATTTGGATAGGATAACCCTCTAACCAACCTGAAAAGGTATCTGCTGATACAAGTTTAGGCATCTGACTCAAATCAATTAGCCAATCATCAAAATGGGGGGTCCCCACATGTTGGGTTCCCTGTGTAGCAGGTCACTTTTCTGTCTTTGGATTATTTCAAGCACATAAATGTAGTAGAACCTCTGTAAGCTGAGCACCCAAGGGACTGTAACAAACTGATTAACATGTGGAAGTGGTCGACATAAAGCATTAGGTCTGATAGGTACATGTGGTGCATGTTTGGTCTATGAAAATTAGGTCAACTTAAGGAGGTGGTTAACATAGGGAGGTGGCAACTATGGAGATTCTACTGTAGCAAACAGGGTCCTCTTAAATGAGGTCTCACTAAGAATTCTGTCTCCATGGAGCCCCAGTCTTTCGTTTTAAAGGGGGCTTATTTGATCTAAATCTAGCCAGAGCAGCAAGGCCTCAAGGAACAGATCATCTTTAGTGACAACAGCTCTGCCAGTGGCCTGATTTATTTTTGCAGAATAAGTGTCTCCCCTTTTTTGGAACCAGGACAGTGCATGACGGCCACCCACTGGGGTCCAGCCATGGCCTGTATTGGGGCCATTGTTTCAATGGCACACTTAATATCATATTTCCTGTTGTCAGGAGTCTCTTTTCCCTCCAAATGGCACCATTAGCATGCACACTCATAGAAGCAAATTTAGAGTTCACGTAAATGTTTACCTTCTTTTCCTCTGGATAACTGAAGAGCTCTTGTTAAACCAATTAGGTCAGCGTTCTGGGCCGAAATCCCAGGCAGCAGTGCCACTGTTTCCAATACCTGTCGTTCTATGGCCGCCACATAACCAGCCTTTCCTTGTCCATTGTCTGTAAAGCTGCTCCCTTCAGTGAAAAGATCCCAACCTGATTCTGGCATCAGTTGATCCGACAGACCCATCCTGCTAGAACAGACAGCCTCTAGAACCTCTGAATAGCCATGCTGGAAAGGCCCCGTTCTCTTCAGCTGGTAACAAGGTGGCAGGATGGAGAGTAGACACAATCTGTAATAACAAGTCACAGGTACCTGCTACTGTCCAAAGACAAGGAGGCTATCTTCTCTCAGTATTGTCCGGTTGCTTTGACAAGGATGCCACTGGCTGTAGGATGCCTCCAGCATTTGCACTAAGACTCCAAGGCTCATTCCTTGATCCAAATGCAGGTTCTATGAGTCTCTTGTTAAGCTGGCACTGAAAAGGGTAGAAGAGTTTTTAAGCCCCTGAGGCAACACAGTCCAGAAGTTCTGTAAGGTCATCCCTCAGCATCCTGCCATTCAAATGTGACTGAGCACCATTCATAGTCACTTGTCCAATATTATTAATGGCACATAGATCCTGCATGAATTTATACTAACTAGTATGGGGAATTTAAATTCTTTCTGCATGTCTTAGGGTCCCATCAGCCTATTTGTGGCCTTATTCACTTTGGGGTAGCTTCTTTTTGCAAATGAAAATAGTAAGTCTGCTGAGGCCCAAACTTCAGAATAAACTGCTACCCAGCGGCAGCCTCCTGTATGCTTCACCAGACCCTGGTATTCAAAGGTGTCCAACAGTAGCTTGGTCGTGCCCTTGGAGGTGAGCTTTTGCCTTTTCTGGAATAGCTCCCAGTTTTCCTGCTGTTCACCCAGGTTCAACGTGCCCACTGAAAACACTGGGGTCACCAGAGTCAGCAGTGCCAGTAGTGGAGGAGGTGGTGACGGGAGCACTGCGAGCTCTGGTGGTGGCTCCCTGGGGTCCTTGTCCTGGGCCTGCAGCTACAAGTATGGCTGCTTCACTGCCACCTGGCCCCACCCCCAGGCTGGAGCACCTTGCAGGGCTGGTGCTGGGACCGAGGCAGCTTCTGCCCATGTGCTCGGCAGTGGCGACACTTGTGTGTCAATTGAACACCCCATTAATTGAGTCCCCATAGTCAGTTGTACCCAGGAGCTCCTGTGGGGATATTTGAACTGGAACCACTAGTGAGGCATGAAGCTTTGGACCTGCTCCTTCATCATCTGAGTTCTGGAGTTTCTTGTTGCCTGGAGCCCTTGGCAATTTTGAGCAGTGTTCTTTCCAATATTCCCCCTCTTTACAGTAATTGTACTTCAGTCTGGGGCAACTTTCCCCACCCTTTCCTTTTGTCTCAAAGGACCCTGGGTTGGCGCAGCTACCGGAATACACATAGGCATCAGCTTCTGTTCTCTAGTGTTAAATGCTTGAAAGGTGATAGCAGCAAGCTGGAAAGGATTCATGCCAATCGCCCCTTCCACATGCTATATTTTCCTCCTTATATTTGAAGTACTCTGTCCTATAAAAGTCAGATTAACTAGGTACAAATTTTCAGGGGCCTCTGGACCCGCATTCTATATATTTTTGATATACTTGAAATTTTGATATGCCTCCAAAAAATTCAGAAGAATCTCCATTGGCTTTCTGTTGTAATTGTTGGACCTTGTTTACACTCTTCTGTCTAGGTAGTCCCCTCCAGAGGCCTGCCAGAATATACTTTCAGTAATGATTTTTTCTCATACTGAGCCTGTATTAGGGATCTCAATTTGTATAAGTCCAGTAATACCCTGCCAGCTATCCTTGTGCGTTCAAGCCCTCAATCAGATATTGCCCTAATGGAAATTGCCCTGCCCAGCTTTGGGTGTCCTCTGGCCAAACTGAGTTTCCTGCCAGTTCTGAGAGGGAGAGACCGTCCCTGCTCTTGAGTCCTAACCCAGTGGGTGTGGGATTGAGGAATCAGTTCAGTCATGCCCTCCCCAGTCCTTCCCATGATGGCAGCAGTGGTGGCAGGTGGCAGTAGTTGCTCCAAGCCTGGATCCTTGCAGGGCCACTTCCTGAGCCACCTACTGGGTTCCCCTGGAGCAGGAGCTATGGTGGACAGGGCAGCAGAGTCTCAGAGGTATGAGTTCAAGTCTGGCTGAGCCCACAGCACTTTCCCCAGTGGGTGGGGAGCTGATGGAGGGGGAGCAGGTAAAGGGCTCAGGCAATTCAACCTGGTTAATCCCTCCCTAATTTTATCACATGGTGTTTTAGCCTCTTTACTGTGCATTTTCATGAAAAATCGTACATACAAGGTCTTGTACCTGACCTTTGACAAAATAATTCCAGTTGTAGTCTAATAACTTAAGATTCCATTCAACAGCCGTTTCTCACACTTCAGCACATACATTGGATTATAACACCATTCTTTTAAATATAGACTGATAAATTGGCCAATCAGACAAAATTCTCCCCAAAGAACTTTCAGATGCAATAGAAACCAAGCCTCCCATGTTGACAAAGAGCCTCCCAAATAGACAATACAGGAAATTCATAACACAAGTCATCTTTATGCCACGGCTTTACCAAACGAATGGGAAGTGCACCAATGAGAACCAGCATCTCCTAACCCAAAAGGGAATAAATTCTCCAGGTGCCCTAGTTCTGCTCAACTGTGACTTCCAGCCCCAAAGGCACCTAGTTATAAACAAATGCCCTACCACAGAGCTAGAAGGTTCAAAAACCTTCCCCAGGCAACACCACCCACTAAACTACGGGTGTTGCCTGGGGAAAGTTGGATGGGAAAGTTGGATGGGTGTCCAAGTTGGCAAGTTTGAACCCAGCTCTGGTCAGATAAACAACTATGACAACTGCAAAAAAAAAATAGCCAGGTGTTATGGCAGGTTCCTGTAGTCTCAGCTGCTTGGGAATCTGAGGCAAGAGAATCTCTTAAGCCCAAGAGTTTGAAGTTGCTGTGAGCTGTCACACCACAGCACTCTACTGAAGGTGACGTAGTCAGACTCTGTGTCAAAGAAAAAAAAAAACCTTCCCCAAATGGGTGGAATCGAGGGTCTCAGTATGCATATCCTGGAGCTTACCAAAATGGCCAAGGTGTCATTTCACTTCCCAAATCTGTTTCCTTTCCCTCATGGAGGTTTGGGTTCATGGAGCTGCATCTAATTCAGGGAGGGAGGCAGGGACAGTAGTGCCCTGGAGCTAAACAGGCTCCACAGCTGTTGGGGTGGTCTCTTACTCTCTCACCCCAACAAGACATGGCTCCTACTGCGAAAGTAGGCTTGGCCCAGGGCTGCTCCCTGACTCTTCCAGCCATGGCAGCAGTGGTGGGATGCTGTCCCCCTGGGGTGGCTATGGGCCTACCCAGGGATATCAAATACTGTTAACAAAAGTTCAGAACTTGTCCCCATGGCTGAATGAAGAACATGGACAAGTAATATAAGGAAGAAGAAAGAGAAGTTTATTAATTTGCTGGCAGGCTGGTGAGGTGGCTCATGCCTATAATCCTAGCACTCTGGGAGGCCCAGGCAGGTTAATTGCTTGAGCTCAGGAATTACAGACCAGCCTGAGCAAGAATGAGACTCCATCTCTAAAAATAGCCAGCGCAGTGGCAGGTGCCTATATAGTCCCAGCTTCTGGGGAGACTGATTGCTTGAGCCCCAAGAATTTGAGGGTGCTGTGAGCTATGGTGCCATAGCACTCAACCTCAGGTGACTGAGTGAGACTCAGTCCCAAGAAAAAAGAAAATTTGCTGGCACATGAGTAGGTTGTTGGATTTTCACCTTAAAATACCATCATCCTCCCTTTAAGCAGAAATATAGCACTTTTAAAGGAAGTTTTCATCTTCAAGCTATTATTGTTTAACTGTGGCATCTATGCTGAAGACAATCTCTGCCCCTGAGCCATCTCCTATGGTACAAAGAACACTTCCTTGCCCCTCTGATTACTGGCCTTGGGCAGAAATGCAGTTTTTAATTCCCAAAAAGAATGAGGGTTGATTGTTTTTTTCTTTTTTAAAGAGACAACTTGTAATACATTTTGGTCTTTTCAGGCCTTTACCTCTGTTACATAGCAAGCTCCTATTTCATGTTTAATCCATGTCTAGGTACTGGAAATTTGGAGTGAAATAAAAGATAAGATTCCTGCCCCCACGGAGATTGTATTCTAATTCCTCTCCTTACAGCCACTCTGGCACCACAGGCCAGCTCTTTTCCTTCCATCAATCTGTTTCCTCTTGTCTCATTTGTTCCATAAATACTGATCAAATTCATACGATGTGCCAGGAACACTGGTAGGCACTGGTGACCCAAAAGTAAGTCATGTAGACTCAGCCCCTGCTTTCAGATATGATGGACTAGACTCCAGATGGCTGTCATCCTAAATGTCCATCAAAATCTTTCTTTCCTTAAAGAAATCACTGCCACCCTGGCCTCATGCCTAGAGCTTCTGATTCAACTGGCCTGGAGTGGGGCCAGGCATCATTATTTTCAGAAACCTTCCAGGTATTTCTTATATTGAGATGGTGGGGAGGGGGCTGAGATAAAGGCAATGAGGGTGGTATCTGGGCAGACTAAGAATGCAGCACAGGGGGCTCAGGTGCTGGGCTTAGGGAGGGCTTCCCAGAGGAAGTGACATATCAAGTGAGACCACAGGTAGGACTAATCCAGCAACAAGAAGAAACAGCGTCTGGGAAGGCCAGAGCTGCCAGAGGCTGCTCTGAAGGTAGCAGGGGTGACAGGTGTGCACCACAGGCCATGACCAGTGAAAAGCGCTCAGGCCATTGTTCCTTGGCCTGGTTCTCTCTGTTCTTCCCGGGCCCCACTCCCTTCCTGTTAATGTTCTTTCTCCTGCAATACACCATGTCGACAGGACAACAGCTGACTCTCCAGCTTCTTGTAATTATCCGAAAGAGCTTCCTTCTGTCATCCATTCCTCAGCGAGGCAGGGGCCAGGCTCTGGCTCCCTCATGTGCCCTGCTCATGTGCTCCCATTTCTGCATGATTTGATCAGCGTGTCCCCCACAACCCTCCACCTTCAGGTGCACAAAGACAAAACACATTGTCTCCAGATATTTGATTTGTTTTGCAAGTGCTCAGTCCCCACCATGGATGTGTGTGACAAAGAGCCACTGAGACTTACCATAGATCCATGTATTTTAGGGAGATTCTCCGTGTTAAAATACAGTGAGATCAAAGTTTAGCATCTGCCAAGGGTGTGGAGAAGTCCACAGGTGTGCACCATATTCGGTTAAGATGCACATCCACACACGCTGTCTGCCAGTTTCCCTTTCAAAGAGAGGGAACGTTCACATGCTTTTCAATCTTGGTAAATGAAGATACTCAGTGACCTGTTTCAGCCCCTTTTGAAAATGCTCAGAAGATCCTTAGTTCATTCTTGAGGCCAAGGGGTGGAGAAAGTGGGGGGCATAGCTCTGACTCTGTGCTGATGTCTGCTAACTTTAGCAGGGAGTACAGCAAACATCAGGCTTAAGGAGAAGATGACAGGGAGGTTGGGAAGAAAGATCAGTGGGTCTCCTGGAAATGTCGCTTTCTCATGCAAGGGTAGGGAGGGCTTCAGAGTCCCCATCTTCTATTTATAATCTTGTCAATACATTATTTTTAAAAAGGATTATTTTTCCTGCCTGTGAGGTAACCTCACCTTTTCTCCTCTCCTCTTCCATTCTTCCTGTTTGGGGCTATTTTGACATATGCGTGAGACCAGAAACAAAGGTTGTCATCTCATCCAGGCAGCCATCTGTCCACACTTGCCAGTGAACTGAATTTGCCAAGAACTCCCACTCTGCAGGCTCTGGGAGAGGCAAGACGATAAGCTTGTGCCTCTGATAAACCCGTTGCCCAGGGTGATGTGGGTTGGGTGGGGAGGCTGAATGCATGGAAAACTGAATCCCTTAAGGAGACAGGTCTGGATCCCTCTTTTCTTGGAGGCTCTGACATAGTAAGAAATGAAGGGAGTGGGGTGAGACGGGGCATCTGCAACTCAGATGTCTAATGAGCTAGAGCTGCAAATAAAATCCAGCCAGGATGAGTTTTCTTCTGCAGCTGACCTCCCCTCCCCAGATACCTCTTCTCAAAATTCTAAGCCCTCCCTGGGTGCACAGGGTCTTTCTGGAGGCTGGTGATACAGCAGAGAGGACGCTGGTTTGAAATCAAACTGCCCACTGTGAGTTTACCATGAGCTTTGATAATTGATCAAATTCTAACATTACTCCGAGCCTCCATTTCTCCTGAGAGACAGAAAATGAAGTTGCCTCTCAGGTCTATTGTGGATTTTAAAAGAACTGACATACTCAATGCAAGTAACCCCCCAGCCCAGAGACTGGGACGCAGAGGGGCTTTGGCAAACTGAGTTTTCACTCCTAACTCTTCCCTTCACTAAATGAAGTCAAGCCGTCTCCAACCCCTTCAGCGTGTAAGAGACATTCATTTGTCCATTCCTGATGGTGTTAGCACAATATAAAAAGACTCCCCCAACTGCTTAGGCAGAGCAGGATAGAGGGATGTACGTTTTGCTGAGCTGATCATAAATCTGAATGAAATAATTATGTAAAGTATTCAAGAGCAATTCAGTGAGAAGATGCCTCATCTGCCTTGATGGGCTTTTCAATTACTCATTTTTAGTACTGCATTATACTGTTCTCTGGCAATAATTATTAAACATTTCAACTGTGCTGCAATATAAAACTTAAAAGGCTGATTTATTTCTTAAGCATTAGACTTCCTAGGACAAAATTCCCCAATTATATGGTTCTATTTGTTTAAAGCTATTTATCAGGGTAATTTTCTATCATTGAGGTGAAACTGACACCAGGTCCCCCAGTGAAAGGTGAGGGGACAATGTGTTACGTCCAGTAGTTATTTGCCTTGGAGTTGTGGGGCACAAGAGTCCAGGCCCCCCCCCCACTCATGCCAGTTTCTAAATCTGTTTTAAAGTGGAAATAAGTAGGAAATAATCCTACTTCATAGGATTATTGGGATGATTATGAGAAATAATGGATATGAAGTTAGCAAGAACATGCAAGGTGTCCCAAACGTTGCCTTACTTGGGAAAAAAACTGCATAACTGAAGATATTTTGGTATGTCTTCACCGTGAGTGGGAGGGAAGACTTTGTGTGTAGGTAGGAAGAGGTGGCCAACATGCAGAGAATATTTTATAAATATTTAGTAAAATTGTATAATGAGTATTTTTTGTAAATAAAGGTATATTTGGCTACAATTTCCCAGTTTCTCTCTGTGTGGCAACTTTCAGGACATCCTGTAGTGTGTGTGCTTTTTAAATACTAGATATTCTGAGATTCCCTGGGTTTACAGTCGGCAAATGAAAATCTTTCCACTTATTCAGCACATATGCATCAATCACCTATTTCTAGACCTGTGATTTTCAACTGGTATGCCATGACAGGATAGGTGTATCACGAACATTTTTTAAAGATTAATTAAATTATTTTCAAAAGAAGTTCAAAGCACAGTAAGCATATTCTTTTTTTTTACCATTTTTTAAATCAACATACTTTAAGGGTGCCATGGAAGTTTATAGGTTCAAGTGTGCCGTGAGATAAAAAACAAACAAATCAAAGGTTGAAAAACAGTTCTAGTCACTAAAGATGCTGTCAGGGTCCATTCTCTGATTGTCACTTCAGGAATTCAGAGGAAGTCACAGTTATCAGGCCCTTAACCACTCCAGACTCCCTGCTAGGCGCTGTGCCCAGAACACCTTTTATGAGCATGACACAGCCAATTTCTAGATAAGGACACCCAGGGTCATTCAGTGACTAAGACAGAAATAAGACCTAGGACTTCCCGGCTCCGGAGTCCACCCATTCTCACTCCACTATAACCATGCTACTTTTCAGGATTCCAGCAGGCATATTTCACCTGGTTTGAAGAATTCTTCCTCACTTTCTGGTTTTTCTAGAGGAGAGATCTCTTTTCTTATTGAATCTTATCCAACCCTGGTGAATTACCAGTTCCCCAAAATCTATCTCCACTTTTGGGGTATCTTCCAGTCCTTACAGGGAAGATGAAGCTGGGGTTAGGTGTAGGCCAGTGGGGCTAGTGCCCTAGATAAGGAGCACTAAAATACTGCTGGCAATGTGATGCCATGGGGAAAATTGGCTTCACCAGAATTGTTGAGAGTGATAATAATAATAACAATAATGATATTCATTATTATCAATAATTATCCAAGTGATAGCCCTAGGCCAGCAGCTTTTATTTCTTAACTTCTTAACTCATTCGAATCCTCCCAATCCATAGGGGTAGGTGCCATTATTATCCCCATTTTACAGACAAGGAGAATCAGTCCAGAAAAGTTAAGGCACTTGTCAGAGTCACACCAATAGTGAATAGGCAGTTGGACTCTCCCTGGTCCTACACTCTTTCCTGCTGGTGGAGGGAAAAACCCCAGGAGCACTTAAGTGAGGAGAGATGGTGTCTCCTTGGCCTTGGGGTCTCTTAGTTGCTGGGTGAGGTGTGCAAGTTTAGAGCAATAAAGAGTGAGCAAGTATTGAGCCAGCGGTCTGCCCGGCCTCCTCCTCCCACTCAGCACTCAGCCTTTCCTGCAAATGAATGTTGGGCAAATATTTAGAGAATATCATTTGGAAAGGGGGCCAGGTTATTAGCCTGCCTAGGGCGCCTACAGGGCCCAGCCCAGTCCTGCCCCCAAACCTGGCCTATGGTGTTTGCTCCCAGTATGAGAAACAACCACATAGCATAGAGGATTAATCTGCTTTGGGGTGGAGCAGGAGGACTCAATCTGGTGGCTCTTGGAATTAAAACGTTGTACTAGAGGCCATGTGCCCAGGGTGAGGTGCCAGAGGGTCTGTTGACAGTGCTCCTGGCCATGTTACCTCTTCCCCTGGTCCCTGTGTGCTTCTCAGGCCTGGGAGGTGGAGGGTATACCCCTGGGAAAGCAAAAATAAAGCAGGTAAGGTGAGAAAGATGAATAGAATGGAGGCAAGAATCAATTTTGCTAGTGCAAAAAGGAATGCTGGTAACTTTGTTGTAGGGATATAGGGCCTGGGAATGAGGGTCTTTCTAGGGAAAGAAGACAGGATTTAGGTTCAAATCTGTATAGCTTAGGCCAGGTGCAGTGGCTCACACTTGTAATCCTAGCACTCTGGGAGGCCAAAGCAGATGGATTGCTTGAGTTCATGAGTTTGAGACCAGCCGGAGCAAGAGGGAGACCCTGTCTCTAAAAATAGCCAGGCATTATGGTGGGCACCTGTAATCCCAGCTACTTGGGAGGCTGAAATAACAGAATCGCTTGAGCCCAAGAGTTTGAGGATGTTGTTAGCTGTGACACTATAGCATTCCATCAAGGGCAACAAAGTGAGACTCAGTCTCAAAAAAAAAAAAATTTGTATTGCTTAGAAGAAAGACCACTGACAAAAGTCACACTGAATAATTCAGCCAATGCAGCCATTCAAATTATGTTCCTGATGAGTTTAGAAAACCTGGAAAAATATCAAGCCTCCTAGAACAAATGGAAAAAACAAAACATGACACTATACACACAAAATGAACACAGCTGTTAGCAGACTTCAGAATATCCACGAGAAGTGGCTAGAAGGAAACAAGACAAAATTATTCAAATGGTATGGAATTTTTCCCCTCTTACTTTTCTGTCCTGGTTAACTTTTCTATAATATACCTACTTTCTAAAGCAATAAAGGTAAAACCCTTTATTTAATGTTTTAAACATATGTCTTAAAATCTCTTTCATGAAAGACAAAAGCAGCTATCTTTCCTTTCATGACAGGCAGACTGAAAAATACACATAGGGAACTAGAAAGGGGTGATTTGATGATGCATGGGATTATTTTCTTTGGATTCTCTCTCAGATTTTACTGGAGTATTTAGAAATCCTTTTCTGGGCAGATCCAGTAATAATAACTCTCATTAATTTCACTCCCAGAAAAATAAGATGTTAAATGTGGCCATAAGAGATCATCATAATAGCTCCAGATTATAACCACCAAAATGTTCAACACTCTGAGGTGTGTGTGTTAGATAAAATGTAGACTATCCATAAAATGGGCTATTATACAGCCATAAAAAACATTTTGTTGAGATTAGCTATCAAATGGAAAGAAAAAATCCCCATGATGCATTATGGAGTGAGCAGGTGGGTTACAAAATAGGAAGTTCAGTATAATCCTATCTGTCAGAATTGCATTTGTCTATGTGTATGTATAATCTGAAAAGATATACACCAAAATATTAACAGTAATTATCTTCAGTGGCAGAGCTACCAGTAATGTCTATTTCACATTTTTTTCTCTACATTTTTTTATTTTCCTGCAATGAACAAATACATGGTATCTCTTATGTAGTAATAATGAAAGCTTATTCCTGCTTCCCCTCTCTGGGGTATTGTCCCCCTGGGATCATAGCCTGAGATGCTGAGAAAATACTTGGTCAAGTGGCTTGGCCTGACCAAAGTCATCTAACTAGAAAGTGGCAGAGCCATGATTTAGTTCAAATCTACCTGACACCAGCATTCATGTGCTTCTCACAGATCACAGAGAAGAAATGCTTACTAGATAATTTCATAGCACATATCCCCTCTCTTTTCCCATCGCAGTCCCTAACCGTCAGTGCCCCTACACTCCCTAATTCAATAATTCATATTTAGATGTAGCAATACCCTCTGTGTCAGACCCAGCCCATCCAGGACCCAGGCTTGGAGACAGCTTGTCTAGGCAGCTGCTGTGCCCCACTGGAGGTTACCACATCACTATCATGATGGGTGTCCCATCATGACTGTCCCATGGGGTTGATCTTGGTGCCCCAGCATCAACCATGGGGTACCTGAGTTGTTCTCTTAATCACATTTCACACCATCCATAGCAGAAGCTCTTCTATGCCAAGGCCCCCTAACCTCTCCTTCTAATTCTGCTCCAAGTCCATGTTCATGGGACTAGTATCTTGCTGTTGATGCTGTTCCAAGTTCCTGTTCTAATGATCTGACTTCTTGGCCCTCATGTGAGAACTGGAAACCTAACCAGACCCTTAGCCCTAATCTCTATGCTGGGCTCTGCTTCCTGAAGATAAATGTCCCAGATGCTACCTACAGGGACTTCTGAATAGTGGTGCTTTCGATGTCCCACTGCCATGGTTCACCACTTGTTAGGACACTTGCAGCTTCATTAAGGACCTTAATGCTTGTGTCTGTTGAACCAGAAAGGGTGAGGCAACATACCACATGAGAGAATCTGGACCAGAGTTGAAGAGGGAAGCCAAAGTTAGATTTAGGAAAGAAGTTTTGTGTATTCAAGTCTGAAAAGAAAAGAGAGGCCATGAATAGGATGAGGAATGAGTAGACATCCTCAGGGATCAAGCAGTCATGATCTAGATTTCAAAATGGATGTGGCATGTGATCAGGACTGAGATTGTGATTAATGAAGTTTGGAAACCTTGCAAATCCGGCTGACAGGGTATCTTAGAATGTCTCAAATATTTGGAAAGACCCATTCATGACCAGATACCCAACCAGGGGCTTTAATTACAGACTGACACGTATTTTGGAAATCAAACCTTGTCTACTTGTCTAAACCTCGGTGGAAATCTGGGTCTTCCTTACCTGGCTATCTTACCTACCCCAGTCACAGATTAAGAGAACTTTTTAATCAAGCAGCTACCTTACCAGCAAATCTCTACCAAAATGACTCTAAACTTAATCTGAAAAGGTTTATTTTGACCTCTATGTAAAATGGAGATGTAATCCTTGGAATGTTATAATGAGGTTCTTTAAAATGTCTTAAGAATCTCTTTATCTAAATACATCATCTTTGTAGAAAATTTAGAAATTACAAAAAACATACAAAGGAAATAAAAATCACCCCTAGGCACAACTTCCCTGTTGTAATATGTTTTAATTTTCTGGTCTCAGGTACTTAGAGAAGAAACCACAGATTGAAGTAAGTGACTGCCCTTTAGTTGATGGGTGATACTGTGGGATTCTAAGGTTTGCTCTAGGCCATGACAAGTGTGGAGACCTGTGGGACTGGGGAAGGGGATGAGAGCAGGTTCTAACGGGCTCCCAATTTTTCAGAAGAAGCTGATATTTTCTGAGAAGCAGACAATGGTGAGCACGTTCTCAGAATCTGAGGAAACAACTCCTTCTGTTCAAGGCTTAATTACCATCTGGCAACTGAGGTTGTGGATAAACAACTGTATTTACCTGAGGTGGCTTCTAGGGATTGGAAAACACTCTCCTTTGTTTCAGTTGTTGGCCACAGGTCTTACCCCCTCTAGCATCTTGTCAGAGTTCACCTGGGAAGAGGATGGACTTTGGCTTTGGACAGCCCTGGGTCAGAATTCCAGCTCACTCTGAGTCTCATTTCCTCATCTGTGAATCTTTTATTACTATCAAAGATGCAATGATATGGTCATGTTAAAAACCTGAAAATGTTATATTCAATTAATACTTGAATTAACATTCAATTAATACTATGTAAGTACTTACTTTGACTTTCCAAATGTAATAACTTAGAACCTTCCCAAAGACCTTTAAAAAATTAGGAATCAAAATCCCTGCAAGAGTGCTCTGTTACTAACAATGAAGAAGGTCTTCCCCAGCCTTGCCGTTCTGCCAGTGTAAGAAAATCACATGGTTTGCAAATCCACCCTTATACCAACAAAGCTATAGAAGGAATCTAAGAGGACATCAAGAAAATACGGAGCAAAAGTACTATTGACTTTTACCAAATACCTTGTGCATATGTCAGAGTGGGGTGGTTTGTTGTTGTGAGCTGGTCCAGTGCATGTGGCACCCTTAGACTAGGCTTGACTAGAGAGAAACTTCTTCCCTGTCATAAGAGATGCTATTTGGGCTCGGTGCCTGTGGCTCAAATGGCTAAGGCTCCAGCCACATACACCTAAGGTGGCAGGTTTGAATCCAGCCCAGGCCTGCCAAAGAACAATGATGGCTGCAACCAAAAATAGCCAGGCATTGTGGCAGGTGCCTGTGGTCCCAGCTACTTGGGAGGCAGAGGCAGGAGACTCATTTGAGCCCAGGAGTTGGAGTTGGAGGTTGCTGTGAGCTGTGATACCAGGGCACTCTACCCAAGGGGACAGCTTGAGGCTCTGTCTCAAAAAAAAAAAAGAGAGAGAGAGAGATGCTATTTGGAGGGACAGGGGAAAAAGTGAAATTACAGCCAGGTAGGGCTGAGCTCAAGCCCTGGCTTGGTCCCTATGTGATTTTGGGCAGGTTATTGAACCCATATGCCTCAGTCTAGTTCCCAAAGGGTAGGCTTAGTAATGTGTGTTTTTCAGTGTTTGAGGGGAATGGAAAACATATATGCAAAGTCTTGCACCAAGGAAGAATGCTCAAAAATACTAGTTATTGGTATTATTATCAAGGTTTTTTAAAAAACATGTATGGTATTTTAATTTTTTATTTTTAGACATAGGGTCTCACTATATCAACCCAGGCTAGAGTGTAGTGATGCAATCATGGCTGTCTGTAATCTTGAACTCCTGAGCTCAAGTAATCCTCCCAAGCAGCTAGGAGTACAGGGTATGTGCCACTATGCCCAGCTAGTTTTTTAATTTTTTCTAGGGATTGGGTCTTGCTATGTTGCCCAGGCTAGTCTCAAACTCCTGGCTTTAAGAGATCCTCATGGCTCAGCCTCCCAAAGCACTGGGATTACAGGGCTTGAGCCCCCATGCCTAGTCTATCAAGGCTGTTAATAATCATCTAGGAAGACAAAGGTCAAAAAGGAAGCAGGGAGTCCAGGGGAGTTGTCTAATTAAAGGAGCTAAAGCAGATATTACAGCCAAGTCAGAAAGCCAGTAGTCTCAAAACCAAGGGGAGGGGGCAAGTATACCTAATTCTTCAATGGACACCTATTATGTACCAGACACCATACAAAGTGCTCAGGAAACAATGATTTAGAAAGCAAATAAAAAGGCATAGGAATTGACCAGGCTTTGGCAGGAGAAAGCACATGACAGTGGAGCTGAATACAGAAAGCAAGTGGGGAGATGGGGCAATGTGAGTCTAGAGGTAGGAAGGCAGGGACTAGACCCTGTTAAGGATGTTAGTTTTGATTCTAGAAACAGTGAAAAGCTGGTGAATTGTTCTAAGGAAGGAGATATTACACAGTGATTATATTTGTGTTTTTAAAAAGCCACTGTGGCTTGAAATATAGTTAACTAAAGAAAGGCAAGAGAGGATATATAAAGAACTAGTGAGAATAATTTTCAGGTTGGGTAGAGTGGTTCTACCTATAGCCCCAGCTGCTTGGGAGGCTGAGGCAGGCAGATCACTTGAGCCCAATTGTTCAAGGCCGCAGTGAGCTATTATCTTGCCATTACACTCTAGTCTGCATGACAGAATGAGATCCTGTCTCTTAAAAATAAATAAATAAATAAATATTTTTTAAAAGAATGACTTTATATTAGTTCACAGATAAAATGACATTAGTTTATTGTAGGATAAAAGGAGGAATGCTGTGAGAAATTCAGGAGATATTTGTAAGGTAAAATGGACAGCATGGATAAGCAGAATGGAGGGGAGGGGAGGTAAGAGCCAAGGAGGACCCCAATGTTTAAAGGGGAAATGGTTAGGTTAGTGATTAATGGAGTGGATCTCAGGTATTTTTGATATATCCAAAGGGAAATACAAGTCAAAGAAAGTTGGAGATACTTGCCTAGAATTGACAGAAGTGACCAAGCCTGGGGCTATAAACTTATGAGTCCTATAAACAAAGGTAGTAATTAGAGTTATGAGTTGAATGAGATTACCTACAGAAAGAGAATCAGGAGAGGACCTAGGAGAGGGGTTAGGACTGGGCCTTGAGCAATTCGAATTTGAAGGCCAGGAGAGGAGGCTGATCAACAGAAGCAAGTGAGAGTGAGTAAGTGGGGAAGGTTGGGAGGAGGGCAGACCAAGAGGAAGCTATGGCTCTGAAGTCCATGGAAGACAGTGTCAGGAAGAAAGGCTACATGGTAACCATTGGATTAAGCTTTGCAGAAGCCTTGGCTAGAGTTATTTCAGTAGCAATGTGGCCTGAAAACTCTCAGAACTAGAGTGAGGAATGAGTGGGAGGGGAAGTGAAGACAGTAAGTATTGGTGACATGAGTAATTTGATGGTGATGGAGAGAAGAAAGATAAGACCATGTATAGAAGGAGATGAAATGTTAAGCACTTAATTTTTTTTTTTTTGAGACAGAGTCTCACTATGTTGCCCTGGGTAGAGTGCGGTGGCGTCACAGCTCACAGCAACCTCCAACTCTTGGGCTTAAGCAATTCTCTTGCCTCAGCCTCCCAAGTAGCTGAAACTACAGGCACCCACCACAACACCCGGCTATTTTTTGGTTGCAGTTGTCATTGTTGTTTGGCAGGGCCAGGCTGAATTTTAACCTGCCAGCCTGGGTGTGTATGGCCGGCACCCTACCCACTGAGCTATGGGCGCCACTTGTGCTTATAAGGCTAATGGGAGTAATTCAGTTGGGGCAAAAGTTGAGAGTAAAGGGATAATTGTTAGAGACAGGAAGAAGGAGTAGGGCCAAAACAGCCTGGTATTGGTGAAAGGACATCAAGCAGAGCAATAAAATGTAATAGCAATCCCAGAAATAGACCCCGATCTTTGACAATGGAGCAAACCAGTAGAGCAAAGGTAGTCTTTTCAACAAACACGCTGGAACAACTGTACATGCACATGCCAAGAATAAAGAATCTAGAATACACGTCACAAAAATTAACTTTTTTTTTTTTTTTTTGTAGTTTTTGGCCAGGGTTGGGTTTGAACCCACCACCTCTGGCATATGAGACCGGCGCCCTACTCCTTTGAACCACAGGTGCCACCCACAAAAATTAACTTAAAATTGATCCCAGACCTTATTGTAAAATGCAAAGCTATAAAACTATAAGATAACATAGAAGAAAAACTTGGTGACATTGTATATGTCAATGTTTTTTTTAGATACAGCACCAAAAGCATGATTATTGAAAGAAATAATTGATAAGTTGGACTTTGTTAAAATTAAGAACTTTTGGTCTCCAAATGACACTGTCCAGAGAATGAAAATACAAGCCACAGACTGAGAGAAAATATTTGCAAAAGTCATCTGACAAAGAACTGCTATCCAAAATATACAAAGAATTATTAAAACTCAACCAGAAAAAAGTGAATAACTCAATTAAAAAATGGGGAAAAGACCTGAATAGAAACCTCACTAAAGAGGATATACAGGGGGCAAGTAAGCATTTGAAAAAAATATATTCAACATCACAAGACCTTAGGGAATTGCAAATTAAAGAAACATTGGGATAACACTACACACCTATTTGAATAGCCCAAATCCAACACACTGACAACAGCAAACGCAGTGTAGGATATGGAATAGGAATTCTTATTCATTGCTGGTGGGGATGCAAAATGGTACAGCCACTTTGGAAGGCAGTTTGGCAGTTTCATACAATACTAAACATACTTTTACCATGTTGTGCTGGTAAGTTGTGCTTCTTGGTATTTACCCACATGAATTAAAAACTTATGTCCACACAGAAACCTGCACATGAATGTTTATAGCAGCTTTATTCACAATTGCCAAAATTTGGAAATAGCCAAGGTATCCTTAGTAGGTGAGTAGATAAACAAACTGTGGTATATTCAGACAATGGAATGTTATCCAATGTTAAAAAAAAAAAAAAGAGCTGCATGAAAATAGATGGAGGAAATTCAAGTGCATCTTATTAAGTGAAGGAATCCAATCTGCAAAACTGTACACTGTATGATTCCAACTGTACGACATTCTGGAAAAGGCAAAACCACAGAAGCAGTAAAAGATTCATGGTTGCTGGTGGTTGTGAAGAGGGAGGGATGAATAAACAGAGCACAGAGGATTTTTAGGACAGTGAAACTATTCTGTATAATACTGTAGTGGTGGATACATGTCATTATACACTTGTCAGGGCTCGGCTCCTATAGCTCAACCGGCTAAGGCGCCAGCCATGTACACCTAAGGTGGCAGGTTCGAATCCCCAGCCCGGACCCGCCAAACAACAATGACGGCTGCAACCAAAAAACAGCCGGGCGTTGTGGCGGGCGCCTGTGGTCCCAGCTACTTGGGAGGCAGAGGCAGGAGACTCGCTTGAGCCCAGGAGTTGGAGGTTGCTGTGAGCTGTAATGCCACGGCATTCTACCCAGGGGGACAGCTTGAGGCTCTGTCAAAAAAAAAAAATACACTTGTCAGAACCCATAGAATGCTCAACACCAAGATAGCACCCTATGGATGTTGGGTGATGGTGATGAGTCATCATAGGTTCATTGATTGTAATAAATGGACATTCCAATGTGGGATGTTGATAGTGGGGGAGGCTGTGTATGTGTATGGATGGGGGATTTGTGGAATTTCTTTGTACTTGACATTCAGTTTTGCTATGAACCTAAGACTGCTCTAAAAAATGAAATTTACTGGGTGGTGCCTGTGGCTCAAAGGAGTAGGGTGTGGGCCCCATATACTGGAGGTGGTGGAGGCCCCAGCCAAAAACTGCAAACAAATAAATAAAATTTATTAATTTTTGAAAAAGCAGCTCACAATATGAAGAAATGGAGTTGTATCCCTACTCCATCACATTAAAAAAATAAACTCCAAATGGATTGAAGATCTAGATGTGATAGATAAAATTATAAAGCTCTCAGAAGAAAAGGTTGGAAAATACCTGTATGATCTCAGTGTTTTCAGTCAAGATTATAAAAGTAAGCCATATGAGAGAAGTTGATGAATTTGACAAGATGAAAGTTATTCTTGTTAAATCAAAAATTCTGAAGATAAGATTAACCTCTTGGTGACAGAAAGGGAAAGGTATCTGTAAATGATGTGGTATTCACATCTAGAAAATTCTAAAAAATCAGCAAGAAAAAGACATGAAAATTCATTGGAAAGGATTCTGAGTAGGCAATTCACAGAAGGGAAACCTGATAAGTTTATGAAAAGATGCCCAAATTTTCACTATTAAAATAAGAAGATATTACTTTATAACCATCAGACTAGAAACAATTAGAAAGTCCAGTAATAACAAATACTGGTGAGGATATGGGGAAATTGAGAATACTATGCATAGCTGATAGAATAAAAAGTGTAGCCATTCTGCAGAACAATCTGGAAGTGCTTAGTGAAATTAATATTACTATACCCACAACCCCAAAATCAGCAATCCCACTACCTGGTTTATGTTGCTAAGAAACTCTGATCACACGTATAGCGGCATGAGGTTATTCATTGCAGCAATGTTTGTGGAGACAAAGAGGGAGAAGTCAGCTAAGTGCCCCTCCTGGAAGAATGGATACATAGACTACCAGGCAATAGTCAGAAACAACGAATCACATTCACATATAGTAACACTGACATAAAGTTGAATAAAAAAAATTAAAAAGCAAAACACCTATATAATTTCACGGATACACACACTCAAAAAGATATAAACTGAATACTTAGGAGTGAATGCTAAATAGAGGAGGGAGAGAAATGGAAATAGATCAAAACTACAGAGCTAACAGAAAGTAATAGAGTTAGGCTTTGCTTTGTCTAGTGATTAAATTATATGATGAACTAAGACGTTTGAATGACCTAATTCTTTTTGCCTGCTGTCCTAAAAAGAAATTTTTTTATGTAAAATAAATAGAGTATGGTTATAATAATCTCCTAAGATTGTATCTGAAAGTTAAATGAATAATTCAGATAAAGCCCTTAGTGTAGTGCCTGGCACATACTAAATGCTCAGTAAATGTTATCTATTAAGACTGTTAACACTACTCATGACATAGCTACTACCTGCTAATTAGCATTGACACTTAAAACCAATTAGGTTTAGGTGATTTCCCTCAAATGATCCTTTTGGGTCTAATTTATAATACTACAGTTCCACAGCAAACCCAGAAGCCAGCAGACAGAAGAGCTGGAACAGCCTTGGAGAACGGGAAAGGCTGCCATCTTGTTTGTAGTGTTATGAGAAACCATGATGGGTAACTTGGGAGAATACTGGCAAGCGAATATAATGTACAAGTAAAAAGTGCTATCAAGCTGGGAGACTTTGGTGTACTTCCTCCAAAAGGGTGTTTTCTTTTAACATTTTTAATTTTAAGTAGCTGAATCATAAAGTCTAGCTATATTTGCTTTGGATTATCCCTGCCCCATTTTTCTCCCCCTTTCCTAAAGTGGGACACAGGTTGTTCTAGTGAAATGAGCAAGATCGTCACCTAGTGGTTGATTCCTCAAAGTGCTGACACAAGATTTGGTCCCAGAGAGCACAGAAGATGTGCCTAATCCTTGTCCTCATATTATGTTAATTCAACAAATGTTAACTGGGACTCCATGCCAGGCACTATTCTGGTGCCTGGGGATATAGAGCTGCTAACACAAAATGACAGGTTTAAAAATAAAATTGAGGAAGTCTCAACTCAGAAACTTAGGAGCTCTCCCAAAGTGACAATGCATTTTCATGTGTTAATTTTCCACTGGTTTTCCATAGATCATAGATGAAGAAGAAACACAGTTCATGAGCAACTGCCCTGTTGCTGTCACTGAAAGCACACCACGGAGGAGAACGCGGATCCAGGTGTTTTGGATAGCGCCACCTGCAGGAACAGGCTGTGTGATTCTAAAGTAAGTAAAGGCCAAATCCTTACAGCTGGTCATGCTCCTTCCCGGCAGTTCATCAAGGACTTTGCGGTGTGGTTGCCGGAAGAAAAGTGATTTGCTGGGCATCGGATAAGTTGCATCATCTCTCTGCCCTCCCCTATCTCAATTCTAAAATAGCACCATAAGCCTCCAATTGGTAAAGTTCTTTATAAAGAATTTGCCTGAATCTCTATTTTCATTAAATAGAATGATTCTCCTGCCTCTTTCTACCTTACTGGAAGTAATAATACTACAACTGGTTAAGAAAAATTATAAACCAAGTGAAGATAATCTTTAGCTTTTTCCATCTGGAATTTAATACTTTCTCTTTTCTCAGAATGCACAACACCTAGAATCCTTAAAATTGCATTTAGGCTGACCTGAGACCCACATGTAACCCCCATTCGCCCCAAGCTCAGCTTTATGACCCTATCTTCTCCCTTGCCCATCAAAATTGCCCTGTGGCACCACTTCCTAGCTGGCCTTCATATCCTCTTATGATAGATAGGAAGAGGTATTAACTAACTAAAACAATTTTCCTCTGAAAGGTAGCATTGTCTCAAACATGTGTCTCCAAAACTGTGTGCCACAGAATGATGTCCTGGGAAATGTAAGAAGATAGGCAGGAAAACAATTTCTGTGGTCAACTATTTGCATCCTGCATCCTCTCCTTGTAGGTTCACAACACATATTGGCATAACGAAGATTTTGCAAAGTCCTAGTAAAAATGAAATCTGTTTAATTTGGTTTCACTCAGCATTTGCCAAACTTACTCAACTGTAAAGCTCTTTTTTTTTTTTGGCAATGTCTATTAACATTCACCAGTTTGGGATATATAAGCATAATCCACTTTAAATAAATTTTAAGTCCTATTTGGAATGATATCGAGAATTTTAGGATTTCAGACAGGCAGATCATCATGGGTAGAAAGACAAGGCTCCAAAGCCAGCATCTGAGAAGTCATCTCTCCACGGAAATAGGGGCTGGGACCCTACTTCCCATGATTTTCCCCTTCTTTAAAGCCTCTAAGGTAGTGATTTTCAAATGGTGTGCCCTGAGAGGTCTTAGGTGTGCTGCAGACATTTTTAAAGATCATTAATTAAATTGTTTTCTAAAGAAGTGCAAAACAGTAAGTATATTCTTATTTTCACTCTTTCTTTTGATCAGCATAATTTAAGTATGTTATGGATAGGTTCAAGTGTGCTGTGAGATTAAAAGAAAAAAAAAAGGTTGTCAAACACTGCCCTGAGGCCTTATTTATGTTGGTTCATTTGTCAAGTAAGGATATTTCAACACACAGCTGTGGTTAACTTCAGCCCACTTCTGAGAAGATGTTGATAGCAAGCCTCCCACTTAGGCATTTGGGTCCCTGCAGTTCCTAGACTTCCACTATGCCTGGCTTATGGAAAATGTCTCAGAGAAGCTCTGGATGCATCTGTCCATTGTCCAGACACAGCCTTATCTTAGTCTGGCCTCCCTTTGCTGCCATCTGTCTGGACATCATTTGTTTATTCTTAGTTTAACACAAGCATCCTTCTTTTAAATTCCTTGAGAAGTTTGGTTCTTGGCGTTAATCTCCACTGGTCATTTTTTTAAAAAGTTGTAATGAAATCTTATCATTTATACACATTGATATATGACATTTATATGGTATCTGGTCAAAATATGGGAGAAGGACATATGGAAATGAATGAAAACCAAAGAAATGAGAACAGAAATGTGTGTTCAGAGCTTGCTATATAGCAAGGGAGTCAGCTGCTGTCACTAGCATTTGGCAGAGTCTCAAAGGCAGGCAGAAGAGTGAGAAAGGCTTATAGTGGAAAAAAAGGGAAGACTTTAGGTCTGCTCTGATCGGAGGCTCTTGGCATGAGGAAGCTGGCGGTGGGCTAACTACAAGTAAAGCATTTTATGTGATTGGTTTGGGGAGCATATTTGGCTTTCTCTGGTTGTTTCTGAGATGAAGTGGGGGAGGGAGTGGGGCCAAAAAGAGAAGTTGAGAGTCATTGACTAAATCCTAGGTTCTGGGCCATTTGCTAGGGCCCAGAGGCTGAGGGTCAGGGTTCCAGTGTCATTGCTGTATGTGGGTCTAGCTATTGTCTGTTAAGATATTTAGTTTCTCATCCTGGAGACTCAGTTCCTAGCTTGGCTTGTGGTACCCACACCCACTCGATGGAAGCCCAATTAAAGGCTGGGGCTCCAAAGAAGGTGGTAGATCCAAAGAAATGTCAGATCTACATGATGAGTCTTCCTGCCCTAAAAGCCTTTATCCCTCTGGCCCAGATCTCTGGTTTTCTTTGGTTTATTATTCTCACAACCCAGAAGTATTTGATCTTCCTGGTGGGAGCCAGAAAGGCATCTCTTGTTTACCCATTAACAATCAACATATGTGAGCATATGTCTGTTCATTAACAATTAACATGTGTGGCTTGTTCATTCACTCATTCTTTCAACAAATGTAACTGAGCCTCCCAGTGACCAGGAATCCAAGGCATACATACAAACAACCAAGGGTCCTATAGGTCAGGTGGGGAAGAGAATAAAGGTCAGCCAACACTTTCTCTATAGTAGGAACTCAGCACACATCTAGCAGGCTTTGCTGTATGAGTGGAGGTCAACCTCAATGTGGGGTTCTTGCCACATAAACATAAAGAAGGATATCTATGGTCTGTTCCATCCCTGTGGAGCGACTTATGATAAAGGCTCAGTTCCAGGGAGAATACTTGAGGATGTGCCATGCCCCTTCAGACCAGGTGCTTCCCTTAGATTTCCAGGGTCATAGTCCCAACTGGAAGCAGCAGTGCCTCTGTAGGAGGGGTGCTGGGATCTGGCTTTCTCATGAAGAGAGGTCAGGTGCAGGGTCAGTATCAGGCGCACATATACATCTTCCCAAATTCTCCTTTTACAAACCCTACTAGGACTCTCCTGCCTTATTCTGGTTGGTTCCTGGTACTAATTCTTTTATAAACTACACTTTGTAGAACTGATTAGATTACCTCCTTTATTTAATGTGAGTTTGTGTCTTTTGTCTCAATCTTCCAATATGGGTATATTGTGGGGAAAAGCAGTCTCATAAAATCCTAGACAGATTTCTGGAGTCCAAAACAAAACAAAACAAAAGAGACAGATCCTAGGGGAATTAAGGAAGTTTCTTGAAGTCACACATCCATGTTCAGCTCTAACATCCATGTTCTTCCTTCCTTTTATTTATGTTTTCTGAAAGAATAATATGTAAACTATCTTTAAAGAAATAATTTTATAAGATATAAAACATTTGCATTATAAACTTTCAAATATAGAAAGTAGGGAAATACAGACAACTATATAATACAGAAAAAGTAAAAAAGTCCATGGCATCTCCCCCAATAAATCCCAGAGGTTCCTACACAAAGGCAGAAATAGATCAATTTGCGTGCATAGGTTTTAGACTTTTATCCATACATTTATATTCATAAAGCTATATAGTTTCATTTTTGTGGGAATTTGAGTTTACACAGTGGTATCATATTACATGTAATGTCCTAACTTGAATGCTTTTTCACTAAATAAGATGTATTAGAAATATGTCTAGGGCAATACATACAGATCTAGCTTTTAAAAAAAAAAAACTGTTGCATATAATCTATGCTATGGATGTTAATTATTCCGCAGCTGATAGACATTTAGACTATTCCAGTCTTTTACTATTACAAATAATGTTATGATGGACATCCTGATGCATGCCTCTTTGAGCAAATATATAAGCCTTTATCCATGGTAGATGCCAAGAAATGGGATTGTAAGGTATGCACATTTATAATTTTAATAGCTACTGCCAGATTTTCCTCCAAGAAGCTTGCCGACTTAAACACTCCCCCTGACTGTGAACAAGAGAGCTTAAATCCTTACTTGCTCAATAGTTCTTGATATTATCAATCATTAAGATTCTGCCAATCTTCACTTTAATTTTTCTACACCCAAGGTTATAAATATATTCCTATATTTTATATATTTTTATAGATTTTTAAATCAGTTTAAGTCTTTAATCTTCCTGAAGTGTAATGTTGTGAAGGATATGGTATCAATAAGCCTCAACTTAAAATAGATGGCATGCTCAAAGTGAGATGCCAAAGGAAAACAATGTGGAGGAAGCCTATGTCACCTTTGCCTGAAGAGGCCAGAGGAGGGGACAGAGAAGATGGGGTGGAGAGGACCACTACCTTACAGGAGCTGAGACCTTTGGTCAAAGGAAGCAACTAACCTGGGAGATGCTAGCCTGATTCCTTTTCCATAACCCCCAAGGATTCTCCCCTTTGGTTTGTGTACAACTATGAGGACAAAAGAGACCATTTATATAATTCATATAGATTATTCTCTGAGGTAAAGAGTAGGGAACAAAAGAATCTGGAAAGCAAACCACAGATATACAGCACAGATGGGAAATCGAAATCTACCTATTTTTCCCAAAATAGATAATTATAGTTGTCTCACATCCATCTGTGCGATACAGTAGAACCTCCATAGTTGACCAACTCCTTAAGTTGAGCTAATTTTCATAAACTGGACATACACTACAGGTACTCAATAGAAAGTCCTATGTCGACCAGTTTGTTACAGTCCTTTGGGTGGTCAAATTACAGAAGTTCTGGAGTTGAGGCAAGATGGCAGACCAGAAGGACTGTCTAGCTAAGCTCTCCTAGAATGACTGGGGAAAAAGAGAGAACCCAGCCATACCTGGCACAGGGACCTTACCCAGAGTCATAGCTCAGAAAGCACAGCCAGGAGATGGTGAGCTGGATACAGAGTATGATCTGGAAGAGTGGAAATCTGATGAATTAAGCAAGTGATTGTAACCAGCTAGGATTAGCTGTCCTCCCCACAGAGGAAGGGAGGAAGCCTTTCTGGAGTTTTCAGTTGTTGCAGGAAGCTATGCATTAAATGGAAAGCTTGGAAGAGTGGGTAGACTCAAACAGTATACAGCAACCAGATTTGAATGCTGGTTGGAGTGGATTTGTTGTAGGTTTGGTGACTGGTGAGGCAGCCATACTGAGAAGATCTCAGCAGCCAGGGGGTTGCCATTGTGGGAAGGTTAGGATAAGGTTGTAGCAGGGGCCTAAAGCACAGCTATCTTAATTCTGCCTGCTGGGATCAGAACTCCACTCTCAGGACAGGCTGAGGGACTCCTGTACCCCATGGGAACTGAAGTCGGGGGTACTGTGAGACCTGCCCCTAAAAGATTCTTGTGAGCTTTAAGATCCCAACCCAGCAGGGTCTGAATACTGACAAAACAATCAGGCAATTGCCGAAGGCAAATAAGTTTGAATAAGGATCATAGAGGTTGCTGGCTGTGCTCTCTGTCTCCTAAAAAACCACAGTACCACCCCATGTCCCAGAAACATATTGTCATAAAGAGCAAGGACTTCTGTTTGAAGCAAAGGAGGCAGTGGTAAGGAAAAAGGAGAACAGGAGGTGAATAAGAAGAAAGAACACATGAGGAGGAACCAATAGAAAAATTGGGGCAACATGAAAAACCAAAACAGAGGAATTTCCCAAAGGGACCATGAGGCAGCTACTGTAGAACACTCCACCTATAAAGAATTAATGGACTTGACAGAAAGGGAATTTAAAATATGGATTATAAAGACAATAAAAGGAATGGAGGAATGGACAAGAAAATGGAAAGACAGAACCAAAAGTCAAATGAGAGATATGTAGAATATAGAAAGTAGATGGCAGAGCTTAAGGAAGTGAAGGAGACAGTCAGGGGATATAAAGGTGTTGTAGAAAGTATCAAAAATAGGTTAGACCATGGAGAAGAAAAAAACTGAGAACTAGAGGAAAAGTTTTCAAGTTAACCCAGGTAGTTAAAGAGGCATGAAAGAAGAGAGGAAAAACAGAACAGGCACTTAGAGAACTACTAGACTCCACAAAGCATTCAAACATATGAACAATAAGGATTCCTGAAGGGGAAGAAGATTGTCCCAAAGGTATGGAAGTTATACTGGTGACTATCATAAATGAAAACTTCCCAAATTTTACTAAAGACCCAGAAATACTCCTTTCAGATGGGTATCGAGCCCCAGGTCATCTCAACTCAAATAGAGCTTCTCCAAGACACATTGTAATGAATCTGGTGAAAGTCAAGGCAAAAGAAAAATTTTTCAAGTAGCCAGGAGCAAGCACCAACTGACCTACAGAGGCAGAGCCATTAGGATGATAGCAGACTTTTCAACTGAAACTTTCCAAGCCAGAAGAGCAGGGTCATTCACCTTCAACATTCTTAAAACAATTTTCAGCCTGGACTTCTGTTTACTGCAAGTAAGCCTCAAAATTGATGAAGAAATCAAATCTTTTGTGGATACACAAGCAATGAGGAAATTCACCACAAGACAAATTCTCAAGACAAGGAAATACTTAGACCTATTCTCAACACTGACCTCAACAATGGACCACCAGCAAAGTAAACACCCAGAAGCTAAAGGTCAAAACTTAGCTTCCACGATTGTGCAAAGGATAAAACTACACAACAGACTTTCACAAAAGAAGATGAATAGGACTCCACCACACTTATCAATTCTTTCAATAAATGTCAATGGACTGAATTTACCACTGAAGAGGCACAGGCTGGCTGATTGGATAGAAAAGCAGAAGCCATCCATGGACAGCCATCCATCTGTCTCCTGGACCTTGAAGGAATCAAGACTCAGGGTTACGGGATGGAAAACAGTATTTCAAGCCAATGGAAAGCAGAAGAAAGGAGGGGTTGAAATCTTATTTTCAGATATAAGCAGATTTAGAGCAACTAAAGTTAAGAAAAACAAAGATGGACACTTTATACTGGTCAAAGGAACAATTCAACAAAAAGAAATTTCAATTTTAAGTATTTATGCACCCAACTTAAATGCTCCCAGACTTATGAAACAGACCTTGATGAGTCTGAGCAATATGATATCCCCTAACACCATAATAGCTGGGGACTTTAACACCCTTCTGACAGAACTGGAAAGATCCTCTAAACAGAAACTAAACAAAGATACAAAGGACTTAAATGTGTCCCTAGAATAAATGGGATTAATAGACATTTACAGAACACACCATCCCAAAGCTAAGGAATATACATTTTTCTCATCAGCCCATGGTATGTACTCTAACATTGACTACATCCTAGGATACAAATCAAACCTCAGCAAAATTAAAACAATATAAATTATACTTCATATCTTCTCAGACCACAAAGCAATAAAGGTAGAACTCAACTCCAACAAAAACATTTATCCCCACACAAAGACTTGGAAATTAAACAACCTTATGCTGAATGATAGTTGGATTCAGGAAGAGATAAAACAGGAAATCATTAAATTCCTCAGATATAACAACAATGAAGACACAAGTTACCAAAACCTGTGAGATATAGTAAAAGCAGTCTTAAGTGGGAAATTTATCACACTAGATGCTTACATTCAAAAAACAGAGAGTACATCAACAAACTCAAGCATCATCTTATGAAATTGGAAAAGGAAGAACAATCTAATCTCAAACCCAGCACAAGAAAAGAAATAACCAAAATTAAATCAGAGATTAAAGAAATTGAAAAGAATCATTTAGAAAATTAACAAAATTAAAAGGTAGTTTTTCAAATAAAATAAATAAAATCGACAAACCTTTGGCCAGATTAACTAGAAACAGAAAAGTAAAATCTCTAATTACCTCCATCAGAAACTATGAAGGGGAAATAGCAACAGATGCCACAGAGATATAAGAGATCGTCTCTGAGTACTACAAGAAACTCTCTGCCCAGAATTTCTTTCTTTCTTTCTTTCTTTTTTTTTTGAGACAGTCTCAAACTGTCACCCTGGATAGAGTGCTGTAGTGTCACACCTCACAGCAAACTCAAACTCCCAAGAGTTTGAGGTTTGGGCTTAAGTGATTTTCTTGCCTCAGCCTCCCAAGTACCTGGGACTACAGGCACCAACCGCAACGCCTGGTTAATTTTTTTGTTACAGTCATCATTGTTGTTTTAGCTGGCCCAGGCCAGGTTCAAACCCACCAGCCTCACAGCCATCCTCCGTGTATGTGGTAGGCACTCTACCCACTGAGCTAAAGGTGTCACCCTATGCCCAGACATTTGACAGTGTGGAGGAAATGGATCAATACCTGGGATCATACCCTCTCCGTAGATTTAACCAAGAGGAAATAGATCCCTTGAACAGACTACTTTCAAGAACTGAGAACTAAGAAACAATTTTAAAAAACTCCCAACAACAACAAAAAAATACCCTGGTCCAGATGGCTTCATGCCAGAATTCTATCAAACCTTCAAAGAAGAGCTTATACCCATACTGCAGAAATTATTCAAAGAAACTGAGGATGAAGGAATCTTCTCCAACACATTCTATGAAGCAAATATCCTGATACCAAAACCAGGAAAAGACTCAACTACAAAGGAGAATTTCAGACCAATTTCACTAATGAATATAGATGGAAAAAATTCTCAATAAAATCCTACCTAATACATTACAGCTATACATTAAAAAAAAAAATCATTCATCGCAATCAAGGAGGTTTCATCCCAGGGTTGCAAGGCTGGTTTAACATATACAAGTCCACAAATGTAATTCACCATATCAACAGAAACAAAAAGGAAGACCATATGATCCTCTCAATAGATGCAGAAAAAGCATTTGATAAAATTCAGCATCTTTTTCTAATTAGAACACTTTAGAATTTAAGCATACGTGGCACACTTATTTTCTTTTCTTTTCTTTTTTTCTTTTTTGAGACATTTCTTAATCTGATTGAAGCCATCTACAACAAACCCACAGCTAATATTATACTGAATGGAGTAAAACTGAAAGCTTTACCACTTAGAACTGGAAGCAGACACAGTTATTCTCTATTTCCACTACTATTCAATATAGTGCTGGTAGTTCTAACCAATACAATCAAGCAAGAGAAGGCAATAAAGGGCATCCAAAAGAGTGCAAAGGAAGTCAAACTCTCGCTCTTTGCCAATGATATGATCTTATACTTAGAGAACTCCAAAGACTCAACCACAAGACTCCTGGAAGTGATCACAAAATACAGCAATGTCTCAGGATGTAAGATCAATATCCACAAACCAGTAGCCTTTGTATATGCCAAGATGAGAAGCTAATCAAGGATACAATTCCCTTCACAGTAGCTTTTAAAAAAAAAAAAAAAAGGAGACTCTGTCTCTACAAAAAAAAAAAAAAAAAAGGAAAAAGAAATACCTAGGAATATACCTAATGAAGGAGGTTAAGGACATCTACAAAGAAAATTACAAAACTCTAAGAAAATAAATAGCAGAAGATATTAACAAATGGAAGAACATACCATGCTCATGGCTGAGAAGAATCAACATTATCAAAATCTCTGTGTTTCCCAAAGCAATCTACAGATTCAATGCAATTCCCATTAAAATACAATCATCATACTTTCAAGTTGTGGAAGAAATAATTCCTTGTTTTGTATGGAACCAGAAAAACTCTGTATAGCCAAGGCAATTCTTAGTAATAAAAACAAAGCCAGAGGTATCACTCTACCAGACTTTCAGCTATACTTCAAGGCCATAGTGATCAAAACAGCATGGTATTGGCACAAAAACAGAGACATTGACATTTGGAACTGAATAGAAAACCAGGAGATGAAACTAACATCTTATAGCCACCTGATCTTTGATAAATTAAACAAGAACATACACTGGGGAAAAGAATCCCTATTCAATGAATGATGTTAGGAGAACTGGATAACCACATGTAAAAGACTGAAACTGGACCTGTACCTCTCACCACTTACAAAAATCGATTCAGGATCAGTAAAAGATTTAAATTTAAGGCATGAAACAATAAAAATCCTCAAAGAAAGTGTGGGGAAAATGCTTGAAGATATTGGCCTGGGGAAAAATTTTATGAAGAGGACTTCGTGGCAATTGCAACAACAACAAAAATAATCAAATGGGACTTAATTAAACTGAAAAGCTTCGATACGTCTAAGGAAACAATAACCAAAGCAAATAGACAACCTTCAGAATGGGAAAAGATGTTTGCATATTATGAATCAAACAAAAGCTTGATAACTAGGATCTATAGAGAACTCAAGTTAATCAATAAAAAAGACCCAACAATCCCATATATCACTGAGCAAGAGACATAAATAGAACATTCTCTAAGGAAGACAGACAAATGGCTAACAAACATATGAAAAAATGCTCATTGTCCCTAATCATCAGAGAAATGCAAATCAAAACTATCTTGAGATATCACCTAACCCTGGTGAGAATGGCCCATATCACAAAGTCTCAAAGCTGCAGATGCTGGCATGGATGTAGAGAGAAGGGAACACTTCACACTGCAAACTAATACAATCTTTTTGGAAGGAAGTATAGAGAATTATCAGAGAATTCAAATTAGACCTCCCATTTGATCCTGCAATCCCATTACTGGGTATTTACCCAGAAGAAAAAAATAAAATCCTTTTATCATAAGGACACTTGCACTAGACTGTTTATCACAGCTCAATTTATAATCACCAAAATATGGAAACAGCCTAAATGCCCACCAACCCAGGAATGGATTAACAAGCTGTGGTATATGTATACCATGGAATAGTATTCAGCCACTAAAAAAGATGGAGACTTTATAGCCTTTGTATTAACCTGGATGGAGGTGGAACACATTCTTCTTAGTAAAGCATCACAAGAATGGAGAAGGAAGAATCCAGTGTACTCTATTCTAATATGAAGGCAGTAGATGAGCTAATACAAGGGGTAGGGTAGGGGAATGAGGGAATGGGGAGAGGGGAGGAGGAAGGGGGATAGAGGTCATGGTGTATGGCACACCTCTTGAGGGTGGGACACAATTATAAGAGGGCCTTTATCTAACAAATGCAATAAGTATAACCTAATTCTTCATCCCCTCAATGAATCCCAAACAGTAAAAAAAAAAAAAAAAAAAAAAAAAAACTTACAGAAGTTCTACTGTAGTTTATCCTTTCCCCAATTTGTTGAGGTGGCACTTCATCAAATATAAAATTTTTATAGAGGCCTATTCTGTTGGGTTATTCTTTTTATCTATTTTTCCATGAAACCCACACCCTTTTATAGCATTATTTTATGTTTTGATAGCAAGTCATTCCTCATTAATTTTCTACTTCAAAATGTTCATGGTCATTTGAACAGATTCATAATTTCAGGTGAATTGTAGAATAAATTTGTTGTAGACAATAAAAAATTATTTTGAGATTTTGAGTGGTATTACACTGAATGAATAGTTTAATGTAAGAAAAAGTTAGTATCCCTAATAATAGTCTTCCTAGTCAGAAAACCCTCTATTTACTCAGGTCTTTTACAGCCTTCATAAAGTTTTGTGATTTTTCTTCACTTAGATCGTATCATCTTGTGAAGCTTTCTTCCCCATAGGTAATTTGTAGTTTTATTGTTTTTATGAATAAGATCTTTGTTCCTATTATTCTTATCATCAATTGCTTATGTTTAGAAAAGTTACGATTTTTGTATCTTAAGTTTGAATCTGGACGCTGCTGAGCTCTCTCGGTAGGTCTAAAGCCTTGTTTTTTCATTCTTTTGGGGTCATCAGTGTAAATTATCATGTCTAAAAATAATGAATATGTATACCCTTTCATTTCTTTTTCACATTTTAATTTATTATCTATCACCTCTAGTACAATATTAGTGGTATTCATACTTATTCCTGATTTTAATGAGAATACTATTATTTTTCACTTTTAAGTATAGCATGCAGTCATGCAAGGTTTCAAGTCAGTGCCTTTAATCGTGTTGAGGAAGATCCTTCATTTAGTCATGAACGTTTCCTTCTTTTTCATTTTGTAGGTGGTATTAGGGAAATCAACCAACCAGTAAACTGCCCATCTAACCTATCATGTTCCCAGAGTACAAGTGATAACAATTAAGTTCACAAACTTGTCCTAGAAAAAGTGCTACATACCTCATTGCCTAATATCACTATGGTTACCTGCAGAGTATCCTTTTGGGAAGCTATGCATTGATGCCAGTGCCTAGTCCATCCTTCAAAGCAGTTTTGGAACTCTTTTTCTGGAATGGCCATCGGAGCTGTTGTCATATTACCCTTGATGTCCTGAATGTCATCAAAATGTCTTCCTTTCAATATTTCCTTTATCTGTGGGTAAAGAAAAAGTCACTGGGGGCCATATCGCTGAGTAGGAGAGTGTTCCAATACAATTATTTGTTTACTGGCTAAAAACTCTCTCATAGACAGTGCTGTGTGACCTATACCTTGTTATGATGTAAGAGCCAGGAGTTGTTGGCCAAGATTTCAAGTTAAGATTTTCTTGTTTCTCTGTTGATATTTACTAAGTTTACTATGCTTCTCACAGTCAGCTAATTATTTTTTTTATTTGTTTATTTTTTATTAAATCATAGCTTTGCACATTAATGCAAATATGGGGTACAATATGCTGGTTTTGCATACAATTTGAAATACTTTCACCAAACTGGTTAACATAGCCTTCACTGCATTTTCTTAGTTATTGTGTTAAGAAATTTATACTCTACACTTAGTAGATTTAACAGGTACCCTTGTAAAATGCACCATAGGTGTGGTCCCACCAATTATGCTCCCTCCACCTATACCCCCCCTTGGGCTGTAGTTGGGTTATAGCTTTCATATGAAAGTGTGGGTGCTTATAAATTGTTTTCATAGTAGGGTTGAGTACACTGGATAATTTTTCTTCCATTCTTGAGATACTTTGCTAAGAAGAATATGTTCCAGCTCTATCCATGTAAACATAAAAGAGGTAAAGTCTCCATCTTTTTTAAGGCTGCATAATATTCCATGGCATACCATTACCATTTATTAATCCATTCACAGGTCAATGGATTGGCACTTGGGCTTCTTTTATGATTTGGCAATTATGAATTGGGCTACAATAAACATTCTGATGCAAATATCTTTGTTATAAAGTGAGTTTTGGTCTTCTGGATATATACCTAGTAGAGGAATTGCAGAATCAAATGGCAGGTCTATTTTTAGATCCCTAAGTGACCTCGAAAAAAATATGGAATGCTTCATGAATTTGTGTGTCATCCTTGTGCAGGGGCCATGCTAATCTTCTCTGTATCATTCCAATTTTAGTATATGTGCTGCCCAAGTGAGCACTCAGCTGACAATTTGGATGAACAATTTGACAAATTTTTGCAATGTTTTTATCAGTTACTGGCTGCCCTGACCTCTATTCATCAGTGACACTTTCTCCCCCTTCAGAATAACATTTAATTCATTTGTACACTAACATTTTCTTCATGGTATTATTCTCATTAACTTGGACTAATATGTCCCTGATTTCACTTCCATACTTGCCAAGTGTAACATGAAATTTACAAATGTTTGTTTGTTGCTCTAATTCAAGCTCTGAAACTCTTGTGACAACACACAAAACATGCAACGACAATAATGAATGCCACTCAGCAAGACATCATTGTACATCAACATGAACACAGCCGTGAGACATTGATATACCAATCTTATAAACCAGGGGTCCTCAAACTTTTTAAACAGGGGGTCAGTTCACTGTCCCTCAGACCATTGGAGGGCTGGACTGTGGGCCCTGGGACGAGTCAGCTGCTAAGCAGGACAGGCAGCGGAGGCAAAAACACCCATAGGGCCCGTTTAATGTCCTAGGCGGGCTGCATGTGGCCTGCGGGCCGTAGTTTGAGGATGCCTGTTATAAACCCTTACTGAGTTGTTTGTATGGTGCTGCCAAGGTAAAGGCACAGTGGCAAGTTTGTAAGCTTAATTGTCAGATCTTATCATATACCAGGCACTGAGAAAGACTCAGAGTACAAACAATGATTCTGGCTTTCAAAACACTTTCAGTCTAGTTGTGGTATCAATAAAAATATGTATGCAAAGTTAGCAAACCCTAGACCAGGCATCCTCAAACTACGGCCCAGAGGCCACATGTGGCCCAGCTAGGACATTTATCTGGCCCGCCAAGTGTTTTTGCCGCCACTCCCTGTCCTGCTTAGCAGCCGACTCATCCCGGGGCCCGCAGTCTGGCCCTCCAATGGACTGAGGGACAGTGAACTGGCCCCTGTTTAAAAAATTTGAGGACCCCTGCCCTAGACAGACATGAATGGAGGGCAAATTAAACCTGGTGAAAGTTAGGAGAAGAGATGAGTAAGAATGGAATAATCAGAGTTTCTTGGAAAGGTTAGCAGTTATATCCTAAAGGCAGTGGTAGGGTTTGAATATGGATAAAACAGGAAGAGGTTATTCCAGGCAGACAGAGCGAATGCTGAAATGAGAGCTTGGAGGCCAGGGCAGACGTAGCAGCCCTGGGAAGCAATACACAAACAGACCTGTCAAGATTAGAAGGTCTTTGGGGGCCAAAACCCATTGCTAAACCCTGGATGTCCTCCAATATCAACGTAAAGAGATTGAGCTTGATTCAAGAGGAGAGAGGGGAACCATGAGTGATTATTAAGCAGTGCACTGACACACTGGGAGGAAGGTTCATTAAAAAGTTAGGAAGGGTGCTTAAATCTGGCAGGAAAGTTCAGGGCAGATGAAAGAGGAGATACCAGCTTTGTTACAGAGCCCTCACTTGCAATAGGAGCATTTGTGAGGTGGTGTTGAAATAATATTCCTGGGAGAAGGCAGCCTGGTAGATAAGCTGCAGAGGCTGCTGAACGTCAGCAGATGACAGCTCTAAAGCCATGTGCTTGGTGTGTTCCTTTGCCCAGGAGGGCTGGAAGGGAAGCACAGAGCAATTACGACTTTCCTTTTGGCACAAACCTGACAACATTTCCATTTTCCATTTGGATGCAAAGATTTGAACATTACTAAATTTCAGACTTTCCAGGCAGCCCTCCTCATAGCCTTCCCCCTACAAATGAGTGACCAAGCACTTCACGTTTTCCTGGGGGGCTATAACGCTGCAAAAATGCTGCAAACCATTATAGCAAGGTAGCCACTGATTAACAGAAAAAGCCCTTTATGAGTAGAATACATGTTCACAGGCCTTGCCAGAAGGAAGCTCGTCCCCTTGAGTCTGGCAAAAGTTTATTCTCTTGAAGTGATCCTCTCTTTCCATGGATTTATCATCTTTGGATTGATTTCCAATACTCGTGGCCCTTCCCAGAAGTGTCTGAGATCTGGGTTGTCCTTTTCTTGAGGAGAGAGTCACTTGGGGAAGCATTTGGGGAATTTACCCTCATGAAACAATGGCTGGTCACAGACAGCAGTGATACCCAAGAGCCACACACTTGTTCTGGGTACACTACAACATATACTTATTTCCCCTCGAAGCAGCCCTATGAAGAAATTACTAAGGAGGAAACTGAGGTACAGGGAGGTGAAGTGACTTGCTCAGTGTTGCAGAATAAGTGACAGAGCTGGGATTGAAACAGAAGCATCTGGGTTCCTGAGTCTGTGATCTTAGATGCGTGTGTTGCCATGTCAGACTGGTGCCACAGTCAGGGGGAACTCTGGGTTCTCCCCCTCCTCCAGCAGTGTGAGTAGCCAGATCTTGGAAGTTGAACTTGTAACCCTCTCTTCTGTCTACCATTTGCTTTATTTTCTTTGCCTTCTTCACATACACCTCTTGCCTTACTCTTGCAGAAACCTCCTAATTGATTACCTTCATCCTTGCCTTCTGACCCTTCCTCAAACCCACCAGAGCCAGACCACTTACCTGACAAACTTCAACAGGGCTCGCCACCACCAGCATCCTGAGCCGAGCATGTAAGGCCCTCCGTGCCCTTTACCAGGTCCCTAACCAGCCTCCCACTGCTTCTGTCCCTGAACCCAGCTCACTCTCTCAGTAACACTGAGTGCCTCCTGTGTGCAGGTACTGAGGACACAGAGTCTGTCTTTGAGGTTGTCACACGTCCAGGAGTGAAACAAAACAAATCAGGTTCATAGTCTTCACCTGCAATTCTGAAATCTAGAAAGTTCTAAAATCCAAAAGAATTTGCTTAACTCATTTAGGATCAAGACCTGCCCTGAACTGACTTGAAGTTATTTATAGTCTTTTCATGTAAATGTTAATGGTTGATTGTGAGATGTCCTCCTAGACCCACATGAGGATGTTACAAAATATATGAAATGTATACTATATTGCCTTCTGAAATCTGAAAATATTCTGAATTCTGAAGCACATCTGCCCCCCAGGGTCTCAGATAAGGGACCTTGGTCCTATTGACACATACAGGGTGGGACATTCAGTGACAGAAGCATCATTCACGGTGCTAGAGAAGTGAGAGGGAAGAACCCACTAACAGGACTGGGTTTCATACAAGTATTAAAAAGAAGCAATTTGTTTCGTGTCAGTGAAATAAACTGTTTCCACAGTGGCTACTACAAGATGAGAATTGGGCAGTGCCTGTGGCTCAGTGGGTAGGGCACCAGCCCCATATACCGAGGGTGTCGGGTTCGAACCTGGCCCCAGCCAAATTGCAAGAAAAAAATAGGCATTGTGGCAGGTGCCTGTAGTCCCAGCTACTTAGGAGGTTGAGGCAAGAGAATCGCCTAAGCCCAGGAGGTGGAAGTTGCTGTGAGCTGTGTGATGCCACGGCAGTCTACCCAGGGGGCGATAAAGTGAGAATCTGTCTCTAAAAAAAAAGACCTGAGAATCCATTCAGTGTTCTCATCATCAAAGAACAGGGTCAAAATTCCTAAGCATGAGGTTCAAGGCTCTTCATGGTTTACTCCACCCACCTTCACAGCCTCAGTTTCTACAAGCTCCTCTCCCCCACCCAGGGCTGGGAGCCTCATCAAGGCAGGGATCAACTTCACTCCTCTCTGTGGCTTTAACATAGGGGTCGGCCAGTTATAGTGCATAAGCCAACTCTGGTCCACTACCTACTTTTATGAATAAAATGTTGTTGGAACACAGCCACTTTAATTTCCTTATGTATTGTTTAAGGGTACTTTCAAGATACAGCAGCAGAATTTAAAAGTCGCAACAGAGACTGGCCTGCATAGCCTAAAATATTTCTTGTCTGGCCCTTTATAGATAAAGAGTGCTGAGCCCTGCTCTAATGCATGCATACCTTAGTGCTGGGATTTCAGTAACTATTGACTCCTGGCCTCTGTTCTCCTAAAAGAACAAAAGAGACAAGAGATAAAAGCAGATAGTTTATTTGGGAAGTGGTCACAGGGAGCAGGAGTGAGGGGTAGGAGTGGTCATTTAGTCAGGTGTTATTGGCTTGGCCATCACTACAAGCAACTGATGCTTGAACTTGCCTTTGGAGAATCCTTATGGCATGTCTCCAAAGTAACGGGACAAAAGCCACTATCTGCTGGCCTCCATTGATCAAGGGAGTCCCCACAAGCATCAACTCCCTTGCGTGTCTGAGCTGTGCATATGTGAGTGCTCAGCAGATTCTGAACACCAGCTGCAACAGCAGGGGAGCACTGGGACAAGAAGCAGGAGGTCACCATGCAGGCAAGGTGTGCATCACCCAGCTATAGTGGGGCAGAGATGAAAGTGTGCACAGAGCTGGTCACTGCAGCCGTGGGTGGAGTCGAGGGGGGGGCTGAGAGGATGTAAAGAGGTGCATAGAGTCGCCTGCTATGGTCGCAGTGCTAAAATTCATTACATTGAAACTTAATTTGCAATGTGATGGTATTATAAGGTGGGTCCATTGGGATAGAATTGGGTCCTAGGTCCCTAATAATGGAATCACTGCCCTCATGGGAAGAGATAAGAGTTTGCTTCCTGTCTCTGCTGTCCACCAAGTGGGGATGTGAGATGATGGCCATCTGTAAACCAGAAAGAGGGTCCTTACTGAACCCTGATTATGCTAGTGCCTTGGTCTTGGGCATATCTGGAACTCTAAGGAATAAATTTCTGCTTTTTTAAAACTACCCAGTTTATGGCTTTATGTTTTATTTTAGTTGCCCTATAAGCACAAAGACAGTGATTAATACATTGATTAGTTGAATAATAGTGTAAGTAGCTGACATTTATTGCCAAGTACTATGCTAGATACATTGTATAACATATCTTACTTAATCCTCATCAAAGCCCCAGGGTTTTCATTATATTATTCTCATTTTGATGATGAGAAAACTGAGGTTTAGAGAGTTTTTACTTAGGGTGAGAAAGCAGTTAAATAACAGAGCTGGGACTTAAACTCACTTCTGCCCTTATTGTTAACTAATTACCACTCAGCTACACTGGCTGAGCTCGACTCCCTTCCCCCTACCCTCAGTCCTTCTTTTTGGCTTAGTTGGTCTATGAGGAGCAGGGACATCAAGGATCGCCTGTGGGGGAAGACGTTCCCCAAAAGAGGACACTCAATGTCATTTAGAAAATTGAAAAGAAGCCCGGGATTCTGGCAAGGGAAAGGCTTATCAGTGGGAAGAAAGGATGAGTACTAAGGAGAATTAGCTCACACTCATAATACTTTGTAATTCCACAGGGCTCACCAACTTTTTTTAACTTCAAAGGAAATAACATAGAAAACCACATAGCATGACTCTGTGTGTGATTTAGAGGAAAATGGCAGGGTTAGGAGCATCTGATGTGGCTGGGGTGAAGCTTACCCCACAATTTTTCTGGCATTAGGTAGCGAGAAGAACCATAAGCTCCTTTGCCATAAGTCAGGGTGGTTTTAATCGAGGCAGTCTAGGACTTCAGGGAGGAAGCAAGGAGTCAAGGAAAAAAAAGTTTAGAAAACTCCAAACCAGCAGTAATGGCTGGTTCTCGGGAGAGCAGCTGAAAAGACCAGTGCCGTGGCTAAAGGGAAACACACACCTGATTCAGGAAGCCCCGTTACTCAGAATCCACCATCCGACAGGTGGAATCCAGATGCCCGGGGTCCTAGGAAGCCAGCAGTAGCATGGCTCCAGGGGAGCAGTCTGATGACAGCAGACCTTCACTCAGCAGCTGGGATCCCAGGGGTAGGGTCCAGCTCCCAGGGGAGAAAACTGGCAAGAGTTAAACAGGAAGTACAGCCCGCAGAGGAACGGGCCCTCAACAGAGCTCCTAGCACAGCAGTAAACTGCAGCTCACATGGAAAGACTGTACCAACACCATGGGGACCCAGGTGAGGACTGCACCTTAGTGGGCATTCAAGAGCACGAGGTCCATTCCAGCAACCACGTCTATGGCAGCAAGACCAGTTACAGTCCTCGTCCACTGATGGAGCAGGGGTTGCTATGTATTATCTGCCCTGGTAGGTTGGGATCAAGACAGGATGTTTTGACCCTATTAGCATTTTTATTAAGGTTAAATTCATATCATATAAAATAAGTTAAAATCAAGCATTTTAAAGTAATCAATTAAATAGCATTTAGTACATTTACAATGTGCGATCTGCCTCTACTAGTTCCAAAACATTTCCATCATTCCAAAGTAAACTCTTTACTCATCGGGCAGTCTCTCCTCATTCTCTTTCCCCAACCCCAGAAACCACCAGTCTACATCCATTCTGTCTCCATGGACTTACCTATTCTGATAATCCTTATCGTTGGGATCATACAGTGAGTGACCTTTGGTGTCTAGCTTTTTTCACTTAGCATAATGTTTTTGAGGTTCATCCACATGCAGCTTGTACCACTACTTTATTCCTTCAAATAGCTGAATAGTGTCCCATATACGGATATACTGCAATTCATTTATCCTTGAATATTTTTGACATGAGATGATCACAGGATAAAAGTGGGAACTTTGGGGCGGCGCCTGTGGCTCAAAGGGGTAGGCCGGAGGTGGTGGTTTCAAACCCAGCCCCGGCCAAAAACTGCAAAAACTGCAAAAAAATAAATAAATAAAATGGGAACTTTGGGCAACAGTAAAAAAATACCTGATGGTACCGTACCTGCCTTACCATTTCAGTCCATATTTTTAAAAACCAGGAAATAGGCACAGTTGTCATGTTGCTCCATACTCGAGTCTCCCCCCATCCATAAGAAGGACAGTGATGACTCTGGGACAATAATCAAGAAGGGCCAAGAAATGGTTCCACACCTACTTTGTCTTTCTGAGTCATGAATAAAAGTTGGTCACCAAAATGGCTTGATGAGATCTTTTGACCCCAGCGTGTGACCACAGGGCAACAAAGTCATATACCTGGACATTTATTACTTCATCTGGAAGAAGGTCGGGCTGACATTTACAGAAGATGCCAACGATCTCAAAAGATGAGCCCAGCGCCTTAGAACTCTAGAAGATGGCATTCCTTCACCCACACTCACTAGCTCCATCATTATTCATTTTCAATCAGTAATCAAGTAGTTGCCCCTAAATTATTTGCCTCCCTGTGAGCCTGCTAACCACAGACAACCCCAACCTCTCAAACAGTTTTTCAACTTTGTTTTCCTCACAGTATACTTGAACCTATAATAAAACTTCCACTGCACAGTTAAATTATGTTGATCGAAAAAAGAATAAAAATAAATACTGTACGTACTCTGCTTTGAACTTCTTTTGAAAATAATTTCACTAATGATCTTTAAAAATTTTTTCACAGCACACCTGAGATCCTCTCGTGGCACATGAGTGTGCTGAGGCACTCTGGTTGAAAATCACTGCTCTAAAGCCAGGCAAGAAATGAGATTACCTACGAAGAACAAAGATCCCCTACTCCCTCCATGATTAATTATTGGGGGCAATTTCAGTTACATTTTTTCTGGGTATTTCCCTAACAGTTCACGTTTACAGCCCCCAGAAGCTAGAAAAGCAGAGGGGGCAGGGGGAAAGCTCCTTTATGTCTTAGTTCTGTGCTATTCATAAATGAAAATCATTGTTAATTTAGAGTCTGACAGCTGTGGTGCATTTGTGAGTCCAGGGCAGCTGTCATCAGCACTCCCGCTTATTTTTCAAGCAGATGTTTAATTTGACTTTAGTGCTATTGCCAGTTCTTGAGGAGAAAGAGAGGGGGAAGCAGTAACAGAAATAATCATTATATTCATCATTTGGTTTCCTTTCAAAACATAAATCGGTATGATTAACGATGACATCAGAATTGCTGTAATTGCAGTTTGGGTGCAAAACTAGCTAGCTATCATCTCCTACATGGTCCAAAGTTCAGTTTTAAATTTTTTTTTTTTCCCTAAAGTCAAAGTCTGTTTTTGGTGATTATACCCAGATTCTGAACAACAGTCCCCGCTCCCCAGAAAAGCCTTCCAAGGTGCAGAAAAAAATCAGGGGGTAATGAATGAGGGCTGACTAGGCCACACCCCTGAGTTCAGCCACAGGGCTGAGACTTGTCTTGTGGCTCTGTAATCAGGAAACCAGGAGAGCAAAGGGACAGAGCCCTCGGAGCTGCAGCCAGCATCTCCCACTTACAAGTCCACCCTGCTCAGGCAGCCAGGCAGCTGGCTCTCTGCGTGCACTCACAGTGCAAATCGGTCTCAAAGTATAAAATTAAACACATCTGTGGCTCCACGTAGACATCTGATGAGTCAGTATGTACTGGGTCCACCCGCTGTTGCAGTCCACGTTGCTTGGAGGAATCTTCTTTCGCACCAGCTGTGTTGCTAGGTAAACCCACTTCCCCAGTTTGCTTTCTTTACCTCCATTTTTATGGCTTTGACTCCCAGAGGTCTCACTTGGCTGTTACTTTATCATGTGTCCAATCAATGCCCCAAAGTACGGCTCTGACATTGCCCCTGTAGTGGGGACACTAAAGGCAATACCGTACTTGCGGCTACTTTCCTACTTGTTTCTTGTGCATTGAGATGGAAGACTTACCTTTGCCTTACTTCTCCATAAGTCAACAACTCGTTATGCGCTGTGCTAAAAAAGATTCCACTCACCCCAAAGAAAAAGTTGGCAAATGTCCTGGGTCCCAGCTCTGAGTTTGACAGAGGAACGATCCACAGCCTCACCTGACTAGTGCCAGGGGTAACAAAGGATGCTGGAAGCAGAACCAAAGATGCAACCTGAGAGGAGAGTCTGACTCCTAAGAGGGTCATTCCCCAACTTTTTATGTGCAGAGTATTATTTGCAGGTTATTAGTTAGGAATTAATTCTCTCTTAATTATACAAAGACCCTTCTAAGAGACTGACTCCCCAAGAATTTGGGGGAATCCTTTGGGAATTATAACATGTACCCAAAACCACTGGTTGTTGCTTTTCCCCTCAGCCGTCCACTTGAGGTGGAGTGTGGTTCTGTTCTGAAGGCCTTGGTTCTCCCTGGCTTCACCCCAAGCTCAGACTCCAAGCCATCCTCTAATACCCATATCACAGCTAAGGATGAATAACAAAGGCTAACAGAACAGGGTGTTGTTGAAGATTGAGGAGTCTCACAAGATCCCTCAGAGAACTTACACAAGGGAGTTACAGGTTTGGCTGCTGTCAGGGACCAGGAGCCCAAGCTCATCCTCAGGACTCCTTGCTCTCAGCTCCTGGCCTGGCTCATGCTTGGTGGGCATCAGGCTTCCTGTCTCACCTCAGTGGTTAGTTTCCTTTACCCCAAAGGAACACCCCTGTACAAGTCCCAGTTGCCCTAAACTCCAGATCCAACTCCCCTCCAAGCTAGTTTGTTTAGATCACCGCTAAGAAGGTAGGCTCACAGGTCCTGCAGGCTGAATATGAAATCTGGTGCTACCACTTACTGGTGACATTAGGCAAGTCACCTTAAATCCTGGAGCCTCTCTGGAGGCTGAGGCAGATGGACTGCTTGAGGTCAGGAGTTTGAGACCAGCCTGAGCAAGAGCGAGACTCTGTCTCTACTAAAAATAGAAAGACTAGCCAGGCTTTGTGATGGGCGTCTGTAGTCCCAGCTACTTGGGAGACTAAGGCAAGAGGACTGCTTGAGCCCGGGAGTTTGAGGTGAACTATGATGCCACAGCACTCTACTGTTGCAGGACAACAAAGTGAGACTATCTCAAAAAACAACAACAAAAAAAAAAAAATCCTGGCGCCTCAGGTATTTGTCCTGCAAAAGGGGGAATGGTAATAGTAAGTTCCTACCTCCTAGAGCTGCTGTAAGGATCAATGGCGTTCGTGTGTGTGAAGTGCTTAGAACACGGCTCAGGACAAGCTCTGCAGAGGCTGTGTTATTCTTGTTGCTGTTATTATTGTTACATTACACTTACAATAAAACAAAAATCTACGTGGAGATGTTTCCTAAGACAAAGAAGTGATTCACCCCTAGAAGTGATTTTCAGATTCTGGCAATTAGAACAAAAACAGTACATTTTTAAAAGTGCTTTTGCTACCTTCAGGAACCACTAAGTTTCTTTCTCCTTGGGTCTCCATCCTTCTCGCTTGGCTTGCTCCTTGGCAATTCCTATAAAGAATATGAAGTGGGGTTAAGAAAAACATACCACCAAATAGTCACGTTAAATTAAAAAAATCAAGACTAGGGAAAATAAACATTAAAATATAACATCAAGACCAGGGGAAGACCTCAGCACAACTTAGGGCTGTGAGTTGTAAAAGCAGTAGATTACAGCTCATTAAATAAAATTTAGAAACCAGACGTCATTTGGTATAGATAAATACATATACCAGTTAAATGAGTTAATGAATTAATAATTGGAAAATTCGATAAGGAAGAGAATGTTTCTATCATCTCAAAGTTCCCATAGCAAAATATTTAATGAATAAATGAAGAAAAAACAGGAACTTTAGAAAGGAGAAGTCTGGCAGACTCCTGCACTGGGATGAATCTAAACTTAAATCATGTGCCACCTGCAAGGAGGCAGTGAGAACATGACACGGCATCACATCTGTGATACCCGATTTCCTGCTGAAGAAGCGTAGCCTGAATCTAACTGTGTAAAGACATCAGGCAAACGCCAACATTTTACACAATAACTGACATGTAATCTCCAACAGCTTCCAAGTTGCTGGGCGAGGTGGCTCACGCCTGTAATCCTAGCACTCTGGGAGGCTTGAGCTCATGAGTTTGAGACCAGACTAAGCAAAAGAGAAGATCTCTTTTGTCTTTTGTCTCCAAAACTAGCCAGACATTATGGCAGGTACCTGTAGTCTCAGCTCGTCGGGAGGCAGAGGCCAGAGAATCGCTTGAGCCCAAGAGTTTGAGGTTGCTGTGAGCTGGGACGCCAGGGCACTCTACTGAGGGTGGCAAAGTTACACTCTGTCTGAAAAAAAGCAGAAGTTTTAAAGTCAAGGAAAGACTGAGGAATGTTCTAGATTGAAAGACTCTACAGTGAGTTCCATAAAATCTAAATGCAACACTGTGATTCTCGACCAGATTTTTTTTTTATCTATAAAAGAACAATTATCAAAACTTGAATAGGATTTGAGTTTTAGCTGCATCAGTGTTAATCTCCTAAATCTGATGGTTATAGTGTGGTTATGTGGGAAAATGTCCTCATTTGTAGGAAATACTCAAGAAACTATTCCAGGTGACTGGACCTCGTGTCAACCACTTTCTCTCAAAAGCTTCAGGGTAAACAAGTTCTTTGTAGTGTTCTTGTAAGTTTCTCTAAAGGTAAAACGGTTTCAAATTAAAGACTCAGCTCAAAGTCAGGGCTGGTGGGGTGGAAGGAAAAGAGGAGGGCTGCGTTCTACTCTTCCCTTCTTTCTTTTTCTCGTTTCTTTCTGGCTTCTTCTGCCCAGAAACTTGGGCTAGGATGTGGATGAGAAGACATTGGGTTCGTTTATTGATTCCTGCCTGCACCAAGCACCACCATCCCACACCAAGCAGCAAGCCAGACACAGAGGAGGCAGGGCTGAGCAGGATGCCGCCTTTGCTACGGGGATCAGCAGAGCGGTGGGAAAACAGACCAGTCAACAGGCAGAAGCCACAGGGGGGAGAAGCACAGGGTGAGCCGACACCCAACCTGTGGTCCAAAGAGCAGTGGCCAAAAGGCAATAGGGAAGGGAAGCAGAGGAAACCGAGTGAGGGACTGTCCCCAGACCAGAGACAGCAAGGACCATTAGGGCATTGGCAAGTGGTCCTGAGGGTGGGGCCGGAAGGAGTGTGGCTGGGGTGAGGGGACCATGCTAAGGCATTTGTTCAGGAGTTGGTGCTCAGTAAATGTTCCTTTTTTCCTTTCCTTTCCTTTCCTTCTTCATCCCTTCCTTTGCCAAACATTACTTCTTTGAATATCTACCTGGCTACTGCTCTAATTGTTGAATAGCCACAATAACAATGGTTAAAATATGTGCCTGCGTGCCTATAATGAGGATATTATTATTTCCTCCATTTTTTGGAGGAGGAAACTGAGGCACAGCTTGCCCCTCATCATACAGCTCGTAAGTGGCAGAGCTGGGATTTGAACCTTGGACAGTCTAACTCCACAGCTTTTAATCTGCCGCGGTGCATGAGTACTCTTTAATGAGGCTGAATTCTCAGGAGGATTGTTCATCTTTTATGTAGGGGCTGGAGGCCTCCGATGTTCTCTAATTAGAGGAGTAAAGGTGATGATCTTGTAAACCGCAGTCTGTTGGTGCTTCTTGCCCACTCAAGTCACCTTCCCTCATCCCACTCACCACCTTCCCATGCCTGCTCTGTCATCAGTTGTGTGAGACCAGCTGTGGGGTCCCGGGAAACCTGGATCCTGGGCTGGGCCAGGCAAGGGCTTTAACCAGGTGGCTACAGAGTCAGAGCAGCTCCTAACACACAAGGGCAGCAGAGGACTAAATGAAAGAAAGATGAGATCCAAGGGGCCCTTCGGTGGCTGTTGCAAGGCAAGAAATCTGGCACAAAGTTGGGTCAAGGTGAGCCCTTCTGGATGGAAACTGAATGAGAAGTCAAGGTGTAAAAGGCTCTTTTGTGTGGGGTCCCTTGTGGGAGGCACTTGGCCTCAGGCAGGAAGGAATGGCAACATACTTTCCACCCCCACACTCTCCTCCGCCCCACAGGACTCAATTATTCATTGAACAAACATTTAGTGAGCACCTACTGTGTGCCAGGCTTATGCTAGGAATGGGGGAGGGAAGAAGAGAGAACTAGGCAGAGGGATCAGCACATGAATATTCATCTGAGAACCTGAAATGCCAAGCTCTCTTTGGAACCAGGCTGCATTTCCATTTTCACTTTAGCCCCTGGAACAAAGCCAGGAAGTGACAGAGAGTTACTGGCTGGGGGGAGAGTGTGGGAGGGAAGTAAGAGCAACCCCCCAGCCCCTCCACTGCGGCTGCCACAGTCATCTCTAAAACAGATCTGTACAGAAAAGCCGAGTTATGCCATTATTCCTCCATAGCCAGGGAAGAAATCTCCCATTCCACACCTCTCTGGCAATCTCTACAGATTCTATTGCTAATTGCGTTTTGAAGAATGTCCTTGACTGGTTGCAAATGTTCCACTAAATAAAATTTGCCCCTTGCAGTTAGACTTGAGAGTTGGACAGGTCAGGGTTAGAGCTCTGGCTCTACCCAGACTGACCTCGTTTTCCTCTTTATAAAACAGGCGTCAGAAGTTAGGGCATGGGAAGTGCCCCCTTTTACATTTTTTAAGTGGCTTAAGGTGCACAGGGCACCTTCCTCTACCTCCCATCTGCTCTTTACCCTGGGAACGTGAAGCTCAGAGAGGCAATGTGGTTTGAACCAGATCGCACAGACCCTGAGTGTAAAAGTCATGATAGAAATGTGACCTCCACTTTTACAATGGAAAGGATGGCTGTGTTTTAACACATTTTCTCTTATGATGATCAAAATCTATTGTTAGTCTGGGGACACCAGCATGCTATCTTTGCTCAGGAGTTTCAGCTTGGAATTTCCCTGTCCCAGGGGAGGTAGGAAAGCCCAAAGAAGGGTGTGGGCTGTGCAGCCAGGCCTGCCAGGTTCCTAATTTGGGCTCCGTCTCTTAACTGCTATCTAACAGTATTTGGTCTCTCTGTGCCTTGGCTTTTTCCCCCTACTAAAGGAGATAATACTGATGCTACCTGCCTAGTCGGTGGGAGAAGTAAACAAGGTAGTAGTTCTTGAGCTTGGCTGCGTATTGGAATCACCTGAGCAGCTCTAAAAACCCACCAGTGTCTTGGCCCCACTCTGGAAATCCTGATCTCATTGGTCTGGGATGGAACAGGGGCTCCCACATGACCAAGGGGTAGCCAGGACCGAGAACCCTCTAACTATATAAAATGCTTACTACAGAGTACCTGGCACATGGGAAACACTCAGTTGGTGCTGGCTATTCCTGTCACACCGGCTGATGGTGAAGCCCAGGCATGTGGCTAACACCAACCAGTTGAATACCAATAGCCAGAAGGTCCCAGATGCCGCGCAGTGCACTTAGGGAGGTACAAAGATGAACAAGAGAGAGAATCCCTCCCTCATAAGGGTTCCATTAATTCTCTAGTTGGGCAGAAACAGCATTAAATACACGAGACGTTAAATAGTAACACACAGTTTAAAATAGAAAGGAAGATAATATTTTTCAAGCACCAACCTCATTCTAGATACTTTCTATACCAGCTAAGCTTGGTAATACAGACAGGGACCCCGTAAAGTAGGTGTTACCCCAGACTATAGGGCAGAAAACTGAAGCTCAGGAAAGAATTTGTCCTCTTACATACACACTGAGGAGGTAAATCCAGACCAAACTTGACCTGCCTGACTACAGAGGTCTTTCTGTTAAGCCATTATCTTCACTGTGCTGACTTCATCACTTCTCAGCCTTTTGGCTAAGATCAAGTGTACTGTGCTGACTTCCTGGTGGTTATAGAGACAAGTAGTAAACCAGTTGAGGTTAGAATTTCGAAAGTTCAAATCCCAGTCCTCACTTATACATGTTTGTAGGTTTCTATCTATTTATCCATCCAGGGACCCATCAATCTAGCCATCCATCCATCCATCTAATTCTGCATCCAGCACAGTTGTAAAATTAGTTTTTCAGCTTCATCAAATATTTAGTCAATAAGCCAGCCTTTTGGATACATTTTAATTAATTCTCCATTTTCCCACTTAAAGTTAAAAAATAGCATTAAGCTAAACAACGTATCACTTCCAATAAATCACAGAGGAATAGGAGAGGCGAGGTTATGCTTTAGCGTGTGCTAATGATATCAGAGCATTGAGTGTAGATTAACTACCAGCCTTGGACGGCAATACAAACAGAGGACAACAAAATTAACGTGATTAAATGCACTCCGAGACTATTTATTCTGTTAATTGTTAAAATTTAGTCAACAGTCAGACTGCGAACAGACTTGCAGCTGCAGCTCCAAAATAGCCATCCTCTGCTCAGCTGTTGCTAATTAATGCAATTTTCCTAATAACAGTTTTCTGATAGCAGACAGACAGCAGCAAATCAAAACAGCTTCATTTTTATGCTGATGAGGCCTAACAGCAGCAACAACAACCAAAACAGCCCAACAGGATCCTAACAGAAATGTTGCTAACTGCAGGCTTCCATGGGGGGCTTCCTCACGCACAGTTGATCATCAGTGCGGGAAGTTTATTGCACAAGTGTATGGATGTGGGATAGCCCTGCCGGTCACATCAGCATATCAGCCACCGTCCTACTGGGTCACAGTGGGATATGCCCCAAGCTCCAGGAGAAAAGTGCTCAGGACAGCTGTCCATTGCTCCAGACTTAGGCAATGTGTGCTGACTCATCTTCCCTTCCTTAGACTGATGTTTGTTTTTCCCCAAGGACAGAATTCAAGCAGGCCTGTTTACATTACTCGATATTCAGAACTCCTACAGGGCAGAGTTAGCAGAAAAGACAAAGCAGAAGTGACCAGCACCCCTCATGTTCAACACATCTATTTGGCTCACGCATTGATCACTAGTGTCCCCGACCACAGCTAATGGGTTTCACCAAATCATGTTGCACAGATCGTAATAATTTACGAATCAAAGAAGTGGCTACACTTCCTAAGAAGGGTACCAGACACATGGAAGGCCAGGATTACTGCCCTCTCTACTGACAATCCAGTACAATGGCATCACAAATTGGGCCAGTTGGTGACATTGGACCTGTGGCCATGAGGCACTGCTGCTCATCTCCAGGGCAGCTTGAGCAGAGAAGAGTCCAAGTCAGCAGGAGGTTGAATTGTAGATTTTCAAGACTAATTATGTCAGCCCAAAGAAACATTATGCATGTTGATGTGTTTAGATGGAGAGGCATTAAATATAGGGCGGAATGTTATTATCAAAAGAGCACTGCCACAGATCCTCCGGGGATAAGGATTCTGCTAGTTTACTTTCTTGAAATGTACCTCGCTTTGATTTAAAACTATCCTTGACATGAGGCCATCTAGAATGCTGGGGAAATGGACATCTCAACCTGCTGGTACAAATCATCCATGTGCAAACACGAAACAAAACATTCACCAGGGCACAGGTCCTAGAAAGTTTGATCTTTGGGTCAAACCCACATGTGAGGGTCTGGTGTGCTGCTCCATGAAGTGGTGACCATCCTGTGTTACTCTTATTCTCTTATAGAGATGAGGACATTGAGGGCACTCCCGCCTCCTCTCTCCCCTCTGTGATTTCTCCTACCCACCCCTGTTTTGTAAAGGTTTTAAGCATTTCCTCGGGACACATGCTCTGAAGTTCAACTCCCTCCTCTGAGACATATAATCTGTACATGTTTCATTGTCAACTGGAGGATAGATGGTTTTATTGATTTGCTGGGTTTTAATTTGTTCCTTGCCAATTTAAAAAGTTTGCGGTACCTCATTTAACATAGATAAAAGGCTCTAGAATCTTTCCCAAGTCCCCCATCACAAGCATTAGTGGTTCACTATTTTTAAAAATAACAATCACTTGCATTCTGTTCTGCATTAAAATAGAGTCCCATTAATTTCTCTTCCACATTTTTCACTAAGAAAACTAAAACTCTTAGTCTCTTTTTTCCCTCCCTCTCTCCCTTCCTTTCATCCTATTTTTCTTGTCTCTGAAATATTTTCTAGGAGAAAGGCTAGAAAACAGGATGAATCATGCCTAGATTTTGCGGCCTTACATAGGGGCTCATGCTTCAGAACTCTGCGGGGGTCCAAGATGACCTTGGCTTACCTCCGATGAGCTCACATCCCATGAGGATGAGGTCGGACTCTACAAGAGGGGTGCAGACATTGAAAAGGGAAAACACGGGGAAACTCAAGGCATGAGCAAGGTAGAATGCACAGTGTAAGCAGCAAATGTCTTTTCCATAAAGAGAGCTCTGTTCTTGGTTTGACCTTGGTGGGTATAACATCCTGCCGATGCCCGATATTGTGAGGGGATTATGAATTCAACCTCAATGGTTCCTTTTGAGGACAATGGTTACCATCAGCCAAACTTCCCCTCTTGGTCAAAGCAAAGCAGACATAAGTGGCCTTTCTGCAGTGGGACATGTTTTGTGACTCAAACCCATCACTGATCACATGGCACTCTGGGTGGCACTGCAGACACAGAGGGTTTATGCTTCTTGCCTGGACCTATGTGTTGAATTTAAAAGAGCTGAGTTATGGGGGAAAGTCAGCCTACCATCAGATCGGCCCACCTTCAATGCCTCTTGTAGGAGAAGCACTGTGCCAAGTTTAGACAGGCCATACGGAAACGACAAGGCTCCCTACTCTCAAAAGGCTCAGAATTCAGATGGAATCACAAAACATAAATACACAATGAGTCAAGGGATGATGCAAGATATTAAATAAGGTTCAAGCAAATATCAAGAGTACCCAATGCCCCGGTGCCAAATGAACAGGAAAGACAGACTGTGTCCCAGAAGCCCAGCAGAGGGACAGGTCACTCCTGGTCCGGCTCAGTGAGGCTCTGAGGAAGAAGGTGATGGTGACGGACAATTGGGACCTGATTAGGCAGAAAGGAAGGGGAGTTCATTCTTGGCTTATTGAGTCACAGTAGGCAGGGGACATGGGACCCGTTCCACACACAGTGAGGGCAGAGTGGGGTCCAGGTAGTTGGGAAAGATGGAGTGTCAGACTGGAAAGGCAGCTTGCTCCTCAGTGTTCACAGCTGTCCTGAGTTGGGAGGTTGGCCTGTAACCCCTAAGTGAGAGGGGAGCCTTTGTTTAGAGAGGACCTACTATGTGTTAGACCAGGCGTCCTCAAACTACGGCCCATGGGCCACATGCTGCCCACCTAGGACATTTATCCGGCCAGCCCGGTATTTTTGCTGCCACTGCCTGTCCTGCTTAGTAGCCGACTCATCCTGGAGCCCGCAGTCCGGCTCTCTAATGGTCTGAGGGACAGTGAACTGGCCCCCTGTTTAAAGTTTGAGGACCCCCGTGTTAGACCCTGGACTGGGGCGGGCAGAGGTGGGAGTGAGACAATTAGGACCCGGTGCTGTTGTTGCCTAATAATCTATGAAGGGACAGGAGGATGTCCTGAAGGTGACAGTTAATCGCCTGGCAGAGTGCAGATAAAGTGGATGGGATGGCAAGGGGAGGGAGCCGTTAGGCGCTTACTGCGGTCATTAACCAGGAGTGCTTGATTTAGCCTCCCATGCCTGCCCTCCTTCCCTAGGGCTCGGGTGGGGGGGCTCGGGTGGGTGCTACCAAGCAGGAAAATCATGACTTCTACTTTAGAGCAGTGCCTCTTAGAGAATCTCTCCCCAAAGCAATGCACATGCTTACAGTTCTGCATATAATTTCCATACAGTTTTTTTCCACGGGTTCAAGGACCTGCTAGAGCCTATTCATGGACTATGAATCCTTTAGCTAAGAACAATAACCTCCCTCCCTCACCCTCAACCTGCCTAGAGGAGGAAGCACCGCCCAACACAGTTCTGCTCTGCCAGGTGCTCCCATTTCACAGCAGAAAGCCAGGGAGGCCTGGAGAACAGCGAGAATGGCAGGTGGCCTGCACGCAAAGACCTTGCTGTATCACTTGGATCGTTTCCTTCCATCTGAGAGGACGGGGCTCTGGCTGCCAGCCCTGACTTACAGAAACACACAGAATGGGAAGGGGGCAGAGGCCAAGGCAAAGTGGGACAGACTGCAGAGAGTGCTGACCTGTGTGAACCCGGCCGGGAGGGAGCTGGCCATGTGGCAGCATTTCCTCTCCCCAGGAGGCTGGGGTGATTATCTGGTTACACCCACGCCCTGCCAGGGAGCAGCCAGGACTCTGCACAGAATACCTGAGAAACCCAAGAGCAGTGCTGCGCTTTCTATTTCTCGTTTTCCAGCCTGGACAGGTTCTATTTTAGATCCGAGCATAGTCTGGAGAAAAAAGCAGCTGAAGCACTGGGTGCCTGGAATAAAAATTTAACCTTAATCTTTAGAAAAAAGTATACATCTTAGCTAGAGATTTTATTAAATGGAATGACAGTCATGCCATTCCACTTATCTACTATCATGCATTTCAGACTTAATGACGGTTCTTAAGCTTTTTGAGGTCAGGAAGCCCTTTGAGAAGCCGATGAAAGCTATGAATTCTTATCCTTATGCGTAGGCACATCAAACAAAATTTTATCATCCTAAAAACCTGTTTTCAAACCCCAGATTAAGAACCCAAGGTTTGATAAACCTTGGACAGATCCTCTATCAGGTTCCAGGGATACGATGATGAATAGGAGACAGTTCCTGGGCTGAAGGGTCGCATAGTCTGGGAAGGGTTTAAAGAGGTGAAGAAGTTGGAGGGGAAAGCTAACCAAGCCGCCAATCAGCAGTTAACTGTTAGAGGCATTAATAATCAGAGGTTTAACAATATCATAGAAAGAATGAAGCTGTCAGTTGTCCCTTGACTAGTAATACAGCACAAATCACATTGCAGATTGCTAAATAAGGTGCTGAGGCTGACTGAAGAAGAAAAGTAATTTTTCAGTAACATCAAACCCCTTGTTCATGTATTATTAAGAGGGGAAAAAAAGCTGGGCCCAATGGTTCTTGCCTGTAGTCCTAGCTAATCAGGAGGCTGAGGAAGGAGGATCATTTGTGCCCCAAAGTTTGAGGTTTCAGGGAGCTATGAACATGCCACTGCTTTTCAGCCTGAGCAGCAAGCAAGACCCTCTCTCTAAAAAAAAGGAATGAATGAATGAATAAATAATAAAACAAAAAAAAATTTTGGCGTAATACATGTGAGATATTGTCTTCCCCCCAGATTTGGAGATTAGACATATATCTCTTTGCAAGATTAAGAAATGCTACAGATAATTTAAGTCAGAGAAAGTACACCATTAAGGGCCAAAAGATGCTAAAAAAGAAAAATTGATGGTTTGGTTTAAAACAATTATTGGAAACTAGCAATGGTCCATTCACTACCCAGAACTCCCTACCTGTTAGAGTATCCACAACTGTGCCCCCGTCCTGCAGTCTGTTTATTTTCTTCATGTGAGGTTATTTAAGATTTTTCCAATAGCTGACAGATCTCCAGCCAGTGACCTAGTGATACCAGATTTTTGACTTTAGATTTCCAGGCTCTTGGTCTCGACGATTCGATGGACCACAGAATGAACAGTGAGGTTTTATTTACAGCTCAAAGAACCAAACTGCCTTGCAGGGCAGGATGTGAGTATTACAACTCTTATGAAAACAACTCTTACAAAGAGCCAAGCCTCTTTGTAGAGTGGGATCAGCAGTAGAAGTGTTACAGCTCCTACAAAGGAGCAACCCTCTTTGCAGAGGAGGGTCAGCGGTATAAGTGTTACAGCTCCTACAAAGAGCCAAGCCTCTTTGTAGAGCAGGATCAGAAGTGTTACAGCTCTTGCTCTTTCTTCCTAGAAGTTCTGCAACAGCTCGCTGAAGTCTTGTTCTTCTGCTCTATCTTCCTCAAAGGTCTGCGACAATCTGCTCTGGTCTTGCTCTTCTGCTCTCTTCCTCTCTCAAAGGTCAGCGACGATCTGCCCCAGGCTCTCTGCTCAAGGGTTTATATAGGGGCAGTTGTCCAGTGAGCTGAGAGCTTAGCTGATTGGTCTATAAAATAGACCAGTCAGGAGCAGGATTGAAAATGGACCAATCAGGGATGCACTGGAGGAATCGCCAGCATTTTCCCCTGATCGGCCTGGTCTTTTTTTGTTACTAGAGCCTCTGGTGGGAGAGGAAAGCTCCCCCTTTGGCGCCAGCCTGCCAGTTCCTTTGCTGGCTGCTGCCACCAAGACAGAAGTGGCAGGTCCCCCAGGCCGTGCTTGGCTGAGCTAGCTGGGGTGCCACTTTTCCGGTATCACTAGCAGGTCCCTCTAAGAATTTCTTCTTCTTCTTCTTCTTCTTCTTCTTCTATAGAATCATCTTTTTATTTTGGGTGAAAACTCAGTAATTTTAGGGGGGGTGTAATTATGATTTAACAGCATTACAATTCTAACAATAACTTACATATCCACTTGAGATAAATATGATAGTATTTTATGGATATTTTAGAACCCCAATATTAAGACTACGAATAAATACTAGACCACATCTATCACCAATGACTCATACTGTTTCTTTCCAATGAATTGACCACTTCATTTCCAAAGTTCTGAAATGGTCAACAGACCATAGAAAGATAATTCTTTAGGCTCCTGCTTGAAACCAAGAGCTTCAGCAAACTGTTGGTTCCTCTAAGAATTTCTACTGTTTTCTCAGCCTTTGCTTCCAAGGCATGTGAAAGCTTCCTCCAGAGAAAGCAGAGTATTTCCCCCACTGGCGCTGTCCTCTCAAATTCCTACCCTCTCTCCCCACCGCACCTGCCCTTCCTACCATGCCTTCGCTTTACCTCCAGGTCTCTTTTCAGACTGGAAGACATACCCGCAGGCATATCCCTTAACAGGGCAGCAGGGACCTCCTGGTTCCAAATCCAATGCCCTCTCTTAAGGCCTCATCCACAGCTGTCCTTCTTAGAAACTCTTCTGATCAAAGTATCCCTGCCTTTCACTCCCACCAGAGGCCTTCGGTGGCTCCCCGGTGTGGTGTTGTGGCCTGTATTCAGGGCTCTTTCTACTTTCTGAACTGCCTTCTTCACTTCCCACGATACTTTATCCAAACTTTGTCTAAGTGGAAAGAGCAGTATTCACTAGAAAACTCGGCTAATGATAGTTTCATCAAATAGAGGTTTATTTTTCTCACATAACCAGAAGGCCTGAGGTAGGTGACTGCTACTACTGTTTTAGCAACTAAATGACACCAGTGTCTCTGTGATTTTTCTTGGCCTTTCCTCATAGTAGCAAAATTGTTGCCTTGTTTCACACATTGCGTTTGTAATGAAGACTGGAAAAAGAGGGGCAGGTCAGGATGGGTCAATTTTTTCTATCTGGAAAACAATCTTCCTCAGAAGGTCTCCCCTCATCCCACAAGCCTCTTTTTGTCTTACTGAGGCCTCGTGTGGGTCAGGAGTTCCCCTCCTCCAGTTGCAAGAGAGGCTGAGACTCCAGTTGCATGACTGGCTGCCCCCAAACAAAATGGCGGCACTGCAAACATGGGAGATGGAAGGAGTGGATATTGGCAAACCTTAGCACTTGTTATCCAATGCCCTGACTCATCATGTTCCATGGCTTTCCCCTGTCAGCTCTTTGGTATCCTGCACACTTTGTCTTATTCACCTCTGCACCTCCAAGTCCTAACACAAGTTCATGGCGCTAACACAGTTAAACAAATTCAGGAGTAAATGAATGTCTGACTGGTTTAATGCCTCTCCCATCTAAATTACTTCTTTTAAAACACGATCCAGTTTTATTCTATTCTTTTTATATCTCTTTTATGACATAAAAATCAATTCCTCATTAGTTTTCCACTGGATTTTGGGGGGAGGTATAAATGTTAAAGCACTAGAGTGATGGTATTGACAAGATATATGATGAAGAGGACGTCTAAGATTGAACAGTAATGAGAGAAAATGGAACCGTGGTAAGCTTGTTATCCCCAGGGCTAAGATTCTGGGAGGAAATAAACTGAGTGCTAAAACTAGTTTTCCTCTAATTTGTATTAAAATTAGAACGAGAGATTTGTAGATGTAACGTTGTTCAGTGATGTGAATCAAGAGCTTCTGAAACCTAATGACTGTACAAGGTTGGAAATGGGTTGCAGGCTTGTTAAGAATCTAACTGACCTCATAGCCAGAGTCTGCTCATCTAAGCTGTGTGTAGGTGTGCAGCACTGTGCAAAGCCTGTGCCCCTGAGTCAGGTAGAGATGTCTGCTTAAAGCAGAGGTCATTGCTTCCAAGGCCTATAGATGGTGGACCTGCCAAGGGTCTATTTTTGGTATGTAGCTCTCACGACTGCAACGTTCCTGTCCCTGGTCACAGACCTAGTCCCTGGGATTCCAAGTCCAGCCCTAGTGTCAGTTTTCCAAGCAGTTTTACCTGATTGATCTCATTCCTACCAACACATCCCCAGGACCACCCCAATCTCCACCTCATCCCGGCCAGAAATGGCTTTCCTGTCCCTGAGTGATCAAGGCCACAGCACTTAGAGATGATTATCCAGCTGGGGTTCTAACAGACTTGTTCTGAGAGTCATTTGGGTATATCTACCAGAGTGTGACAGATTTTAAGTACGGTTTCTTTAGAATGGCATAATCTGGCTTTGCTCTAACTCCAGGGCACCCCAGACTGAAGCCCAGTGGATTATATCAATGTCTTTAGCTTGGTTGTTCTGTTATACTTAAGTTTTGCAGAATATCACCCCTGGGGGAAGTGATATAATCTCTCAGGCAAAGAGTATAATCTCTCTGTGTTATTTCTTACAACTGTATGTGAATCTACAATTACCTCAATAAAAATTGCAAAAATTGAAAACATTCTTCATCTTCTTTTTCAGTCCCTGGTGTTGCCATTCCTCTACCTAATCATTGAGAATCTTATATGGGGAGTTTTTAAATTTGTAAAACAGGGATAATAGTACTGCCTACCCGTTGGGGGTAATGGGTAGATTAAATGAGTAACTGTATTTTGTCATATACAATGCATACTTTTTGCCCAAATTTTTGAGCGGAAAATAAGGATGCACATCGTACTTGAGTAGTGTTATTTGTTATTGGTACGTAAGTTTTCTTGTACCTTGTATCTGTTCTTATGTTTTATAGTTATTTGTTACATAAATGTTCTTGTTCCATAATACATGTGTTCAAAAATAAATGCTAAAATGACTTTACAAAAAACAAGTGCCTAAATACAAACAAAAAAATTGAACTGAAAAATTAAAATGAAACATTTTTTTCTTGAAAGTTTAGGCCCCAAATATGGATGTGTATTATACGTGGCCACATGTCATACGCAGCAAAATACAGTAATGCTTTGTATTTGTGAAGCACTTAGAGAACTGATTCATTGTTTAATAAACAATAAGTAAATAACATATCTTCGGTTCAATATTCTCTTTCTGCCCCAGATCTGGTAAGTCATAGAGTCCTCTAAGGTTCCCTACCATGCGTCTCATGGAGTCTCCCTTTCCAGTAGCCTCTCCCAGTTCAGACCATGGGCGCCTCCATTGTCTCCTCCAGAAGCTTTGCCAGTGTAAAGTCAGTCACTTCACTTTGCCTCCATGTTCCTCCATTAACATGCTCTACATTGGTTTCCAGTTTTCCTTTTCTGTTTGTCTTTCACCCAATAGAATAGGAGCCTTACTGGAAAGAACCGTTTCTTATTCCTGTTTGTCTATATGTTTATTTGTGACAGAGTCTCACTCTGTTGCCCTGGGTAGAGTTCTGTGGTGCCATCATAGCTCATAGCAACCTCAAACTCTGGGGCTCAAGCAATTATTTTGCCTCAGCCTCCCAAGTAGCAGGGACTACAAATATCTGCCATGATGCCTGGCTAATCTTTCTATATCTAGTAGATATGGGGTCTCACTCTTGCTCAGGCTGGTCTCAAACTCCTGAGCTCAGACAATCCACCTGCCTTGGCTTCTTAGAGTACTAGGATTACAGGTGTGAGCCACCATACCTGGCCACCTTATTTATCTTTGAAATTTTAGCTCCTAACGAAGTGCTTGGTCCAAAATAAATGCTCAGTAAATGTTTTATGGATAACTCATGGTAGCTATGAGAATTGCCTCTCTGCAGTCATAGTCACAGGGACTATGCCAGTTTCTGACTCTATAGCTTTGTGACCCCAAGCAGAGATTGTGACCTTAGCCTTGGACAGTTACGGAGTTTTGTGTCTTGTTAATAGATTCCTACAGATAAGTTTTCACTTTTCTTTTCCCATGGCACGTGATCCTGGGCTGTCACGATACCTATCAATTCCTGGATAGCTCCATTTCCTGAGACCCACTAAAGCCATATTTTTTGACTGATGAGAGCCTGAAGCATGGTGTACACATATAGCCTCTGCACTCATGTGCAGCCATCGTCCATTTGGCACATGGCCTCCTTGTGAAGTGAAATAAGACAGACAGCCTCTATGCCTGATATTACCATTCCTGTGATTTCAGTATTTTATAACTGTCCTCCCACAGTTGTTCTTTCATGTGTAGAAGGGAATAGATGTTGCTGTTAAAAACTGAACCACCTTAATGGAAAACATCCCTGACACCATAGATGAATTTTGTAAGCTATTCCAAGAAATGTTCAGTAATAAGAATTTTACTGGAATTGGGAAGAGAGTTGGCAATAATAGGCTAAAGACCACAAGCCCAGGCTTCATTTTGGCAATTTATTATCTCTGCCTGTAGCAACTGACCAAGGTACTATCCTCACTTCCCACTCCATGAGCAAAAGAGACAGACCTGAAGTTGTTTATAATAACAGCTGTTTATTAAGCACTTATTATGTGCCAAGGACTTTGGGGCTGGTGATTTAACAACAGCAAAGACAATGACCACCACAGACTAGATATTTACTCAGCATAGAACAATACAGTAGGACCCAAGCCGAGCTGTCTCTATGGTGCAGTGACACAGACCAACTCTGAGGGTCCAGGTCTATTTTGTGTGAGTATATTCTTGAAGTCAGTTCATGACCTGAGCTCTCCCAAGTACTTCAGTTTCTCAGATCTCCCTCTCTCTGGAAGCAAGGATTCCAGCACTAAACAGCAAAGCCACAATTTAGCAAACTGACTTCTCCCAAATTCCCCAAGGAAAAAGACCAGTAAATGAATAAACCCTTCAGACAGAAAAGAGCTGAGCACCTAAGAGATGCAGGATGACATTTCTGGAAATGTTCACTTTTGGTTTAAAAGAAAACTTTCGAAATGATTAGTGAGTTATTTAGAACTCAATATTCCAAAGTTTGAGAAGCTAACATACTGAGAAATTTAATTTAGATTTCCTTAACACACTCTCTCATGATAAGAGAGCATTCAGTATATAAATGCTATGCAACAGGGCTGCCAAATTGCGACACAGAATGGGAGAAATTTGTCATTTTGAAATGCTAAGGAAATTCTTACTAACAGCTTTCTCATCTTGTAAAGCTATTATTTTTTTTCTGAACGATAATATGATTTATAAACCTCGGCTGAGTTTTATACTTTTGATGGGAACAGACTCAAAGTAAAATGCATTTTCTCAGAATATAAAATTCTCCCAGGATTTGACCAAATGAGGAATAAAAAGAAACTTTTGCAACCACGCATACCAAAATCTTAGTCTCTGCGGGCATCTCGGTAGGTGACTTTTGGTCTTCCTCAGAGTTCTGGGCTCTTCTTGACTCTCTTTCCCACTCTGCACACTTTCCCTGGGTGATATCAGTCGCTCCAAATGCTTCAACTCGTACAGAGGCCCGGCAACTCCCAGCCTCTCACATCTCACCCAAGTTACAATTCCCTGTGTCTAACTACTCACTAGAATGGCCACCATCTCCCTACAGCCACATTAATCTCAACTTCTCTACATTTCCCCAAGCCTTGTTCCTTCTTCTTGAATCTCAGTATTGGAATGAAATGAGTAACATACAGTTCCTGCTCTTAAGAAGCTTGTAATTCAGCAAAGGAATTCAGAAAAGTAAATAGGCAGTGACAATACAGGTTAATAAGTTCTGTGCATGGAGAAGCCCAGAGGCTCATACAGAGAAGAAACCTGGATCAAGGAATCAGCCTAAAGGAAGGGACATCTTTGTTGGGTTTGAGTCAGATAACTAAAGGGTGGGTGTGTGCATGCGGCTTTGCTGTTTAGTGCTGAGGACCTCCAAGGAGGAACAGAAGGAGCCCCATGGGTAGAGGGGATATGGAGCAGGGCTTGGAATGAGTGGTCAGAAGGGCTGGGAAGAGAGATGAAGCCCAGCCACAGGGACTAGATGAGAATAGGACTTTTGTAAGTACCTGCTGTTTGACCTCACAGAGTCTGAAGCCCAAAGAGCATGATATAGAGGGTTGGCCAAGCTCAACTGTTTCATGAAACTCTTCACATGACCATGACCTGGCTCTAGGGAAACACACCAAAGTCTCAGCTGTCTGTGGTTGTTCTGTGAGATGATAAAATGGGTCTCAGGGAAATTAATTTGGGATTGCATTTCATAATCTCACAGGGCAATTGTCCTCTCTATACAAGATCACCTTGAGTCCTTTCAACCACTCTGCCAGTAAGACAGACCATGGACTTCAGAGGCAGATGGGGGAATCTTCAAAACCTGGTCAAGTTACTTAACCTCCTGTTTCTCAGTCATCCTTATGTGTAAAAAAAAAAAAAAAAAAGGTGAAATAGCTATAAACCCTCTTCTGAATCCTTCTGAAAACAGGAGAATTTGACAAGTTTGCCAAATCTGACCTAACTGACATTTAGCTATTTACAATCTGTACCTATCCTTTTAGTATGAATAAGGTATCATTTTGCTGTAGAATATTGATGTGTTTGATTATAGGGGAATTGATGCTTTATCTCAACTATCTAATATCTGAAAAATTCTGAATTTCAAAAATACATCTAGCCTAAGGGTTTTGCATGAGGAATTTGAAGACCTGTCATGTATGTAAAGCATACATTATATAAGGTAATGTATATAACACGCCTCTTTAGTACAGTCACTGGCAAATTGTAAGGGTTCAGAGATGATAATTATTAAAAAGAGGGAATGAGCTGCCTTTGACTTCATGAAACATCGAGGAGTGAAGGAAACTGAAACATCATATAGGAAATACATGTTTTCTCTCTCTGGGCCCGCAAATTTTTGCAATTGTAGTTTTCAAAAATTGGGGGGCAATTACTTTCCAAAGCATGATTATGCCTTTAAATCATAGGGTTTGCCACTGTGCTCCTATTCACAGTAGGAAGAAGAAAATTCAGAGTATTCATTATAGATGCAAGCAAAAGCTGGTTATGGGTGACTCTGGCCAAGGAAACAGCATAGGCAGAGGCTTGGTAGAGTGGGAAGAGGAGTTTCAGACAAAAAGAATAACCATCCAAAGTCTGGAACCCAGAAAGTACGACACGAAGTGATGACAAATGAAGCCAGGAGAGTTTAGGGGAAAGATTAGGAAGACCCTTGAATACCCAATTTGTATTTGATCCTGTAGATCAGTGGTTTTCAGACTTTTTTAGCTAGAGAACTTCATTGAGATGAAATTTGATTTGCATAGGAACTCTGTCCACTGCAGCTACACACCGACTTATGTTTACTATGTCCCAAGTGCTCTTTTAAAAGAACAGATCTGATCGTCTCGGTCTTCCAGGCACACTTTTCAAAGAGATTGCATTAAACTTGGAGTGCAATGCCTTCTCCATGCCGGCTGTGGCTAATGTGGCCTTGCCCACCTCCCCAGCTCATCTCATACAAGCCGAGCAGCCCTTCTCTATAATACTTGGGACCCAGAAGTGATTTGGGATTTTTTTTTTCAGATTTTGGAATATTTGAATATACATGTGACATCTTAAGGATAGGACCTAAGTCTAAACATGAAATTGATTTATATTTCATAAACGCTTTATAGCCTGAAGGTAATTTTCTACACTGTTTTTAATAATGTTGTGCATCAAACAAGTTTGTGTATATTGAACCATCAAAAAGCAAGGATATCACTATTTCAGCCACTATGTGGACAGTCTATAGTTGTTTGTCATCACCATCGTTCCTAACTCTGAATTTATATGCTACCAATAAGCATCTTAGCTTGTCACTTGAAGTCAGGATTGCCATTTCCCACTTCCGCTGTCATGTCAGAACTCAGAAAGTTTCAGATTTTGGAGTGTTTTAGATTTCACATTTTTGGATTAGAGATGCTCAATGGTTCACCATTTGTAGGTCCTCCAGTGAGCTCCTATCCCTCCCCACCTCAATTTGTTTTTGTTTTTGTTTTGCAGTTTTTAGCCAGGGCTGGGTTTGAACCCGCCACCTCCAGCATATGGGGCTGGTGTCCTACTCCTTTGAGCCACAGATGCTGCCCAGTATTTTTTTTTTAAGAGACATAGTCTCACTCTGTTGCCCTGGGTTGAGTGCCGTGGCATCATAGCTCACACAGCAACTTCAAGCTCTTGGGCTCGAGAGATCCTCTTGCCTCAGCCTCCCGAGTAGCTGGAACTACAGGCCCCTTCCCAACACCTGGCTAACTCTTCTGTTTTTAGTAGAGAGGGGATCCCTCTTACTCAGCTGGTCTCTAACTTCTGAGGTCCAGGGATCCTCCCACCTCAGCCTCCTCGCGTTCTAGGGTCACAAGCATGAATTACCAGGCCCAGCCCACCTCAAGGATTTTATAAGTGCTGCCTTCTCCTTTTCTTCTCCCTCCCACTTGCCTCGTTAGCACTTAGTCAGCTCTCTCAGATCTCAATCAGCCACCCTTTCTGGAGGGGGTCTTTCCCAGGTTGGTCAGGGCTCCCTATACTATGCTCTCCTGCACTCTGAGAACTTCTCCCTTGTAGCACCTGATCACCGTTGTTAGTACAACATTGTTGGATGGGCTTAGGTGTTTGGTGCTCTCCCCTATTATGCTGTCAACTTTGAGAGAGGGAAGTGTGGCCCTACCTGTTTTGTTCATGACAATGTCCCTAGCACCTTCCTCAGAGACAGCCACTAAGCAGGCCCCCAACAACTATTTGTTGAAAATGCACCAGTAAGTACAATAGGAAGACAAATGGGGGAGGAGGCTTCTTTGCTTGAAATAAGGATGGAACTTTGGAGCAGGAATGTGGGGCCTAGATACTTCCCACCAAGCCCCTACCCCTGGCCTCCCATAAAGGTCCCAGAGGCACAGAGTGGGAGATTCTCTGAAAAGCAAAGTAATGAGATGCTCTAACAAAAGGCTTTGTTATTTGTCCTTGAGTGAGGAATGAGTGTTATTCTTTTGGCCTGGGGAAATTATTCTGCTTAATGGTCAACAGAATGACTAAATGATCAAAGTAGCTTTGGGTAGGCAGGAAGCATAGTTCATTGATTTATTTCAACATCTCATCTCTCTTGGGTAGGGAAAGACTGTAAAAGCCATCTGTAGACTGGTCTGAATTGCATTATTTTGTGTAAGACTAGATGTCAAGTAGATGTTTCTTTGGAAAGTCATTCTGGCCTAGACCCAAACCATCAAGAAAATCGCCTCTATGCTCCACGGATCCATCACGCATGGCCCCATTCCTGGGTTGAAGTCACAAGATACAGCCCAGATTGTGTGACTGTAACACTTGGTCAGTGTGGTCAGCTGTAACAGGCTCAAGGGATCCCCTTCTCTGTTAAGGCAAATCGAAGTGAAAATTACATTTTGACTGAGTAGCATTGCTGAAGAAAATCAATAGAAGTGGCCCAAGATCTACCAGCATTGTCTCATCTTAAGTGTTATAGACTTTCAAATTCCTGGAACACTGGTTCCGGGATTCAACTTCAAGTCCCGCTGAAAATAAACAACGGAGTGGGTTAAAGGGGAAGTAACATGTCTCTACAATCATAGATTAAAGAGAAAATATGTGCTGGCCAAACGTAAATCATTTTTCAACCTCAAAATCATTCTTTCCAAATTCTAAGATCCTGTGTTTGACAAGTTTAAGAGAGAGATATAACAGCTGACGTTGTCTTTGTTCAGAATTTAGGAGACAGTTTTGTCTAGACTTTCAGGAAAGTTATAGAATGACATTTTCAGAGCAAATCAAAATATATTTTTAAATTCCTATTTCCCCTCCAGGAAGAAGATTTGACATGCTTCTATGATTTGAATTTGCTTGTTCTCTATAAATGGCCTCAACCGTTTAGTATAAAAAGTGGAGTAAAAGGAACCATTAAGAAAAGTTATTAAAATACTGTTAAGTTTACTTTCTTACCTTAATGGTAATATTACCACCAATAACAACCCAGTAATTAATTCTGAGTGGTTTCTAGGTATGTGCTAAACTCTTCGCATACATTTTCTGACTTAGTTCTCACAGCACCCACGTCAGGTATGGTAATAATAACACCCCAATTGTCTGATGAAGAAACTGAGGCACAGAGAGGTGGGGTGACTCACCCAGAGCCACACGACTACAGGTGGCTATGGGTGGTCAGGCGAGGCAAGGACCTAAACCTGCCCTCCTTCTGTCCTCACACTGTGCTTGTGTCTTCTTTCTCCACAGGGCCAGCATCGTACAAAAACGCATTATTTATTTTCAAGACGAGGGCTCTCTGACCAGGAAACTCTGTGAACAAGGTAAGACGGTGTGGGCGGAGGGGCCGATGATGGAAGGCAGCTCGTGCAGGACGAGAATCCTGCCGCAAGAATTAAGACCACGGGGCTTTCTGAGTTCCTCTGGGTCTAGCTTCCTTGCATAGCTCCGATTTTTAATCTCGCTGTGTGCTGTGGATAATTGGATCCGCCTTAAGCTCTAATTACTCAGCTTGATTCCCTAGGTAGGCGATAATGTGTCTTATATTGGTGTCGTCTTCTTATTTTTGTGAAACAGTGATTATTCTGAAGAGGTGCCTTGGAATAATTCACAGGACTTAATTAAGGAATGCACAATTGCATACCTTTAAAGCCTATAAGGGTTCTCTGGAAAAATCACTAGCAGGAAGTTGTGTGACGCCTTCTCCAGGGAAGACCAGCACGGGGCAGAAGTGCTAAGAAGACATTGACCTTTGACTTCTCATATCTAAGGATCTGTCCCTTAGACTTCCAAGCTCTTCCCCGTTCTCCTGAAGTTGAAGGCATAGCAAAGCTATGGAGATCTACTAGAGTAAGACAATTAAAGCAGGCCAGGCCCAGATTTGAAGCTGCCTCTGTTCTTTCTAGACATGTGACTTAAATACCTAACATAGTACAGTGCCTCCTTGACAAATAGTAAAATATGTAAGCATCAGCTTTTGTAATCTATATCCAAAAGTTTGCCCATTAATCTACTGTAAAAAAAATTAAGACCTTAAACATCTGAATGCATTTAGAAGTCGTTAAATAGCTAAATAAAAATAGAAAATGTTCTATTAATATAATTATACAGCTTAACTATATCAGTTCTATTTATGTCAGCAGAACTTTTATTTGCATTTAGAGCAATTAGTCTTATGAGAAGAAATAATCCTCTCCAACCATAGAAAATTATAAGCTATTAAGAAGAAGAAAGGCTGATAAAGGTCTTCTAGAAAAAATAATAACAGTGAATGTTTTTCGAGTGTTTTCTACATGCCAGCCACACTTCCCATGCATTAATCATGTGATATCCACAACAACCCTACATGGCAAGGATTATTATATTATCTTTATTTTATGGATGAGGAACCTGATGCACAAATAGTTCAAGCAGCTATCTCAGCACCATACAACTAATAGTAGTGGGCAGGGTTTCCAGCTAGGAGCCAGTGCCCTTAACCAATGCCTTTCCATCAAATCGACTGTCTCCTAATTCAGTAGCTTGCATCATTGCCTTTGGCAGATCAATGCATTGTCCTCCTATAGATGAACTTGAGCAGAAACTAGGTTCTCTGTGGAAACAGCAAAGGAGAGAGAGTTGGATGTCCTGCATTAGGGTCTTACCTCCCATAGCAGCTGGAGAGCTGAACCTGCCAGTCATAGCCTTGGCCAGCTGTGGGCACCACCACACCTGGCTTTGAGACTTTTCTCTCCTATGTCCAATTACCTGCAATTTCACCCAGGCTTTCTGCAAATAGGGTTCATCTCAAGTGACGAAGCTCCTGGTTCCTCACTGACTGTCTCGTTCCTGCCTTAATTCCATGAGATGACATCTAGGTGCCTTGGGTTGGTGTTATGAGGGCTCCAGACCACACATTTACAAGCCACCTCTTGGTCTGTCCTCACACATGGCTAATCACAGCTGCTGGGGTGTGGTTTGACTGTCAGAGGACAGCCTTAATTCCAGAATTTAAGGGTTCCTAGGAGACACTTCACTGATACCCCATGTACTAACAGCAGTTGTTACATAAAATGTACTTCCCCAATGCCTCAATCCTGGTGTTACGTGAAGCCTTGTCTAAGCTAAAGATATACTACAATTCTGTAGATACTTGTCAACAAAGGGGCATGGCAAATCTCTACTTGTGAGACAGAGATTTTATCAAGGTGATTTATTAGGGTTCTCATTACAAAGGCCACTTGCCAATGGCAACTTGGCAGGCAAAAAAAGACCTGGCCTGTAGGATCACTGTAGATTATCCCTAGAGACAAAAGACCTAGGAGGAATTCCACCAGTTACCAAAGTGGATTTGTTAAGAAAGTCTTTAAAATGTAAACAAAGTACAAAGGGATTTTTGAAATGTGTATATATCCTCAATGATATCTCTAGTCCTTCCATTAAGCTCTCTACAGCCTTTGTTTCCTTGTTGAGGCAAATTAAATCTGTCAAGGAAGGGGAGAGAAAAAGGTGTATCTATTATTTTTCTCCAATTAAAGCCATTAATCCATAGGGGAAAAATTAAGAGCTGCACAGATAAAAAGTAACGATGATCATTATGTTTTAAAAAACAACATGAACATTGTTACCTACAATAAAAAGCAGGGAAACAAAACATTCCAAAGGTGACCTATAATACACATGTACATGCACATGCCTTAATTTCATGTCACCAACAATTAAAGGCAAGGGACAAATAGAAGGGAAATTGAAGAAAAAAGAAAGGAAAATACGAACAGAGCAGGGATAATGAGAAAAGGCAGAAAATAGGGAAGCGGGACAAAGAATACAGGAAGAGAGCTGGAAGGAAGCCAGTGGGTTCAGAGCCGACGTGGGAAGAAAGGGCAGCTCAGGAGACGCTCCAGAGCCTAAAGTTCCCTGGGTTTGGCTGGCCCTGCTGTGGTGGGAAGGGGAGTAAGTGGACACTTATCACTATCCTTTGAAAGCCTGGTTCATTTTCAATAGGCTTTTCCTCAGTAGGAAAAGTACGTCTGTTTTTATTTTCAAACATGGACATTTCTTTTTGAAGTGGAAGCTTATTTTCCTTTGGAAATCCAAAAGGTTTAGTATAAGTGCATTCCTTTGACTCCTTGGAAGTATTTTAAGTTTACCACGTGTATCCGCAAGCCCTTTGATAAGGTAAAGCTACCACCAGACCTTCCTTTGGTTCTTGGAGAGATTATTGCTGCCTCATTTCACAGCCCCTGATAGTTAACAATTGAAACCCCAGCGTGTTTCTCTTAGCTCTGAATCCCTTTTTCAAAACTAGAGTTTTAAACAGTATAGTTGATCATGATGGGAATATAAAAAGAGGAATTCTTCAGGAGTTACGGACTTATGCCACCTTTCCTGAAATACAGGGACTGTCGAAAAGTATCCAGCCATGTACTATGAAAAATAGAGACTGAGTGGCCGGACAGCCCTTATATATTATTCAGTATGGCTTTTCTTTTGCAGGACTCAGATCTGGGCTTCATGCATATATACTACAGGGAGCTTGCTCCTAGGCACAGACTCTGCTTTGACCTCTTCCAAGTGTACAAAAAGTAATCAAGGGTGGTGCCCATAGCTCAGTGGATAGGGCGCCGGCCACATACACCAAGGCTGGAAGGTTTGAACCCAGCCTGAGCCAGCTAAAAAAACAACAGTGACAACTGCAACAACAACAAAAAATAGCTGGACGTTGTGGCAAGCGCCTGTAGTCTCAGTTACTTGGGAGGCTGAGGCAAGAGAATGGCTTAAGCCCAGCAGTTTGAGGTTGCTGTGAGCTGTGATGCTACAGCACTTTACCCAAAGCAACAGCTTGGGACTCTGTCTCAAAAAACAAAAAAGTAGTCAACAATTTTTACTTTGGGTGGGCACAACCCTGTGCCTTGGAGCTGTTTACAAATCCTGGAACTTTGTAGGAAGGCAGTTTTGTAAATGTATCATTCTTTGTTTGGAAAAGGCAAAACAGAAAACAAACAAAGACATTTTTCTCTCATTTGGCATTGATACAGACCTATCCGGAGGTCTTTCCTCAAGTTCCATGGTGCTCTGGACCCAAAAAGACCTGAGCTCCAGTTCTGCTCGCACTACTCACTACCCCTGAGAGCTTGAGCTGGTTACCTAAACTGCCTCAGTTTATTGATCTGTAAAATGGGGGTTAGCCAAAGTCCATACCTCCTAGGATTGTCAGGATTAAATGAGGCAATATATGGGACAGGATCACACATACAAGGACTCAAGACGTGTGGTTATTACAACAATGCCGCACCCTTGTGTCTCCATCCCGGAAGGCAGAATTCACTTCTATCGCTGACTTTGCATATCCAAGCCAAACGAACCCAGTGAATTCCTAAAGGAAGTCTTGTACAATGCTCTTCCTGATGCTCAGAACAATTTTTATACTCTTCACAGAATATTTGAGAATAAATGTCCAACTTGCAAAAAAAAAAAAAAGAACGTTTATGCTAATTCCACTAGGCAAACTGAAGATAAGCAATTGAAGTAAGTTGCATCTGTATCCTTGTTTTCATCTCGCAGGAAGCAGAACAGACTAAAAGCAACAATGTGCAGTTAGGGATGTGGGTTTGACAATCGGAAGTCTGAATTTATTCCTGTAATCTCTCTTTCCCTACTTATCAGCTATGCACAGCTAAAAATGGGGGCCAAGAGGGAATCTTAAGATATTCCTGGCTGCTTCTATACCCAGAAGTACAGTAAACCTGAACTTAGGAACATATTTCCACCCCCACCCCTCCCAGTAAAGTCTCTGAAAGTGTGATAAGAAGTGATGTGATTATATATGCATGTCTTTTTTTTTTTTTTTATTTCACCCTTACTTTATGTCTGTCTTCTTGTTCTCACTGCTCTGCTTCAAAGCTGCTCCTTCTGGTCCTGGCATTTTTGGTTTCAAAGCATTTTTCTTAAAGAAAACATACATGTGTATTCCTCTTAAAATGTGGTTGTGAAACCTTCTTGTAAGAGTTGGGGCAGGAAACTGGGGTCCAGAAAGGATGATGGAGTGAATTTTACTCAAGGTTTCCCAACATAGCCCCCATCTTAAATATTCTGCCCTGTTGGTCCCATAGAACTCCTCAAATTATTAGAGCAAAATCTCTGAATCTTTTTTTGTAATTTGAGAAATATTATTACCCTATTAGAGGTTTATAAAATCTTTTCTAGTTTAAATACCTGGCTAACTACCCACACGGTCCTGGGTACCATCTGAGTACTCATTGAAAACTGCACCTTCTTTTCCTAGGGGTTAAACCACTGTGGTGCTGCCTTACACATGGCTGACATTTGCTTTCTAACTTGGTGACTTTCCTTTTTCAGATTCCACCTTTGAAGGGGTGACTGACAAGCCAATCTTAGACTGCTGTGCCTGTGGAACTGCCAAATACAGGCTCACATTTTATGGGAATTGGTCTGAGAAGACACACCCCAAGGATTACCCTCGTGAGTAAAGTGTGACTACTTTGCGGGCTGGGAGGAACCACACCGCAAAAGTTCTGTCTGGTTGTGGGGCACCTTGGCAGTAGTGGGTCAGGTCTGTTCACTGCTATCAGTTGATTCAGCAATTGTACATTCACAGTACATTGTAAATTTGTTGAGATGGGCAGGCATAACAGGGCTATGCTTTTAGCCTCTTTGCATAGCATTGTTCTAAGGGTTTTCTAACCTGTGATTTAAAACAATTATCTTCAGGCCAGACATTTGGTAACCTCACTCCTCCTAATACAGCCCTATCCTTGAACTATACAACAGGCCTATTTGTGCTAGAAATAGCTGGCAAAAGGGATATGCTCTTGACTCCACTGATCAAGGTCAACAAATACTCAACCCCAGCAGGTGTTGATAATCAATCAGTATGCCCTTCCCTACTGAGTCTGGATCCCACCTCAGAATCCCTCATGACATGGTGCTCCAGGCAGCTGATACCAACCCATGAGAATTTTCAGGAGACGCCAAACTTGTTACTTTGAAGTAGATCTTTAATCAGGACCCTACTAACTCCCTTTGATCATAGAATTGCCTTCACAAATGCCTAATAAGTGCCAGGCAATGTGCTCAGCCTGGAGATACAATAGTGAACAAAAAAAGATGTCGCTCACATTCTCATGCCACTCAGGGGTGAGCAACTAATGGAATCATTACCCAAAACAATGTGAAAATTACAGCTATGAAGAGTGGACTTGCCATGTACCAGGCATATTTACATATGTAAAATATGTTATTTTGAGAATTAAATGGTAATTCTCAAAACAACATACTGTCATGTTTTTCTGGATGAGTGCACTAGGCATCAGGGAGATGTCACAATTCAACCACATTCAAACGTAAGTAATGGATGCAAGATTCAAAAAAGGGTTTGTACGGCTCCCTGTCCATTAGTTTGGATTCCAGTGTTGCCCATTCTCTCTGACTGTGGGTGGCAGGATGTCTGTGGGTGGCGCTGAGCGTGTTCATTCTGTTCATTGTCTGTTTTGTCCTTGTGCATGTCACTTCGGAGTTACCCCAGCTGGAAAAGAACAATAGGAATGGTAGAAAGAGATTAAAGAGAAGGATTTGGGTCAGGTCCCAAAGCCAAGGGGAGAGAAGGGTATATGGTCGGGTCTTTAGAAGACTCAGTCCAGACCAGAACCTCCGTGATCCCCAGACAGCCCACCCAGCGGGAACGCCAACATTTGTTGGCAGATCAAGAGCCCTATTGTTTAATTTTACCCACATGCAATCAAGGCTTGGGATCGTCCAAGCCTCTTACTAATTCATTCTTCTGACTCTGGGATACAGCCTGATCTGCTTCAGCTGGTGTGGGAGACCTGCGTGAACAAACATGGACTCTCTGGCTATGGGGGAAAAACCACTTGGAACAAGGATGGTGGAAAAAATTTCCTCCAGCACTTCCCATCCAGTAACTAGAGGAAATAAAATGTTAGGAGCTCATTACTCATCCTCTGTGATCCTAAGGAGCTTCTTGCCCTTTTCTGCTCTGCTGCTGTTATTTCCCAGAACTGGGAAGGAGGGGGGGAGGAGGGAGAACGTACAGAAACCATTGTGTTTGTGTCCTTGGGCCAAACAAGCCCAGATCTGTACAGAAGTTCTGTGGAGTTGTTGGGAGTTCTTTAAAAAATATAGCAGAGGTGTGTTCCAGATCTTCCAGGACTGTTTCACTGTCAGATATTATGTTACAGTGTGTCAGCTTGTGTCCCGATTTGGGGTTGGAACAATTTGGTCACTTAAGTACAAAATAACATTTATCACATCTTACTGCAATTGTTTCTTCAGGAGTCTTTCTTCCCCTGCCAGACTGAGAAGTCCTCCAGGATAAAAGCCATGACATGCTCCTCTTTGATTGCTAGTGCCTGGAAGTACTTGGTGCCTTCCCAAATGCTATGTGTTTGCTGAACTCACGAGTGGCATTCGCTCTGACCTGCGAGGCAGAGGACTCGCCTGTGCCTAGTCACGACAGCTAGTCCTGAGCAGGAGTATGGGCCAGACCTTCTGTGGAGGGAAAAGGGGAAACTAGTACATTCAGGGGACTGGAGCCATCTGGAGGGGTACAGAGAGGTACAGGGAGGGTCTAATCAAGGCCTTGAAAAGTCATTGCTCTCACAAGTGATTTCTACCCCTCTTAGGTCATAGATGAGTTTCCATTTGCTGCTGTCAGGATGATTCTGTCTTATCAACCCTTATCATCAAGCCCAGAGAAACTTCCTTACAAAAATGCAAACTGACAAATACCAAGTCCCTTACTCCTTTGCTAGTCATCCAAAACACCAGTTCTTCCACAGCATCCTAGGACAGTGGTCCTCAAGCTTTTTAGTCTCAGGACCCTTTGTGCGTAGTACTTCTGTTTATATGGATTATATCCAGCAGTGTTCACTGTATCAGAAATGAAAGCTGACAACTTTTATAATTTTATTTATTAATTTTTTAAAAAGCATAGTATATCCGGGCGTGGTGGCTTCCACCTGTAATCCTACCACTCTGGCCGAGGTGGGTGGTTTGCCTGAGCTCACAGGTCCGAGACCAGCCTGAGCCAGAGCAAGACCCATCTCTAAAAAATAGCCAGGTGTTGTGGTGGGCGCCTGTAGTCCCAGCAACTTGGGAGGCTCAGGCAACAGAATTGCTTGAGCCCAAGAGTTTGAGGTTACTGTGAGCTGTGATGCCACAGCACTCTACCAAGGGTGACAAAGTGAGCCTCTGTCTCCAAAAAAAAAAGGAAGCATAGTAAATTAAAAATGAACTCATTATAGGTTAACATAATTAACACATTTTATGAAATTAACTATGTTGTCCAAAACAAAAGAGGTTTAGTGAATAGTGCGTCGTTGTTTTATGTATTTGCAAATCTTTTTCCTGTCTGGCTCAATAGAAGACAGCTGGATCCTCATTCACCTTCGTTCCTATTGTGCTTTATTTTTTTGGTTGAAGTTTATGAAGAAAATTCTGTCTCATTTGGATATGTAATTGGAAAAGGGAAGCGTATTTAAATAACCTTTTTGGATAATTATAGATAATCTTCTTTTATCCTACACCCAAACTCTATGAATGGTAGTTTTTTAAAAGGTTAATTACAACGTGGAATATGGAACTACATCAACGAACTTGAACTTTATTATATTAAAATCCATTTCTTTACCTTCCACTTGAATGGATCTTTTACAAATCAGTAATTTTGTAACACTATACGTCGATTATTTAGAAAATAGTGGTTTACCAAGTTACGCAGATTATCCAAGTGTTGAGAAAGGTCATTAAACAATATCAAAAGTCAGGTCTGTTAATATCACTACCAGTCTCATCAGCAAAGTTGTTCCGTATCGGAAATCCATCCAGTTCATTGAAATGGATCCAAGTTTTCCAAAATTCTGAATTTTGCATGAAAGCTTGAATTTTGTCATTGGCAACAAATACTGGCAGTTGTTTTCCTTGAAGTGGCAGACTCACTTCATTTTTGAGAAAACGTGTGCCAGATTCCCAAGTTTGAATAACCATAATTTGTCTGTCATTTCTTCTTTCAAGTAAAAATGAGGTTTTACGAATGTAAAAAGCTGCTAGTCCACTTTGCACCTCAAAGAATCAGAGTCAGTGCTTTTATTCCAGATAATCACAGGACTCCAGTATAAAGCAGAAGCGCTTTTGCATGCTTCCCAAGTAGCCACACAGAATAATGAAAGGATGTGTACTCAGAGGTAGAGATTTAATAAAATTAATCATTCTATTATTTCCTCGAGGACATTCTTTGTTTTTATTTCAGATTAAAATGAGGGTACAAACCATTAGGTTATGTAATTTACACCTGAGAGGGTAAAGTCAGAGTTGCAGCTGTGTCCCACACCACGGAAGGATGCTGTATATCCGTGCATCATCCCCAAAGGGTAGGGAGCTCCTGAACCCCCTCTCCCACCCTCTTCTTGAGTTTAATTTTTTTCTCATGTAGGTCTGTGATTGTTACTCTGGTTTCAAATTGGTGTTGAGTGCTTCTGATGCTTATTTTTCCAATCTTATGATACTTAGGAGAATGTTCTCCCAATCTATTAGGGTTGCTGCAAAGGATGCAAAATCTCCATCTTTTTATGGCCGAACATTATTCCATGGTATACATATACCACAGTTAATTAATCCACTCATGTGTTGATGGGCGCTTGAGTTGTTTTCCACATCTTTGCAGTTGTGAACTGAGCTGCTATGAACATTGGAGTGCAAATTTCCCTTTGTGAAACATCTTTTTTTCATTTGGGTAAATGCCTAGTAATGGGATTGGAGGGTCAAATAGTAGGTCTACTGTAAGTCTCTTTTCTCATGTCTTATATTTAGATTCTTTATTCATCACGAGTTAATTTTTCTTTTTAAATTTTTTTTTAATTTAAAATCATTTGCTGTTATTTCCTGGCGATAAGTTTCAAGAAAATTTAATATGAATCTATTTATTTTATATATAAGTTCATGAGTCACACCCACATTATGACCCTCCTAAAAATTCTGTTAGGCATAGCAAAAAGCTGAAAAGGGCCACCTCCATAGGAGTGTTTATCAATGGACCCATCTTTGCTTTCCAGCTCCTAACAGAAACACCTGACCCGGCACCCACTGAGAAAATTCACCTTTGATTCAAAGATGTTGTTCAACAAGGATTATCACAGTTACACACCATTAGCCCACCAGATACGTGGTACATGATATGCTTTAGAAGTTCATAAATAACCCGACAGCAGCCCTCCTGGCTCACAGGCCCAGGAAACACCACTGGTATCATGAAGTCTCTTGAGCAAAAGGACTCCAAAGAGTTGGAAGTTTCCCAGGGAGAGGTAGTCTCAAGTAGTTCTGCCTAGGGGTCTTGGGTTTCTTCTAACTTCTCATGCCACTCCAAATCTCGGAGCCACTCCAAGCCAACTTCTCATGCCACTCCAAATCTCATGCCACTCCAAATCTCAGCCTACCGCAGGGAGCATTTGTGGCTCTGGTGCAGCCATCACCACGAGTTGATTTCTCCAAGTGGTGAGAGGTGCAGGTCCAGTTTCATTCTCTCACACATGGCTAACCAGTTCTCCATTTACTAAATAGTAAATTTCTATAATGAATGTTTTTGTTTGCTTTGTCAAAGATTAGATGGCTGTTTGGGACTGGTTTCAGCTCTGGATTCTCTGTTTCAAAGATCTGTGTCTCTATTTTTTTTGCCAATACTCTGTTGCTTTGATCAGGATAGACTTGTAGTATAATGTCTAGGATATTCTAGGTGAAATTGACTTTTGTTGTTTATCGTAAACACATGGCAGTGAAGAATACATTGACTACTAATACAGTTTGGGGGCCACTGCTTTGATCCATGCTCAGTGCCAGAGCTATGGTCAACACATTGCAAAGGCAAATAATGCTTTAGTATTATTATGAAAATAGCTTTTTGCCTCACAGATCCCTAAAAGATTTTCAGGGTCCCCAGGGGTCTCTGGACCACTCTTGGAGAGCCTCTGCAGTGGGATAAGATAGAAACCCAAGGTGTCTGAACTTCAGTTCTCTTGGGGTAACATGTCCCTGAGAATTCACATTGGACAGTACAGGGAAGATTGGGCAACACACTTGTGCTTTCAGCCATCCCTGATGGTGGTTCTTAGCTGCAAGTAGCTCTTCTCATCCTTTATACAATATGGTTTGTTCCATACGCTGTTTCTAGGATTCCCTCCACTGAGTTCAGAGCCCTCTGCAGTGAGGACACCATACCCCTCTACCTAGGACAGGCTGGATGAGGTGAGAGATCTGGCCTGGAGACACCAACAATCGTTGCCAAGGGAGGCAGGAGAATGGCCGAAATGGCCCCTGGCGTTTATTCTCTATTGTCCTTCCTTAAGTCCCTGCTGTCGTATGAAAACAGTGAAATCCTTTTGAAGCATTTCCATTTGACTAGTTCTAGAAATTCATTTAAAAATTAGATCATATACATTTTACCTCCTGGTTTTATAAGTGAAAAATATCCTGTAACAAAGAAGTTACAGGCTCAGATCTTATAGCCGGAAAGTATCCAAACCACAATCAAAGTTTAGATCTCCTGATCTCGTGTTGCCTTCCCCTGGGGACTGTCGCAAGGCAATCAATCTTCTGTCCTCTGCAGTAAAATTAATATCTTACACACAAAGCATCTTTTTTTTTTTTTGAGACAGAGTCTTACTATGCCGCCCTCTGTAGAGTACTGTGGCATCACAGCTCACAGCAACATCCAACTCTTGGGCTTAAGCAATTCTCTTGCCTCAGCCTCCCAAGTAGCTGGGACTACAGGTGCCCACCACAATGCCCAGTTATTTTTTTGTTGCCATCATTGTTTAGCTGGCCCGGGCCGGGTTCAAACCCACCAACCTCAGTGTATGTGGCCAATGCCATAACCACTGTGCTATGGGCACCAAGCCACACACAAAGCATCTTTTAATAAGGCTCTACTGTACTAACATGAACTTAACTGTAGCAAATTCTGTGCCATGCTGTGACAGCTTTGCCCCAGTCTACAAAGACCTACTCTGCAGAGATCCTAACTTAGAAGTCAAAAAGAGAGGGTCCAGATTTGCTGAGCCTGAACGGAGTTCCTGAAGCCTGAGGCATTAGGAATACAGCAAGCTCCCTCAGCGTCTGTCCTGGGCATTGCGTTTGGGGCTCCCACGTGCAGTCCAGTAGTAGTTGCTTCACAGGAACAAGATGACCTGGAGTGTCACCATATAAGAGAGCCCTAGAGCTGGAGACACGAACAATCTTTGCCAAGGGATTGGAAGTTGCCAAAGAGATACTCAGTCTCTTTACTTTCCAGCTCTGAATACAGTTCTTGGGTTTGTGACATATGCCTGCACCTGAGAGAGACCCTGTAATCTCCCTTGACAATGTAAGCTGTATGTCTTCTCCAATTTTTATGGTTACATCAGTTTTAATGCTATTTAACAAGAATGCATAGGTGAAAAGAACGTTTTTTTCTAGGACCCAATCATTTTTTCATTTGACAACACACACATTACCTAAAATATAAGTTGCCACTAGGAAATATATCTTCCATAATCAAAGTTCATTTTACAGTGAAATTCAGTCATCTTTTCCATAGGGTCAATTCATTTTTTTAAAAAAATTGTTAATTATTAAGTCCAAGAGCGTGGAAATCCACCACTCCACCACAAGGCGACTACTTTTATTTCTTCACATATTCATCCACAGACAGTGTTTCTAGATCACATTTGAACACACTGTGTTCTATGTTTTGCATTCGATTTTGTTTTCATAGTCATCATTCATTTTATCAGCGTACTCTGAATAGCTTGTCTAACTATTCTTTCATTGACCACTTAGGTGACGTCAGGTTTTTTCCTCACATAGAAAGCACTACAATAGAAACATTTGCACATGAAGTCTTCCTCCACCCTTCTCCCTTCCTTCGAATTATTTTCTTGAAACAATTTCCCAAGAGAAAAACTGCTGGATCTACCTGTCTGTCAACCTATCTACCTATCCAATCTCCTTTTCTTTTGGCTTTTGAAATCTTTTGCCAGATTCTTCTCTAAAACATTTGTGTCGATTCACCATGTTACTAATAATAAATAAATATATCTGTTTTCTCTAGTCTCCTTAGCATTCATTTTAGCCTTTTTTTGGTCTGAGTTTTGCCAGTTTAATGGTTATTCGAAAATTAATCTTAGTATTATTGTTATTATTATTTTGCAGTTTTTGACCAGGGCCAGGTTTGAACCTGCCATCTCAGGTATATGGGGCCCGTGCCCTACTCCTTTGAGCCACAAACGCCACCCAATTAATCTTAGTATTTTAAATTGGCATTGGTTTCATTCATAATACCATTGAGTACGTTTAGATATTAACTATATAACTGAGTGTTTTTCGTGTTTATTGTCCTTTGCCTTTAAGGCTACTAGGTATGGGCCTTACCCAGTCTGATTTTGCTTATTATGTCTGCAGGGCCTTGATCATTGTCTGGCACACTGAGAGTTCTGAATAAATATTGTTGAATGAATAGATTAATGAATGAATTGCAAAATGAGTAAGGGAGAGAGTGAAGGGAGATGAGCAATGAAAAGCTACTGAGTAGGTGAGGCCAGGAGAGAGATAGGTGGCTGCCGAGTGGAAAGTCCATGAGTGGGGCCAGGGAGTGGTGGGAGATAGGTCAGGAGGGCTTCGCAGTGATTTAGTGGACAATGGCATGGCTTGGGCTGCAGCAGTGGGAAAATTGGCTAGAGGTGACATACTGTTTAGTGGTAGACTCTATTCTGGACTGGATGCAAAAGAATGAGAGAAGGAAACATCAAGGCTGAAAAGTCAGGTTTCTTGCTTAGAAGCAGAGGTGCTCTTTCTTCTGAAAATATTCCTCAATATTATTCTTTCTCTTTCCATTAATGACTTGAAATCATTTCATCCAGCTCAGTAAAGGATCCTGTCGGAATTTTAGATGAGATTGCATTCAATTCCAAAATTACCTTGGGAAGAATTGTTAGCTTTATTATGGTTCGCTAGCCTAGTTTTTTCCCATTTATGAATAAAGCCAACCGTTTATGGGTTTTCATAGTTTAGTGCCTAGAACAGTGATAACATGTGGACCGCGGGCCTCCTTTCTCAATCTAACTTCAGAAGCAAATTAAACACTGTAGTAGGGTTCGCCAGAGAAACAACCAACAGGAGATTGGATAGGTAGATAGGTTGACAGACTGGTAGATTTAGATACTGAGATTTACTGTGAAGAACTGGCTCACATGGTTATGGAAGCTGAAAACATTCTACCACCCACTTGCTGGAGACTTGGGAAAGCTGGTGGGGTAGTCTTGGGTCTAAAGGGCTGAGAATAAGGGGAGCCAATGGTGTAAACCCTATGCCAATGGCAGCAGCAGTGTCTCAGCTCAAGCAGGCAAGCAGGAAGCAAAGACCCAAAGAAGTTAATTCCTCCTTCCCCTACTTGTTTATTCTGCTCAGGTTCTCAATCAAATGGATGATCCATACCAACACTGGGGAGGGCCATCTGCTTTGCTGGGCTCACTGATTCAAGCGCTAATCTTATCTGGGAAACAACCTCACAGATGCACCAAGAAATAAAGATTAATCTGGGCACCCTGCGGTACAGTCAAGTTGACACAAAATTAACCATTGCAAACATTCAATAAACAAGAATCCCACTGCTTACTTCCATCACTAGGAAATCCCTCCCCAAACTGAGTAATTCTGCCCGTCAGAGCCTCCCAGCTGCCAATGCTGAGATGGAACAGGAGATGCTGTTGCCACCAGCACACTGAGTGTCAAATAGAGTGTGTCACCAGGAAATAGAATTTGGTACCCAACCCATGTGTCATAACACACAGTTTCAGTGAACAAAGGGGAGAGAGAAAGGATTAAATACCCCCTTCCACTTCTCTTCCTTCCCTATCTCTGGAAAGGCTTACCTCAACAACTCACTCTTTTAGGGGTGGGAATTGAAGGGGAAAGTTACATCTTCTGGTTAAACACGGAAGGTTGAACACAACACATCCATCTCTGTTCTTGTCCCATCTGTTTCCTGTGGGACCGTGACAGATACTGCCACATTTTCAGAAGTAAAGAGTAAGAATAGTTCCTAGACTCTGTACATGCATTACTTTGATAAAATAAAAAGTAGAGTTAACAAAGATAATATCAGTCAGGATTTTGCAGAGGATCATACATCCCCACATGCGGCCACCTTCTTTGACTTACTCAGAATCACCTCACCTAAACCCACTTAAATGCCTCTTCCTTCTGTTGCTGTCCCAGGACCTAAAGACATCCAAGTGGCATGTCTTTTCTCTGGATCTGTGGCTAAACTCAGATGCCAATCCAGTCCCCAGTCCCAAATCTTCTAATGTCCTTCTCCCTTTACCAACACTAGGTTCTCGTTTCACTCAAAAGATGTTCAAAGGAGCAATGTTATAAGCCCCAGCCCCTGAGCCATGGACTGGGTCCAATCTGTGGTCTGTGAGGACCCAGGAGCAACTGAGCAAAACCTCATCTGTATTTACAGGCACTCCCCATTGCAGGCATCACTGCCTTGGCTCCACCTGTGTCAGATCCCCCCCACCTTTGGTCCATAGAAAAATTGTCTTCCATGAAATTGTCCCTGATACCAAAAAGTCTGGAGACCACTATCATAAACATACTGTTAGGTGGTTTCTGAAATTTTGGCTAACAGGCCACTGCCTTTCTTTTTCCTAAGACATAAGGTCTCACTACATTACTCAGGCTGGTCTTGAACTCCTGGCCTCAAACAACCCTCCAGCCTTAGCCTCTCAAAGTGCTGGGATTACAGGTGTAAGCCACCACACCCAATTCAAGGCCATCCCTTAATAAATGGGAGTATATTTTCATGGATCATGTTTCTTGGTTTAGAAATATATGCAATTTTTGTAAACACTAAGACTCAAACAAATTTTAATTTTTCTTGAATGATTTTCTTTCCTCTATGAAAAATTTGCAGTCTTTTTCTCGCATAGCCTTTGTGACGTTAAACCTAAGATTATTTTTTGTATTTTTTGTTGTTATGAATGAGATTTTCAGTTTCCATTGTTTTCTGCCATGTTATAATTAGTGCACAAATATGCTATTTATCATTGTTCACTTTTATTTCACCTGTTTGCTTTTTACTAATAGTTTTACCCCATATTTCTTTTTTTTTTTTTTTTTTTTTTTGAGACGGAGCCTCAAGCTATCCCCCTGGGTAGAGTGCCATGGCATCACGCTCATGGCAACCTCCAACTCCTGGGCTCAAGCGAGTCTCCTGCCTCCACCTCCCAAGTAGCTGGGACCATAGGCGCCCGCCACAACGCCTGGCTATTTTTTGGTTGCAGCCGTCATTGTTGTTTGGCGGGTCCGGGCTGGGGATTCGAACCCGCCACCTCAGGTGTACGTGGCTGGCGCCTTAGCGGGTTGAGCCACAGGCGCCGAGCCTACCCCATATTTCTTGATTATGTAAGTAATCAAGAATGATTTTCCTGCCAGAAGCAACATGTAAGCCTGTTTTTGTCCTTTTTTTAAAATTACTCTTTCATTATTATTATTATTATTATTATATTGCAGTTTTTAGCCAGGGCTGGGTTTGAACCCACCACCTCCCGCATATGGGGCCCGCACCCTACTCCATTGAGCCACAGGCACCGCCCTACTCTTCCATTATTGTTATGGTTTCTCCTTTATTCAACTATGAGAACCTCCAGTACAAAGTTAAATAACAATGTTAAAAAAAAAATGGGTGCCTGGCTTTGCTCCTATTTGCATTTAAAATGCCTTTAATATCTCTTCAGTACAGTATTGATTCGGCTTAAGCCTTAACGTCTATTAAATATAGATGTCTACTTTTAATTTTTTAAATAGATGTTGGGTTTTTCGAATGAAATTTTGGTACCTGTTGATATGAACACATAATTGTTACTATTTAATCCTTTGTTGTGGAGTATTATAATTACTAGCTTTCAGTTTGCTAGACTAGTCTTCCATTCTGTGGTGAACCTAACTTAATCCTGGTATGTTTTTCCCTGTAGTACACATGTGATTTATGCAATCACATTCATGATTCTTCTTCTTCTAGTATTATGTACTATTTTCAGGGCACTGTATTAATGTTTTGCGTATATTTTTTCAATAATTCTCGCCTTAGCTCCATAGGATGAATATTATATTCTCTATTTGTGGAAGAAGAAGTCGAGGGTCAGGAAAGTTAGCAATCAGGACCAGCAAACAGAGCAAATCTGTAGTAGAGCCAGGCTGTAAAACCAGGTCCCTCTGGGCCTAGACTTCCTTCTACCAGTGCTTCTCCTTCCTTTAAAGTGGTAATCCACTGGTATTGTTTTTAAATTCTTCACATCTACATGCATGGGTGAGGTAGGGGTACAGTTTCTGAATTTTAAAATCTACTATTTATCTGACTTTCATCTCAAAACCATGTTAGCTTTGAGGTTGGTAAGTTAATTGGGTAGTTACTGCCTGTCCATTTCTATTCCTAACCAATTTTTTGAAGACTCACCCACAAATACTAAGCACTTTTGTCCTCCTCACTTCCAAGTTCACCTCCAATTTCTTCCTCGGTTATTGGGATCTTCAGGCTCTTTCTTTTTTGTTCGTTTTAGAATTTTATTGTTCCCTTTAAAAATCATCCCTTTCATTCAGATTTTCAGAGTCCTTAGCTTATGTAATATAACTATAGAGTAGAATAAAATCATTCTCCTTTATATTTTGATTAAATTTACCTGTTGCCTTTTTTAATAGCTTATTAAATAATGCTATTTTCATTCCTTTATTAATTTACATACATCTCCTTTTATGTCCACTACTCTGTTCTAGTTCTTTGGGGCTGTCTCATTCTTCCTCTGGTTAATTTTTATATTGTTTACTTAATATGCTGATTTTCCCACTTTTGTTCTTTGTTTTTATTAATAATAAATGCGCTTAAGGCTGTGAATTTTCTCAGTTGAGCTCAGAGCCCTTCTAGGCATTTTAATACATAGTTCTCATTTTCGTCCTTTTCTGAATCCAGTGCTTTTGTGCACTTCATCTTCTTGACATACTTGTTACTTAGCAGAGCATTTAAAAATTGCCAAGTAGGCAGTGATTTTTTGATTTGCATTTTTGTGCCTTGATTTCAGTAACAGAGTATGTTATATGTGATTCCTGCTTTTTTGTATTTGCTAAGTTTTTTATTTTTTAGTAACCTAGTACGTGTTTACTTTAGAAAGCCTATTTTCGCATTCCACCTCAGATGCCCAGGGATACACTAGTCCCTTCGTGACATACAAGGATCACTGGTCCACGGAAGACCCCTCTGGCTTTGTTTTTTGTTTCATTCCATTGATCCCACATTTGTCGTGATGACTGTCATACTCTAATTTTTCTGCGATGTTATTTTATGCTTTCCGAATATTCTTCCTTTTTGTTCCTTCTTCTTTTTTTAACCCCTTAGCTTTCCACGGCTTTGAATAAGCTTAGATTCAGCTTTCTTCTTCTGGTTTAAGAGTGGTTTGATTTTTCATTGTTGTTACTGTTCTTATGGTGGTTGCCTTTAACATAAGACACATCCTTCTATTTATTTTTCTCTGTAGATTCCATAAACGTTTTAATATTTATAGCTTCCCCTGAACAAAACCAGTACATTAGCATACTCTCGGATTCCTTTGGTCTCTGAGATCTTTCTACTCAAATACACATTTTATAGTGATTATTTTCTAGAATTTCATTTCTGAATTGTGTGGAACATTTCTCATTCTTTTCTTTAGTCTTCCCTTTTTTTTTTTTTTTACAGGGCTCTAAATTTTCCTAAAGTTTTATCACCCCTTGCTCTCCAGCATTTCTTTTATTTCAGTACTTTCTACAGGAGCATTTTTAGAATAGGGCTTTGCACGGCAACCCCCCTAAGGCTTTATATGCCTGAGGATATTTTTTTATTGTTCTCTCACATTTAAATGGCTGATGTAAGACTTAGGTCCAAAAACATTTTCTTTTATACTTTAAAACGTTGTATCCCGATATCCAGCTGTTCGGAAGTCCAACGTCAACCTGATTTTCTTGTTTCCTTTCTAGGTGATCTACTCCTTCTCTCTGCTTGCAATTTTTCTTTCTTTTCCTTTAACTGACTCTTCAGTGTTCTTCATTCTCACTGTTAATGTGACTAGAGGCAGATTTTTTTTCTTTTTAAAAAATAGTTTCCTCCTCTTGAGTCCTTGAAATATGAGACCTTTCCTCTTCTTTAATTTTGAGAGTTTTATTTGAAATAAATGTTTCAAATGTTTCCTCTCCTTTTTTCTCTCTTTCTGAGCCTGCAGCCACTCAGGTGTCACCCCTCCCCATCTGCTGCGTGTCATCTATGATACGTGTTCTTTCCCTTCCTACCCTTTTGTTTGCTGCCTTCTGGAGAGTTCCTCAGCTCTATCCCCAGGCTACCTGTGCTTTCTTTAGCACTGACTATTCTGCTTTTATCCCAGCTACTATACCTATTTCAACCATTGCAGGGATTTTACCATAAACGTTTATTTTGAAGTAACTTCCAATTTATTTATTTAGAAACAAGAGTCTCACTCTGTCACCCTGGATGACACCCAGTGCCTGGCTCACAGCAACCTCAAACTCTAGGCCTCAAGCGATTTTGCCTCACCCGCTTGCCTAGTCTTTCTATTTTTAGTAGAGAAGTAGTCTCACTCTTGCTCAGTCTAGTCTTGAACTTCTGATCTCAAGCGATCCACCTGCCTTAACCTCCCAAAGTGTTAGGATAACAAGTGGGAGCCACCGTGCCAGGTCATAACTTCAAATTTATGCAAAAGTTGCAAGAGTAGCCCACAGAACTTCTGTCTTTCACCAGATTCTGCGATTGTTAACGTTTTACCACATTTGCATTATCATTCTCTCTATATAGATCTGTCTGTATTAGGTTTCTGTGAACCTGTGAGAAGTAGCAGACATCACAGCTGCTCCTTTATTCTAAGTACTTTATGTATTTCCTAAGAACAAGGATATTCTTCTATAAAATTACAGTGCTCATCTCATTAACTTTGATAAAATATGATTATCTAATCTGCGTATCTTGGTCAAATTAATCGTACCTCTAATGTTGTCTATAGAAGTACTTTACCATATGGCTATAACATGGGCCACAAATATGAGCTACATATGTAATTTAAAATGTTCTATGTAGCAGCCACATTAGAAAGAAGAGGCAAAATTAATTAAAATACTCTATTTTATTTAAGCCTATATATTCAAAATAGTATTATTTCAACATGTAATCAGTATAAAAATTTATTACTGAGGTATTTTACATTACTTTTTTTCATGTTATGATCCAGTATATATTTTACATTTAATCATGCAGTAGCCACATGTAACTAGTGGCTACCATATTGCACAGCATGGCTCTGTAGCAAAGAAAAAGTAAAGATTCGGATTCAGAGGCCAGGCGCAGTGGCTCATACCTGTAATCCTAGCACTTTAGGAGGCCAAAATGGGAGGATTGCTTGAGCCCAGGAGTTTGAGGTTGCAGTGAGCTATGATCATGCCATTGTATTCTAGCTGGCATGAAAGAGCAAGACTGTGGCTCGAAGAACAAAAAGAAGATTCTGATTCAGGATAATCCAGGATTGTACACTACATTTACTTGTCGTGCCTCTTTATTCTATTTTAATCTGGAATCATTCCTTAGTCTTTCTTGACTCTCGCGACAACGACACTTTTGAAGAGGACCAGGCAGTTGTTTTGTAGACTCTCATTTAGTTTGGGGATTGTGTAATGTTTCCTTATGATTAGATTCAGGTTGTGCATCTTTGGCCAGGACATTGTGATCATGAATATTTGTTCCATACCTATTTAATTTACACTTGGTTCTTTTTCTCTGCTTCATGCTACTAATATCCTTCTAATGTCTTTGAGGATATGTATTGTGCTTATGTGAAATTTTTGGTCCATCTGTTGCAATAAGCTCTTTTCCTAGTTGTGCTCCTTGGGATCTTGTTACTGTGGCAGGTGGTCTTATGTTTCTCTGGTGATGTGAATGTTATGCCTGGTGGTGTGTGATGGGGAAGGGCCAAGTCCTTGGTGATGTCTCTTCTGCTGTGTTTAAGGAAAGGGAAGGAGATGAGAGCCAGACGTCATCACATCAGTGCTATCAACTCCCCACTTCCTTCCATTCTCCTGGGTTCTCCAGTTAGCGATTCGTGCCAACACTCTTAGAACAAGGCGGAAAGAGGAAGAAGTTTCTCTTCCAGAAACTTCAATCTCCAGGCCTGCAAGTGTGGAGATGGAGACGTGGAGAAGTGATACTCAGGGAAGGCTGGGCTCTCTTTATGCCCTCCTTTTCTGGGGAGTCTTTTTGCTGTCTTGCGAGTATTCTAGCTGGGACAGGGATAGAGCAGGCCTGGTCCTGCAAACATCTAGGTTGCAGGACAGGTAATGACCCTCTTTGGGTGATGTCAGGGAAGGGAAATAGGAGAACTCCAACCGTTCTCACAAATCCATCCTCCTGCCGCTGGTCCAGAGGAAAGAAAAGGACTCATCACTCTTCCATCCATCCTCTTGTTTCTGGATCAGGCCACCGGCTACTTCATACTGCCTCCACCCTATCCCCACTATCCAGTTCAAAACAGCCTTGGATCCCCCCTTATTTCAGTGTCTCTGTTCGTTCCTGAGATCTGTGCTTCCCTCTGTTTCTGAAGTTTCCCAGGGTTGAATTTAGAAGATGAAGAGTGCATGCTAATTCACCATCTGATAAGCAACCAGCAATAAAAATTGGGGATTTTGTTAGTTTTGTTGTTGTTTAAGCTATTTAATTCTTGGCAATATCTATCTTTTCTGCTGTAGCACATATGCTTAATTATAATTTTCAGTCTATTTATTATTTTCCTCTTTATTATATTCAGATAGTAGGTTATTAATACCTTGTTCTAAAATCGTATACATATTCATTATTCTTTTAAAAAGTGATTGCTCTCTTTTTTTGTTGCTATGTTCTTTGGGCCCTATAGACATAATATCATTATGCTTTTATTATTAACTCAGACTTTATCATCACATAATTAAAATAATAATCTTGCTTTCTTTTTTTTTTTTTTTTTTTTTTTTTTGCAGTGTTTGGCCAGGGCCAGGTTTGAACCCACCACCTCTGGTATATGGTAGCACCCTACTCTTTGAGCCACAGGCACCACCCTTAATAATCTTGCTTTCTTAACTTTTGCCTTAAATTCCACCTTATCTGAAATCTCACTTCCTTTTTCTTCTCCTTAATTAGTGTATCTTCTCAGTGCTTTTTCATTTATTTCTTAGTATTTTTAGAGTTTCTAATCCTTTTAAATATTTCCTGGTAAATTATTACATTAATCCAATTACAAGCATTCTTTCTGTTTTTATATTTTGCCTTAGTTTATTTAGCTTCCCACAAATTGTTTAAACTTACACTGGTTTTAACCCTAGTCCTCTTAAGTTTCTGTTGTGTTATTCTGCTTTGTACTTCTCAGTGTTCATCATTAACATGGTTTTTATCTGTTTCTAGACTTGGTCAGGTATTAGAGAGAGAAGGCACTTGTTTGGTTTTCGGTTTACCTATTTTTAATTCCCTTTGGAAACTATCTTTTTTAAAATTCACCTAGCTATCAATTTAAACAAACAACAAAGATTTTATTGTTCATTATTTGATCCACTTTTCTGGGAAACGTCTGCTGTTTTCTGTTTTTCTCTTTTCTTGCTTCCATTTTTCATCGATTTAACTTGCTGCTCAATTTACTCACTTCCATCTGCTTATATTATCACAGTTGTCCTAATCTCCAACTCCTATCACAAACAAATCTTACCTGTTATTCTTCTTATTTACTTATTTTTTCAGTTGAAACTTATTAATTGAGGATTTTATACTATTTTGAACTGCATCTTTTTTTCAGGTCTGTCTTTCAAGATCGAATTTCTTTTTGAAGCAACTTTTGAAGGCTGGGCCTGTCCTTTAGTGGATGATCAAATTTCTTTTTTTTTTTTTTTTTTTTTTTTGAGACAGAGCCTCAAGCTGTCCCCCTGGGTAGAGTGCCGTGGCATTACAGCTCACAGCAACCTCCAACTCCTGGGCTCAAGCGAGTCTCCTGCCTCCGCCTCCCAAGTAGCTGGGACCACAGGCGCCCGCCACAACGCCTGGCTATTTTTTGGTTGCAGCCGTCATTGTTGTTTGGCGGGTCCGGGCTGGGGATTCGAACCCGCCACCTTAGGTGTACGTGGCTGGCGCCTTAGCCGGTTGAGCTATAGGCGCCGGGCCATGATCAAATTTCTTAAGATCAAAAATCTGTGAAGGTCTTTACATTTGGATAATAACTTGGCTGGACAAAAATCCAAATTGGTCAGCTTTGTAGTCTATGATTTGTGCATGGTTTTTCATTATAATGAAAGAAGAAAATAGTCTTTATTCACTTATGCTATATTTTTCACACAAAGTTTATAACCTAGGTCCTTGCAAGGTGCTTGCTTTTTCTTTTATAGTTAAAATATTTGGTGATGCATGTTGATCTCAGTTATTTTAAGTGGTTCCTAAATATTGCTTTACATATACCTTCAACTATTTTATTAATGCTGACATTTTTCTTCTGGGGGAATCTTTTTTTAATCCAATCTTTGAATTGCTGCTCACTTATTCCACACATCTATTCAAAGCATCTATGGCGTGCAGGCAGCACGCTCGGTTCTTTCCTTCCCGCTCTCTCCCAGAGTGTTCCAGATCTTCCTTTCATCTTTTTATATCTTTTTTCCATGCTCTGTGTATTTTTCCCTAATTCACTTTTTTTCTCTTTATCCATTGGGTTTCCTGTAGCATCCAATTCCACATTTTACCTCTACTATAATTTTTTACTCCTCCAACCCCTTCCTCCCGTGATGAGCTCTTCTGAAATAGACATACTGTCTTTCTTCCACATTTAAGAAATAGATTACAACTATTTTCTAAATCCTGTTTTGATTCTTGTTTCATCTCATGGTTTACTGATTCTGGATCCTCAGCTCCACCTCACCCTGCCCCCAGGTTCTTAATATATCTTTCTCCTCTCAGACTGCCAAACATTTTTAATAGCTCAATGTCACTTTTCCCCCTTTTACTCATTTTTCCTTGAATTTCTCAAGATGATTGGGCTGCTCTTGCTGAAACGTTGGCTTTAGACCAGTGTTTTTCAACCTTTTTTATCTCACGGCACACTTGAACCTATAGTTAAATTTCCGTGACAAAACTTAAATTATGTTGATCAAAAAAAGAAAGAAACATACTTACTGTGCTTGGAACTTCTTTTTTCTTTATTAAATCATAACTGTGTATAGTGATGCATTTATGGAGTACAATGTACTGATTTGATGTACAAAGGAACTTTTTTTGAAAATACTTTAATTAATGATCTTCAAACATTTTCATGCTTTAGATGATCTTATTGGTATTTAAATGTCCCTTAAAATTGGAAAGCTCACAGCTTCTCACTCTGCCTTCCTCCTGGAAGTTCATACACTGTGACTCTTGAGCATATTCTTTCTTAAATAAAATACTTCTGTATTCGAGTGACCATTTAGAATTAAAGATTATATAAAGTATCACTTTCCTTATGTCTGTCAAGGTAAAGTCCCATTCCCACTGAGACAGGGGAGTTAATGTACTGATAACTTGCTTGCCATTTACTCCTGCTGGTTGGCAGTTGAAAGAGCACGTGCTTCCGGCATCTCATTTATGTAGCTTAAATGGTCACCTGTTTTGAACTGATTTGAGGAAGAAGAAAGATTGGATTCATTGGCAAGTCATGGATCACTTCTTATGTAAGCTCTAATGCTACCAGTCTCCTTAGCAAAATGGATGCGATTAACATTTAAGTATGACACCAACCCATGTATTTTTCATTTGCTATTTCCTTCAAACCTGTTTCCCAGTTCCTGTGCTGTGATTCCAAGAAATGCGTACTTTAATAATAAAGACTTAATTTTCCCTTTGCATGAAAATATTCTAAACACCAAAAGCCTTAGGAAATTGTAGGAGGGGGAATATCAAAGTCCATTAAACGAAAGTATTATGTATGGTTACCCAGGAATTTGCACACAAAAACTCTGCTAAAGCTAATGGCATTTATGTACTTCAGTTCTCCAAACAATGAGTTGAAAAATCCACCCTCAGGAATTGTTTATGCCAAGAAGGTCCAACTATTTATAATCACAAGTGGAGTTTCTGCAAAGGTCTGTGCCAGGCACTACAGTCCTGGCAAACGTCCCTCCCTGTTTGCAAGAACTCTACTGTTTGGGGTTGGAAGTGAAGCATGAGTTCAAAGAAATACTTGCAGCTTTTTCCTAACCTCAGTTAAATTCAAAGTGAAAGAACAAACATATAAGAGGACAAAGGGTATAGGAAATCACAGCACAGGCAGCCCGGCCTTATTTTTTGTAAAAGGATTAATACGGGTGGCCCTGCAGTAAAGTTGATCGCCTGTGATCAGGGAGTAGCATAATTGTAATCCCTTTACTATACCACTGAGTTGATTGATTAAATTGGAAGTTGTGAGTCCAGTGCCCCTAGAGCATCTTGGAGCCTTCCTGAGCCTGTGCATATTCATACAGTCCTAATGACCTTCCATTGGAAGGAAAAAATGCATACTACCTGCGGGGAACACATGAAGAAAGGCTTGGGAGAAAGGGAAATTCTTCACTACCACCAGCAAGAGTTTAATTAAACTCTCTCTAACATTAGAAGCTTGCCTCAATTTAAGAGCAAAATGTACCAGGTTTTCCTCTCTCCTGGAGCTTCCCAGGGTCTTGCAGCTCCAGTGGAAAGAACAATGGAAAGCAGAAGGCTTTCTCTTTACATCTGGCTCCTTGAAATGAGGAAAAGAGGCTTTCTGGAGGGTTTTGCTGGCAGGACTGTTAGTGTTTACAGATGTGCGTGGCTTTCGGTCATTGCATGTAAATTGCATTTGCTTTGTTGCACACCCTGGGAAAACCAAGAGGAGGAAGAGGAATAATGTTTCTTTATCCGCCCACCCACATTGAGATTCAAGGCACAGTCTTTTCAGGTTTATTGGGTCCCTAAGCAACCTTTGAAGAGATCTGTACATCTGTCCGGTTGTCTGTACCGCAGCAGATGTGGATTCCTTTGGCTTTGCTTTTCAAGTCTCTGGTTCCACCTTTGGCTCATTGACTGAATTTTTTAGTAAACACTTCTCACTTTCAGACTTCTGTAGCTGTCCAGCTCCTGGGCTAATTCTCCTTCCCTCTTAAACTTTGATCTGTATTCCAAAGGCGAGCTCATCAGAAAAAATGAGAGAGGGCTAGCTTTTAACATAGAGACGAAAAGCCAAAAAATAAACTAAAGCAGGGTGATGGAAGAGAGCAAGTTCATGCTGGAATACTGAATCCCAACAGCAGACATCAGAGCAGTGTAGGAGCTGAAAGGAAGCATTTCTGAAGTGAGAGAAACTGTAATCTAGGTTTCCTTTGAGCCACGAAAGAAAGAGTGGCCAGTGGTCAGCACTCCACTAAAAGGCAGTATGTATCATATGTAATCTGAACAGTCTTGGACTGTCGTGAGAGTCAAGATCCATCTTGGAGTGTTGAATCTGAGACTTTACTAGAGGGCCTTATGGAAATTCCTTAACCTCTCAGTGCCTCAGTTTCCTCATCTGTACAGCAGAGATAATCTAACCACCTACCTCATGAAGCTGTTTTGACAGCAACCTGGGTTCCCAGCTAACCTCCACCATTTACAGAGTCTTTTTTTTTTTTTTTTTTTTTTGAGACAGAGCCTCAAGCTGTCCCCCTGGGTAGAGTGCCGTGGCATTACAGCTCACAGCAATCTCCAACTCCTGGGCTCAAGCGAGTCTCCTGCCTCCGCCTCCCAAGTAGCTGGGACCACAGGCGCCCGCCACAAACGCCCGGCTATTTTTTGGTTGCAGCCGTCATTGTTGTTTGGCGGGTCCGGGCTGGGGATTTGAACCCGCCACCTTAGGTGTACGTGGCTGGCGCCTTAGCCGGTTGAGCTATAGGCGCTGAGCCATTTACAGAGTCTTACAAAAGACACCAGCTGACCTCTCTGAGCTCTAATTTCCTCTCCGCAAAACCAGAATCCACATCATTCTATTACTATAGGGATGGATGGATTAATATTCTTATGGCCCTTAGAACAGGCTTGGCATATAATGAAAGCTCACAAAGTATTAGTCACTGTTATCTTAAAATGAGATAATGCATAAATAGTTATGTATAGCTTTGTCCTTAAACTTGTCCAAGTTCTTGGCCTTTAAATTGTGGATTTATCTCTGATCTCATGTTGACATCTTAGACAAGTCCTCTCACGTGTGTGGCTTCCATCATCCGGTGAGAATTTGCTAAAGTTCCAACCTGGCTTCTGAATTTCCACTATGTCCCAAATGGGGAGAGGGCCAAGTTCCAGGTCTATTTCATCATCCCTAACTTTACAAATATCACCAAAGACAGCCAGCCTCAAATTTGCAATTGAAAACCACTTTATAGAAGATTTCATACTGCAAGCCCTAACTAGAAATGAGGAAATAGTTAAGACTTTGTATTTGTGACTTTTCCCCCCATCAGAGAGGAATTTAATGACAAAATATCCATTTCATCAAGCAGCCAAGCAAACACATGGAACTAGTCAACTAATTTTGATTACAAGTTGGTATTTACCAACTTGTGTTTTGGTAAATAAATTAGGAGATGTCAACAGAGTTTGGAATTTATGTGCTCTGTGATTTCTGTTGGCCAAGGTCAGTTTTACTTGGTTTCTCGTCCCCTTTTTCCCCACCCCCAACCCTTCAAGTACTTAATAAGCAGTTCTTAGGGGGAATCTCCCTCAAGGTATACTAGGGCCTGAGCAACAACCAGTGAGAGAAGCAGAAAAGCCAGAAAAGGTAAAGACGTTGACCTAAGTCCTCAGGGCCTGAGGCCGCCCCTTCTCTTCTGCCTAGCCAAGTTACTGGGCATTTTTATTTCAGCCTTAAACCATCACTTCTTCAAGGAGGCCTTCCCTGATACCCCACAATGGACTGGGTCCAGTTCTCAAAGCCTCTTTCTAGCCCTTCATGCCGTTCTATTTGCTGTTTGGTACAGCTGCTTCAGGTCTCCCTAGGGTTATGTTCCTGAGGATATCCATATAATTTAAAGCTTTCAGAATTCAAGCGTAATCCTGAGAAAGGATTAATACTGCATTTTTAAACCAGCTATGTGTGGTACAACCCTGCACCAATAACATAAGCACAGCTTAAAATTCAGTCAGTCACCAGCTTTGAAGTTATGATTCTTGACAATGTATTTTTTGTTAATTTGAGGAAAGGGAATTCGCATTGTTTTACATTTTGTGCACAGATGAGCTTTACTAATATTTTTAAATTTCTTCGTGATATGTCTTTATTCGTATTTTTGTATATTTCTGTGCCCCATGATTCACATCCACATAAAATGAGGCTGCTGTGTAGTTTAATTACATTAACTGGCTTCTCCACTAAAAGGTAACTTCCTGGAACCGTCACTACCCACCGTTTATGGTGGCACGCCCAGTGCCTGCCAAAATGCATGGTACATGATAGATGGTCAAGAAACTTCGGCAGGGATGAGAAGGGAAGGAACTGACACCTGAGCAAAAAAATTTAAAAAATAAGAGGAGGAATAATTTTCTCTTCTCCACGGGCAGGAAGGACAGCCATGTCTTCCATCTCAAAGACAGAAGAAAGAGAACTAGCTCTTCCTCTGGGCTCCATCAGCGTCCTGGCCACTCCTACACCACAGCACAGATTTTGATTGGCAAAATCTGTCTCTTAAACTAGACTATTAATTCCCTGAGGGCAGAGACCAGGTTTTGTTCACAACTTTATCACTGTCTTCCAGCCTATGCAAAACAGAGTGGACACTTGGGAGTATGACAGGGCATGAAAGAATGACTGGATGAATTAGCACTTGGGCTCCACTCCATCCCTTGTAATAGATCAAGGGAATGTCACAAAGGACAGAATTTGAACCTCTTTAAAAGTCTATATTAAGGTGATGGGTACACATAGTATAATTCATCCAGGTAACAAAAAACCACTTGTACTCCCCTAAACGTATTGAAATAAAACAAAAAATAAATAAATACATACATAGATAAAATCTACCTTAGTTAAATGAATCTGGCTCCCTTTTATCTGTAAATCCTGGGGAAAAAAAATAATCCCGTCTCACCCTCAACCCTGGGGCACGAAATTACAACTAGTATCTTTAAGAGACTGTTTATTTGAAATAATGTTGGACGAACTCCCTATATCAGTGTTTCAACTGGTGTGCCACAGCACAGTGGTGTCCTCTGAAAATTTTTTTTTTTTTTTTTTTTTTTGAGACAGAGCCTCAAGCTATCCCCCTGGGTAGAGTGCCGTGGCATTACAGCTCACAGCAACCTCCAACTCCTGGGCTCAAGCGAGTCTCCTGCCTCCGCCTCCCAAGTAGCTGGGACCACAGGCGCCCGCCACAACGCCCGGCTATTTTTTTGGTTGCAGCCATGGTTGTTTGGCGGGTCCGGGCTGGGGATTCGAACCCGCCACCTTAGGTGTACGTGGCTGGCGCCTTAGCCGGTTGAGCTATAGGCGCCGAGCCTGAAAATTTTTAAAGATCATTAATTAAATTATTTTTGAAAGAAGTTCAAAGCACACTAAGTATATTCTTTCTTCTACTCTTTTTCTTTGATCAATGTAATTTAAGGGTGCTGGGAGTTTTTTTTAAAAGGTTGAAAAACACTACCTTTATATGATGAACTCATCTTTTACGTACTTTCTGTTTTCTGTATCCTCTTGGCTTTTTCCCTGTGTTCTGTAAGGATCTTATGGTGGCCGAATCCCGAGAAAAGCATTGGAGTTGGTTGGGACCAACACCCTATTCCCAGCTATGGCATCGTATCTGATACAGAATTAGTGTTCAATACACAGTGCTCAGTAGACTCACTGCAAAAAGTCTTCACTTTTAACAACCATAGGAAGGAGAATGTGTATGTTCTAAAAATCTTAATAAGGTTACTCAATATTATACACACAAAACTCTGCTGAAACTAACAGCATTTATGTGCTTATGTGCTTAAGTTTTCCAAACAATAAGTTGAAAATATACCCTGAAGAATTGTTTATGCCAAATAAGGCCTACTCTTCATGATCATGACTAGAATTGCGGCACGTTTCGTGCCAGCCACTTCATTCTTGCCAAATATCCTCCCAATCTGCAAGAATTCTTGGGTTTCATTTTGGAAATAAGGCAGTAAAATACTTCTTCCACCCAACTTACATGGGTCTTATTCTTCATTAGTAATTACTTAAGCTGTACTGATCAGAGCGACATCTTAACCCTGTTTTGAAATGCTTATTTTGCTTGGCAAAGTGACATACAGTTTTGAAGTGACAAACTGACCAAAGACCACGGAAACAAATGAATAGAACTGAGATGTCAGTTTGGCTTTGGAATCCCACACTTGGAAATTGGCTTACATTACCTTTTGTGCCAGAGCCCCTGTGAGCCTGAGAGGTTGTCAATCAGATATTTCTATCACCCAAAGCAAGAAAATAGTTTCCCATCCTGGGGCTCCTGGACCAAAACTTGCAGGAAAAAAAGGAAAAAGCGGAAAGCTGTCAGACCAAGATCTTCCGATTGGCAGACCTAGGTCTTAGACTGCCTAAGGTCTTTATCATAGCAAGTAGAGATTATATGCTTGGAAAATAACTCACAACAAATAGCACTTATAAAAAAATACTCCCGAAAAGTGGGCCTACTGAAGACCCTTCAGACTCAGTCCGGACCCCAGGTTCTAGAACCAGCAATTTTCCTTGTTTAGAAGAATTTACAAGAGGTTAGCAACCTAGCATTGCCCAAACTCTCACAAGGCCATCACATCTAAAGGTTAATTAAGCATGCAGATTCTGTAGTCAGACCAAACCTGCCTCCATCACTTAATCTGTGAGATATTAGGTAAGACACTTAACCCCTCTGGGCCTCAGCTTCCTCATCTGTGAAATGGGGATCCTAACAATACTAAATTGGTGTGAGGATGAAATGAATTAATATACATAAAGAACTCAGAAGAGTACCTAGCACATATTAAGTGTTGTATAATTGTTATCTATTACTATAACTCATTTCTTGTGATCCCTTTCTTGCCTTGCACCCCGGTTCTCATAATTGAGTCTCCATCCTTATGCATTGTCAATTCTAAGCTATCTGAGGATGGCTTACTATTCAATCCACCTTGTGCTTTCTGTTGCCTTTTTCTCCAACAAGCTCCATGTAGGAGCCCTGTCTTTGCCCCTCCATGGATGAGCTCTGTCCTTAGCTCTTTCTGATTCTTCCAAGCCCTAGAATTCTGCTGCTTAGAGCTGCCAGACCTGCCTGATGCCCAACGTCTGTCTGATGCCATCTGCTCCTAATCCCTGGTCTCTCCTAACGCCGGGGGCTTCCTCGCCTGCCTGTTCATCCCGCTACTAGTCTTCCTGTCTATCCTTTAAGCTCCAGCTGCTTGGTCTGGTCTTGATTCTGACAGCACCCTTGAAATTTGTTCAAGCTATGAATAAATTATTCAATCCTTTATTTTCCTCCAAGGGAGAACTAGGGAGCCAGATTTTATCAAGTCAAAGGAATTCTTACTGCCCCCTTACTGCAATAATTTAATCTCTGAGAAGCTCCAAAAAGCACTAAGGAAATATCCCTCTAACGTAAACTATCCCTCTTCATCAAGAGAGAACAGACCTCCCCTGCCTAGAATTGCATAAACAGGACTCTTTCTTTTCCACAGAGCTCCAGGGACTAACAGGCTACCACCTGCTGCCTAGGGCTGCAGGTTCCCAAAATGGGAAAAGGGGATTTTCCATATTGCAGCGTTCTCAGCTGCCAGCACACGGTGGTGGGTATGGATCTGAGCCAGCTTTTGTCTTCTTCAATAATAAGGCTAAATGCTGTCCATCTTAGCGATAGAGCCCTGGACACTCATCTGTCAACCAACTTGCTCTGGTGCATCTATTACACGTAGGCCTTTAGAAAACAAGTCACTTCCTTGTGTGCTTGTAAAAGTATTGGTGGGAAGCTGATATTCAAAGCAAAACTAATGAAGTTCTGATGCTGCCCAGGCAGAAGGGCCTTGCCTAAGGCCATGGAGTTCAGAAGGGGCAGATGGAGGATTTAATGAAATCACCCTGGATTATAACACAAATTCTTCCACAAGTCTCACTAGTTTAACTGGTACTTGGCCTGTTCCTGCCTGATCTCTTGCCCTTGGCAACTTGAACTTTTGACTCCACATCCATCTCTGGTTCCTAGACCATGCCCCCTGCTGGTTCTGATCTCTGGGGCTTTACTATTTCACGTGCTTCCAGCATTCCATCCAGACTCCACCCCTCTCACCTCGCTGTTCACTGGCCTCCTTTCCATTCTCAGCATAAACTCTACTAACTCTGAAAGCCTTTTCCAATTTCCCAGTCTGGATCAGCAGCTGCCCTCCTTAGCGCATTGCAGCTATCCAATCCTGAGACTTTCCACACTGCATTGTATGTAATTGCCTATCCTCATGATTAATACCCTAATATGCTAAGAGATCCTCATGGACAGGTCTGGTTATCTCTTCATCCCCCACAACTGTATACACAACATAGAGCATAACACGGGACTGTAGGTTTTAGCTGAATTAAGGTGAACCAAATTCTCTCCACCAAGCTGCCTCCCTACCAGGTCAGATCCCAGGCTGAAGATACCAGCTTTGGAATTCCCAGCTGATGGCACCAGGCAGGCATTCCTGGCCCAGAGTATCTGACCTCTGATCTTTAAAATGTGCTAGAGTACCATTTGTCCCCCCATTTTTGCCTCTTACAAGCTCACAGATCATTGTTGCCGTTTCCCTCTCACCATCCTCATTATAGGAGAATCAAACTTTGAGTTTCCATCCAATGTGGCTCAAGCGTCAGTAGGCCAGAATGAGCCTTGAAAGACCGTGTAAGCCAAGTCACTCTGCTGCTACTGTCACTTTTTCTTTTGTAAATGTGGAATTTCTATGGAAGTGTAATATACATACAGTAAAGTGGGAAAATCATAAGCGCCTAGCTCAAAGTTTCACATTCATATGAACACATTCACGTCACTAGCATTAAGAAATCAGAAAACAGCCAGGACCCCAGAAGCCTCCTTTGGTTCTCTAAAAAGGCCATCATCGTAACTTTTACTCTAGATTAATTTGGTCTGTTTTTAAACTTTCTATAAGTGCAGTTTTACAGTGTGTACTTTTTTGTATGACTTCTTTTGTTCAACTTTATAGTTGGTGAGATTCACCCATACGATGGTGTCTAATTTTGGTTTGTTCCTTCTCATCGCTATATAATATTCCACTGCATGAACATACCATGTTTCATTTATCCGTTCTCACCGATGAACACTGAGATAGCTTTCAACTTGGGCTCTTGTGAACAGTGCTGCTAAATGCATTCAGCTGCAAGCCTTTCTTAGATTCTTGGTTAGTCACCACATGTGAATTTGCTGGGTCATAAGCGACCCACCTGTAGCAGAGAGCACTGAACAATTTTCCACAGCAAGAGAGACATGATTAATCTACATTCTTGCTCATAGTTGATATTATTGCAGCTTAGTGGGGTTTTTTTCATTCAACTACCTAGCCATATTATGATTTGAATTTGAACTTTGATTTTTACATACAGTGTTGTTATTGACCATTGGAGGAGCTTGTTCAGATCTTTTGATCATTTTTTCTATTGGGCTGTCTGCTTTTTTCTTATTGATGCATGGGAGTTCTTTAAATTGTCTAGACGGCTGTTCTTCATCAATTACATGTATTGCAAACGTCTTTTCCCACTCTATGGTTTGCCTTCTTACGATCCTTATCTTTCGATAAACAGATGTTTTAATTTCAATATTGTATCTTTTTCCTTCACAATTTGCACTTTTTGTGCCTCATTTAAGAAATTTTTTGCCTTCCTCGCAGTCATAAGGGTATTCTCTTATATTTTCTTTCAAAAGCAGTCTCAATTTTACCTTTCATATCTACATATTAAATTGACCTGTAATTGAATATATGTGGGGTATGACGTAGGAGTCAATGGTCCTTCTGAATTTATTTCACAGAACCATTTATTGAAATGTCCATCTTTCCCCCCACTTCCTTATAGTGGCTCTGACCTTTGCTTTGAATCAAATGACCTGTGGGTCTGTTCCTGGACTCTCTACTCTGTTATTCTGTTCCATTGTTGTACCAATAACACATTATTTTCTTTATGATATCTTTACAAAGGCTTTCATATCTGGGAGTGCCCTACTGCTTTGTTCCTCTTCCAGATTATTCTGGCTATTTTGGGCCTTTGCATTTCTGCATAAAAATGTTAGAATCATGACATAATCATAATCATCAATTTTCTCTTTTTAAACCTGCTGTTACTGTGAAATCATAGACAAATTTGGGGAGATTTGACAAATTTACATTACTGAGTCTCTTAATCAATGCATATGTTATATTACTCCATTTATTTAGATTAACCTCTAAATTCTCTGAATAATGTTTTAATAGCTATCTGTGGAGAGGATGTCTTATTCACTTTTTCATGAGATTTAGTCCCAGATATTATAAGTTTTATGCTATTGAAAATAATAGCTTTTTGGCTAGGCACAGTAGCTCACACCTGTAAACCCAGCACCTGTGGAAACCAAGGTGGTAGGATTGTTTGAGGTCAGGAATTTAAGATCAGCTTGAGCAAAATACTGAGACCTCCATCTCTACAAAAAATAGAAAAATTAGGCCAGGTGTGGCAGCACAAGCCTATAGTCCCAGTTACTTGGGAGGCTGGGGTAAGTGGATCATTTGAGCCCAGGAGTTTGAGGTTGTCGTGAGCTCTGCTCATGCCACTATCCCCATGTCAAGGCAATAGAGTAAGACTCTGTCTCAAGGCTTGGTGCCCATTGCTCTGTGGTTAGGGCACCATCCACATACACTGGGGGCTGACAGGTTTGAACCCAGCCCAGGCCTGCTAAACAACAATGACAACGCAACAACAAGAAATAGCTGGGCATTGTGGCAGGTGCCTGTAATCCCAGCTATTTGGGAGGCTGAGGCAAGAGAATTGCTTAAGCCCAAGAGTTTGAGGTTGCTTGCTGTGAGCTGTAACTCCATGGCACTCTACAACTCTGTCTCAAAAAAAAAAACACTGTCTCAAAAACAAACTACCTTTCTTTCCAAAATTTCATTTTCCAGTTGTTTGTCACTGGTATATAGAAATAAAATTGACTTTTATATGATAAGTTAGTATCCAGGTACCTTGCTAAATTGACCTATAACACAGATTATTTTGGAATTTTTACATACACAATTAGATACGGCAATAATTCCCTTCAACTGTTAATATCTTCTCTTTTTCTTTCTTGCCCTGTTTCCCTGGCTATAACTTCCAGTACAATGTCCAAGAGAAGTAGTGATAGTGGACATTCTTACCTTGTTACCAATCTTATGGGAAAAGCTTTTAATATTCATCATTAAGTAAGATTTTTGCTGTAGCTCTTTGATAGATATTTTTTCCCAGATTAAGAAAGTTCTTTTCTAGTCTTAGTTTGCTGGTATTTTTTTTTTCTTACCATGAATAGATATTAAATGCGATCAAATGCTTCTTCTCTATCTGTGAAGATATTCACGTACTTTTTTATGTTAACATGATGAATTATGTTGATTAAATTTTGAATATTAAGCCTAGAACATTATTAGTATTATATTCCTGGAATAAACCCTATGTGGTTATGATGTGAGTTTGCTAATATTTCATTTAGGGTTTCTGCAGCTATGATCATGGAAAATATTGGATAGCCTTTGTCTTCACTTTACCTTCAATTTTGAGATGGAATTTTTTTAACCTAGCTTGACCCCCTGCCATTTGTCCTATATACAGATTTGGTTAGATAGACTTTGCTTTTGTTATTAGCTTAACCAACTTTCTCCCGATTCTCTAGCTTCTCTCTTACTGACAGAACAAAAAGCTTTTGTTCAGAGACACCCCGATCAGGAGCCAACTCCTGGTGCACGCTCCCTGGCAGTGTGTCTGCTGGAGACTTCCAGAGCCTCTCTGAGCCTGTTAACTCATCCATGAAGGGGGTGGAGAAGGAATCTAGATGATGCACAAGCAAGCAGCTGGTACATGTAGGTGCTCCGTGATTCCTATTCCTACCTCTTCTCTCTGCTGCTTAAAAACTTTTCCAACACAGAAGAACAGTGGTTCTTCTTATTTGACCCAGTTAAGATTCAAACCTGAGAAAATCCACTAATGGGGGTGGGAGAAGTTCATTCTTCCTGTTACACTCTGAAAAACAAAGCAAACTTATTTATTGTTCCTGCTAAGCTTTTCCATACAAGCTCCTAGACTCTTAAAATTAGATAAACATTGCTAGAATTTATCATCCATAGTGCTACAAATCCTTCCCTGGGGCTCCAGATTCAGGTGTTAATGGGTAGACTAAACATTTGGAAATTGTCCAGGAATATAACCTCTCTCCCAAATAGACAATGATTTTGTGGCAATGTCATCATGGAAGGACACTTGTAAATACTTTTCTCTTTCTCCATATATTATATAGTCCCACTGTTACTTGTCAGTGCACAATAAAACTTCAACTATCCCCGATAGTAACAATGGGGATGAGAGTTTTGGGGGGTGCCCTGAGATTATGTTCTTTGCATCTGAGATGAGAATCAGGTGACCAGGTAGGCTTTGGAGACAAATAAACTAGTCAGGAGTCTGAAGTTCAGAAAACTTGGATCGGAAAGGCCAAGTCCAAAGAAGGCAAAAATAATGAACACCAAGGGCCAGGACTCACAATGCTATCAGGGATACTGGATAGGCAACTTCCTACTTCTCCCCCATGATCCCCACCCCAAGAACTAATTCTGGTGACAACAGGGGTGACATCAGAATGACCTTCTAACTAGATCTAGACTTGGCTCAAGCTACGGATCTCCAGTAAAAGAGAAAGGACATGGTCTTTAGTTGGGCAAACTAATGGCAAATCTCACCCTTGCCACCTATTTGCTACCAAGTTCCCTCTTCCGTTACATGGGGATGGTAACTGACCTACCTAGCAGGACCGCTGTGAGAACGGAAGGGTATTAACTGACACCTGTGAAGTGCATGATGGAGAGAACAAGCTCAGTAAATGGCAGTGGTTGTCTTGATAAAGATGTTGATGATGATAATAACAGTGACAATGAAAACAACATGCCTAGCTTTGTGGGTGGTGAGGGGTGGTGAAGGATGACATGAATTCTGCTGTGAAAAAAGGAGGAGCCCCCCATCTGGCTCTTATCTAAGCCCCACAGTTATTTTATAGATGTCAGGACCCAGATACATGATCTTAGTTGAAGGAACCATGTCTCAATTTGGGTTCCCCCAAAAGCAAAACCTTGAGGCAAGGACTGCAGGTAGTTTCTCTGTTAGAAGATAACAGAGGAAGAAGCAAAAGTGAAGAAGTAGGGAGAGAGTGACAAGGCAGGAGGCAGAGTAAACCCCAGAGTGCGTCATCACTAGCATCACGCACCTCTGAGAAGTGTATAGAATGCCATCCAGAATTGTCCACCTTCCAGAATTGTCTACTCCCTTCCACCTGCCCCCATAGTCCAGGGCTTATCTGCAGGAGCACTAACTTTTTCACACTCCCAGGCACCGGCTTGCTGGCCAAACTGAGTTATACTTAGCAATACTCTAACCTACCCCAAATTCTGAGCTGTGCTGTCCTGTGTGGTAGCCACAAGACACACATGGCTATTTAAACTCAAATTAAATAAAACGACAAAGCCAGCTCCTCAGTCCCACAGGCCACATTTTAAGTGCTCAGACGGTAGGTGGCCACCACTTTGGACTGTGGCATGTAAAGCACTTCCATCTTCACGAGCAGTTCAATTAGTGCCACTCTAGACCAAGTCAGCCTGATTCCAAATCCTGGCTCTACCACTTGCTACCTAGGCAGCCCTGGCAAGTCACTTAATCTTTCTGAGCTTTAATTTCCTAATCTGTAAAATGGACTTATATCAAAGATTACATGAATAACATATAAAGCCCATAATAAAGCCTCTTGAAGTGTTAAAGATTATTATCATTTCCCAGTTCCCAAGTCATACCTATGTGAGACAGGTAGTTCTTAGAGCGTCCATCCTTGATCCAGGCTCTGGATCCCTTAGGTCTCATCTTTGGGCTCCTCAATGATCCCTTTCTCAAAGGTTCATTCCCATATGCCCTCCAGGTTCCCAAACTGAGATGCTGTTTTGGCCCTTGCTTCCCTTTCAGCTTCTTCTTCCTTTTTTATTTTCTGTAGAGACAGAGTCTCACTTTATCACTTTATCACCCTCAGTAGAGTGCTGTGCTGTCACAGCTCACAGCAACCTCCAACTCCTGGGCTTAGGTGATTCTCTTGCCTCAGCCTCCCAAGTAGCTGGGACTGTAGGCACCTTCCAGAGTGCCCAGCTATTTTTTTGTTCTTGTTGATGTCATTTGTCTGAGGTCAGGTTCAATCCTGCCACCCTCTGTATATGGGGCCAGTACCCTACCCACTGAGCCACAGGCACCCACCCCCTTTTCAACTTCTTAGCAGTTCCCTACTCTAACTCCAAAAGCCAGAACCTAAATGGTGACCCAACCTTATGTCAAGGGCCCTATCCTGCTTCTAGGTCCTTCTGTCCTATAGGCCTGACTCATTTTGCTGTCATTGTGCTCCCACTTGCCCCACTCACCCAATAGGCTTCTGTACGCCCCAGTGCTGACTGCTGCCTGAACCACAGCCAAGCTGACCACACCACTTGGAAACTCTTGCTGCCCTCTAAGACCTTGCCCTACTCTGATGAACAGGGCCTGTGCATGTTCTAGTTTGCTACCAATCCCTACCTTCCCTAGAGGAAAAAAATTAATATTAAAAATAACCATTTATTGAATACTTTCTTATATACCAGGAACTGTGCCAAGGGCTTTCTATGTGGATTTTCTTCTGTAACTTCATAACAGCTGTAGGAGATAGTAAGTACTATTAATATTTCTATGTCACAGACAAGAAAATTGAGCCTTAGAGAATTTAAGTAGCTTGTTTAAGATTGTGCAGCTAGTGTATGGTGAAAACAAAAGAATGTGATGATGCCCTAAACCGGGAGGAAGTCCTTTTATCTTTCAAGACATTTTAAAAAGATGAACTGGGATCTATAACAACATGGCTGAATCTCCGATGCATTATGCTAAGTTTAAAAATTCAGATTCAAAGGGCTATACACCGCATGAGCCCATTTATATTACATTCTAGAAATGGCAAAATTATAAGAACAAAAAACAGACCAGGGGTTTCCAAGGGCTGAGGGTGGTGGAATGGTGTTGGCTACCAAAGTTCACAGAGGGAGTTTTTTTTTTTTGATAATAGAACTATTTTATATTTGACTGTGGCACGGCCACATGATTTGTATGCATTTGTCAAAATTTACTAGACTGTATGTTTAAAAAGGTGAATATTACTGAATTTAAAATGTACTTTTATTTTAAAATGGAAGCAAAGATAAAGAGTAATTTTCCTCTGATTACCCTCAGCAATCATCCAACTGTGGAAATAGAGTGAAGCAAAAGTCAAAGTTTTAAAGCTTTGATGGAGAGAATGAGTTCCAGTGGAAACTCAGGTTCAGATGGCAAGGAAAGAGTTCAGGAAGTAGTGAGCTCATACTGACTTTCCTGAAAAGCTTAAAGGTACAGGAAAGACAAAACACAGGCCCTGTAGAAAAAGAGCACTGATGGATGATTTTTTTTTCACCCAGAATGAGAAAACTTGAACCTCTTTACATAAAGGGAGAAGCTCTTTGGTGAAGAGGTAAAGGTGGCCCTTGTCCACACATTTACCATTTCCAGCACTCTTCATATCTTCTTATAGATCCAAGCTCCCATCTGTCTTCATTTCCCCTCAGTCTGAAGAACTTCCTTTAATATCTCATAAAGTGCAGATGTGCTGGTAATAAATTCACACATCTTTCACTTATCAAAAAAAGTTTTATTTTTGTCCTCATTTTTGAAGGACATTTTTGCCAGGTTTAGGATTCTAGGTTGACAGTTTTTATTTCTTCTGCTTTAAAGGAGTCATTTTGTTGTCTTCCAGTTTGCCTTCTTTTTGAAGCAAGCAGTCATTCTTATTTTTGTTTCCCTAATTATAATGTGTCTTTTAGTGCTTTTGGCTGCTTTTAATATTTCCTCTTCATCTCTGGATATGAGGTTATGATGTGCTTAAGGTGTCATTTACTTTGTTTTTATCCTGTTTGGAGTTTGTTGAGTTTCCTGACTCCGTAAGTTGATGTTTTTCATCAGTTTGGAAAAATTTTAAGCATTGTTTCTTCAAATATTTTTCTAATCCAATCTCTCTATTCTTTCCTTCTGGGACCCTGCTTACCCCTATGTTAAACCATGTATTTTTATTACACAGCCACTAGGATTACAGCTCTTTTTTTTTTTTCAGCCCGCTTTTCCCTGTGCTTCATTTCAAATTGTATTTATCTACCCTATCTTTCCATTTACTGATGTTTTTTTCCCTTTGCTAAGTCCTAATACAATTATTATATTTTTAAGTTCTGGAATTTCCATTTGGGCTTTTGAAAATAATTTCATTGTCTCTGCCAAGATTTCCTGTCTGTTCACTTATTATATCCATCTTTTCTTTAAATACTTAAATATAGTGATAATAGCTATTGAATGTTAATCCCAACCTATCAGTCATCTCAGGAACTCTTTCTGGTTCTGGGTCACATTTTCCTGCTTCTGCACACATCTAATAATCTTTGATTGTGTGATGGATATTATAAATACTACATCATTGAGTGCCTGGATTTTTTTTATCTTCCTTTAATGAGTATGGAGTTTTGATCTGGCAGATGGCTAATTTTCTGCTGGATCTGCTCAATTCTACTTCAAGGCCTGTTTTCTAAGCTTTTTAAAGGTAAGTCTAGAGTAGCCCTTACTCTAGGGCTAAAGTAGTTTTACTGATATGCTGTGGCTTTTCTAGGTTTTCAAATGAATGTTCAGAGTGTTCAGCAAAGTTTCTCTAACATGGGTAGCTAGAAGTCCTATATCTCAGCATTGCGTGACTTCTAGGATTTTGATTCAGTTCAGAGCTCCCAGAGCTATTCTCAGCCAAGCCTTACGGAGTCTCACCCTACAAATGTGTCATGTAGTGTTTGGTCCAAGATTTAAGGAGACTTCTATGCATATTTCTGAAGCTTCTTCTCTGTGTAACTCCCTCCTCTCTGGTACTCTACCCACAAATTCTATCCACTTAAATAGCCCCAATTCCTTTACCTCCTTATCTCAGCCACTTTGCTATGCTCTGTCCTTAACACAAACTAGAAAGTATCCCTAGAAGAAATCATGGGAGGCAAGCATGGGCTTACCTCTTGCGTTTCCCTTCTCTCAGGGATCATGGTCCTTTGTTGCCTGTTTTACAGCACCTGAAAACTGGTGCTTCTTATGTTTTACCCAGTTTTGTAGTTATTTACATCTAGATAGCTGGTCCAGTGCCATTTACTCCATCAAAGTCAGAAGCAGAAGTCGAGTAGGCATATACAGATTTGGGAATTGTCTATAGAGTGAAGACAGTAAGGACTCTCTTATCGTCTTCTCTACCTCATAAGGCCTTCAAGATAAAATAAAAAGTTTCTTTTTTTTTTTTTTTTTTTTTT
>NW_003852396.1:43115413-43157633 GCF_000181295.1 Otolemur garnettii
AGCAACCTCCAACTCCTGGGCTCAAGCGAGTCTCCTGCCTCAGCCTCCCAAGTAGCTGGGACCACAGGTGCCCGCCACAATGTCCGGCTATTTTTTTGGTTGCAGCTGTCATTGTCATTTGGTGGGCCCGGGCTGGATTCGAACCCGCCACCTTAGGTGTATGTGGCTGGCGCCCTAGCCACTTGAGCCACAGGTGCCCAGCCTTGACAAACTTTTCATATAATATGCCAGATAGTAAATATTTTAAGGTTTGCAAGCCAGACAGGCTCTGCTATAACTATTCAACTTTGCATTATACTGTGAAAGTGGCCATAAACAATAGATAGATAGTACACAAAATATAAAACTTTATTGGTACAAAACAGGCATCTGTATCTGACTGATTACTGGCCTAGCACATAGTATAAGCCAGTAAATGTCCATCAGATGAATTAATAAAATAGAATAGAATCTTATTACTGGAGGAAATGGAAAAGAATATAATCAGTTTTATAAATGCAAAGGTTTTTCTGGGAATGGAAAAGTGACACTTTTCTTGAGACATTAGGGAAGGAAAAAATATAATTGAGTGAACAAGACCGAATAATAGAAAACTGAGGAATTTCTGGCCTAATTGACAGACCTCCCCCCACACAATTTTTTCCGGGAGGCCATACTGGGATGGGATCCTGAAAATCAGATGGCTTGGACCAGAGTGAGTTCCTGAAACAGCCAACAGCAAAGAATGCCACAGGGCAGGTACAAGCTGTATCCGGGGCAACACTCAGGGGCAAACCCAGAGAAGCCAAGTTCTGTAGCCAAATTCAAAGTATCAGAAACTAAGCAGGTTCTGGAATTGTGCCTTGCATGAGAATAACAAGGGCAAAAGGGAAATGAGAGCCAGGACAGTTTTTATGAATAGAGCTAGCAAGTCCAAAATACTTTCCTTTGGTCACCAGCCACATTGTGCATGGAATAGTCTGTAGGTGGGTTGACCTTGGTTTTTTCAGAAAAGATAGGTGACAAGATCATATACTAAGAGATAAAAGTGGGAGGGGAGCTTAGAACTTGGAGGCTGGAGAAGCTCTGTCTATATAGCTACTATAGCAAATTTCATAAGGGCCCAATTAGGTCCCAAAACAAAGAATTGCTGAAAATACGATGGATGAAGCTGAGGTTAGATGACATGGGGTGGCAGCAAGTTGTACGATGTTCTCCAATGAAGCACTATAAATGGATGTCAAGGAAATGAATGGGCAGCTTTCTGCAAGATTGGGATTGGCAGCAGAATGTAGCCACTGGCTAGGAAATCTGGACGGTCCCTGAACACCTGCTGTGTTAGTCAGGAGTCTCCAAAGACATAAAAACAATTGGATGTACATATGTACACACACACACACACACACACATATTTATACATAAGTCAAGAAATTCATTGTAAGGAATTGGCTCACCTGAGTTTGGAAGCTGAGAAGTCCTAAGGGGAAACCCAGGGAAACCAGTAGTGTATGTAGTTCCAGCCTGAGTCTGGAGGCCTGGATGGCTGATGAAGTCGTTCCAGTCTGAATGCCAGCAGACTTGAAACCCAAGAAGAACCAATATTTCAGTATAAGACCAAAGACAGGAAAAAGCTTTCAAGCCATCTGAAGCCAGTTCAGGCAGGAGGTGCTTCCTCTTGTTTGTGGGAGGGGCAGCCTTAGTGCTGTGCTCAGGTCTTCAACAGAGATGGGCCCACCCACATTAGAGGGATCAATCTGTTTTCACCTGTTGATTCAAATGTTAATCTTATGTAGAACTCCTCAAAGACACACCCAATGTCTGGCTTCCCCGTAGCTGAGTAAACTGACACATAAAGTTCACCATCATACCCACTGCGTGCGGGACACCCACGAGACTCTGTGGCACACAACATGTCTCCTTCAACGCCTGACAAAATGACAAGACAAGGTTCTTCTCTAATCAGTGCTGGCCTTGTAGGCATCATTGTGAACAGTGGTAATTTAAATGGCAGTGATGACAACAGAAAAGCTGTCGGAAAGGAAGTTATTACACATCTATCCAAGATATCTGTGTGTAGTGGCTTTTTGGGCAAATGCACCGGGTTGGCCATCAGTATCTCAGACTGACATGTCTGATTGTTTCTTGACCCCAGCTTCCTCCCTGTCTCTGTCCCATGTAAGCCTCACCAGGCTATCTAGAATAGACACCCAGACCCAGATACAAGTAGGACACTTGAAGCAGGGAGGGGCACGTGGAAGCAAAGAGCTGAGAGCGAAAGGGGTTGGCAATAGTCTTTGCTTCTCTGTTCCTGCCCCCCCAGGACTGAGACTCTAATGTTTCACCAAAGACCCAGAAGTAGCCTCCCTGAGGATCCCAGGACCCCCAATCACCTGGGTCTTCTCTCTTTCTCTCTTTCCTCCCTCATTGCCTAGAGGATGGTGGGGCCCAAAGGTAAATGTTCTTGTGTTCCAGGTAACTGAGGTCTGACTAACTGTCTCATTCCATAGACCTTGGACCACTGAGTCCCACTTAGATGATTGTCTGACATTTTTTCAGATTCACGTCCTTGTATCTGACATTCATGTCATCTCCACCTACTAGTACTAAATCAAACTGGCACACGGTCACCCAATCAGATTTCCCCTGGTTATCCGCCCTTCCAGAAATTTATCTGGGTTTGCCCTGCCCTGTTTAATTGTACTAACTAATATTTAATAAGCCCATTTTGTATGCCAGCCACTCATCCTTATTTCATGGAGTACAGTCTCAGAACAGTACAGTCTCAGAACATCCTTATTTCATGGAGTACAGTCTCATGGAGTACAGTAACATATGGCCATGCTAGGAGGCTGGCCATATCACTTTATAGTTGAAGAAACTGCGGTTAAGAGTGAGTAACTGACTCATTTGAGATAGAAAGCTTCAGAACTGGGACTAGCGTACACGTTGGCCAGATCAAGAAAAACCCCAGAATTTTAACTACTTAACCAAACTGTCTCCCAAAGACTATCCAGTCTTCTGCCTTATTGGCTCCTACTCCTGACGCCAGTTCCCGCTGCCACTGCCTCAAGTCAGGCCCTACACAATTCCCGCAGGCAATGTTATCCTCGCCTCTTATCACTGGTTAGGTCCTGCCAGAGGGATGGTACGATATGGCAGAGAAGAGCTGGTTTGTGCCACAGACGGGCCCAACTTTGAATCTTAGAGACTTCACTCACCTGCTCCTGTGTCCTTCAATTAACCGACCTGCTCTAAGTCTCAGTTTCCTTGTGTGAACATAGGAATTATAATAGCATCTGTATCAAAAGAATTTTAAGTGTTTATTAGGATGACATAGGTCAAGTCCTTGGCATCATGCCTGGCACGTAGTAAAGGCTCCACGCATGTTAGATATGGCTATGTTGTTCTTCCAGAAGGAATCTTCCCTAGTGATTCCCCCTTTCACAATTCCCGTTACCACAATGGGCATCAACACCCTCCATGAACTGGCCCTGATGTTCTTTTTCTTCTCATTCCTTCGTCTTCTCCATCCAACATTTCCTGACCTCCGTGGGCTGCCGGGAAAAGAGTGTGTATTCTGGAGTCAGACAGACCTGGGTTTGAATCCCAGTTTTGCCCCTCTCTCGCCCTATGAGCTTGGGCAGTTTTCTGAAGCTCTCTGGGCTTCAGTTTTCTGGTCTATAAAATGAAATTAAGGTCGTAGGGAAGATTACACAGAGGAGAGCATGTGATCCTCCTATCTATGTTGGCAATAGAACCCCCACTCTGACTGCCCTGCCAGTCTCCCTGAGCCCAAGCACTCTGTTCCCCTATCTGCCTGTTTCTCTACATCTGCAGGAGCCCTCCTCCCACCGGGCAAGCTTCCTTGCCCCTGCCTTATTTTACCCTCCTCTTATAAAACCCCGCAGTGCTTTCTCTCTGTAATAAACCTGAGAACTTTGTTTTGTGTAATTCTTTATGGCTTTCACCAAACCTTCTAAGAAGGCAAATTAATTTGCACAACTCTGGGAGACAGTTCGATGTAGTAATTATTAACCCTATTTTCAAAAGGGAAACTGAGGCTCTAAGGGACTGAATGCCTGATTCATGATCACAGATGGAGGCCTAGAGCTAAGTGTCTGCTAATTCCTGGTCACCTGCCTTTCTGCCCTGTGCCATTTTGCACCTGAGTGACTGGTGCTCACTTGACATTGATGCATTTCAATGTTCTATTGTTGCAAATTGTTTTCCCACAGGTGGTGAGCGCCTTGTCCATGCTCCTCCCCACCCCCACATCCCATCCCGCCCTCCCTACCAGGGAGGACGTGGTCTTACCTCTCCCCCTTGCCAAATGCCTCTTACATATCTGTTATTTGGTTGATGTCATCAAATGTGTTGAAAATTTGAAGTAATGTGTTGCATTGCAAGGCTGAAAAAGGAACTAACAACTGTATTGGCTAGAAATTTGAACTGGTGTGATTAAATTTTACTTAGGAGTAAACCGTAAAGACAGATCCCACTCTTAAGGTGTCTGCTCCTCTGCACACACGTCTTTGCTTTTTGGTTCCTTGGATTTGGGGAAGTTGGAGTTCGCTACTCCATCCCCTGTGCTCTGCATTCTTGTTCTATAAATAATCCTAACCATGGTGGATTGTAATTAATCGTCTTCTCCATCTGTTTCTCCCAACCCCAGACTGTGAGTCCCTTCAAGGCAAGCACCATGTGCAATTCCTCTCCACGTCCAGGGCCTGCCACTGTGCTTGGCACACAGTTAATGGAAGTTGAACAAATAAACCTGAAAGACCCATCTGGGTCGATCTCCTAATCCCCTTATTCCCATTATCTTACTTATCATATTGCAAATTGTACATATTTCTTATCTCTTATTAAAAGCAGGTTTCATGTTTCACTCATTTTTGTAGCCTCTCTACAAACCATGAAAGGAGGAAACTATAATTATTGAGTGTCTATTGTGAGCCAGGAGTAATTTCACATATATTGTCTCATTTTTTAAATAATTCAGTTTCATTTTCATAATAGGTTGATAAGGTTGGCATTATCATTCCTGAATTACAAAGGAGGGAGACAAGACCCAGGGAAAGTAATTGAATTTGATCAAGTTTACACAGTGAATAAGTGGCCGTGCTAGGATTTGAATCCCTGTCTACTGGCACTAGGACCAATGCCTTTCCTTACTGGTTGTTGCTTTTCATTTTGTAACAGCATACAGGAGAGCTGAGTACATTAGCCTAGCAGGTATCAGGAACCCTGCTGAACTGAGATTTGAATTTAATCACATTGAATCTAATCTGTGCTTCTGTTTCAAGCACTCACACCACCAGCTTCCCATTTGGTTGTTTGGATGAAATGCTGTGGGAACACGCACTGAGGACTCATAGTGCATCAGACACAATGCGAGGCTCCAGGCATGTGGTGCCAAGGGCAGACTCCTCAAGGAGCTTATAGTCCAGTGGAATCACAGACCATCACAGTGATAATAAATATTGTCTTCACTGTGGGGAAATAGGTGACAAGAGCCTAGGTCAGACTACAGTGGTCTTGGGAGGGGAATTAGTCAGAAAGGGAAGGAGAGTTGGCCAAGCCAAGCAAGAGAATAGCACAGAGGGAACAGCATATGCTAAGCTTCTGAGGTGTAGAACTGCAGATGGGACAGGACTACAGCAAGGGAGTGTTTGGGTGGAACAGGGCAGGAGGAGCAATAAATGCTGGTCTCTCTGTGTCCATGTCGTGAACCCAAGGCCACAACGGCTGGCAGCATCTCTAACTGTCTTCTCTGGGTGGATGACAGATAAACATGGAGTCTGCATTTCCTGATGGGAAGAAATAATGAGCAAGTGCTTGGGCAGACCCACCACACACGGGGACACCTGCCTGAGGTGGGGTGTGGCTGGGCTTGGCAGGCCAGGAGGTGCAGCCTGGCTTTGTGTCAATGTTCTTGATGTGGCCCTAGAACAGAGGGCCTTGGGGTAGTAGGGCCTGGGGTAGGTGTAAACAGGATCAGGCCCTGTTCAGAATCATTTGTTTAGGTGGTCGGGTGAAGTGAAGTTCTGCCCTCTCTGAGCCACAGGGTAGGAAACTGAAAGTGTCATTTGGGTTCACCCAGTTCAAGTTTTCCTTTTTGCTATGTCTGAAAATGTTCTTTAACTTGAGATTTTGTAAAACCAATCAAAGAATGGCTGAGAACTGAGCCAACTCTATGATGAACTACAGATAATTAGTCCATAAGAAATGTGTATATGCATCTGTATTCATCACACCCAGAACAAACTCAGCCTGGTGCCCATGCTGACTTTCAGGTCCTTCTTCCTAACTTCCATGGGGACTTTGATAAAATCCTCAAGTCAGTTTTTGTCTTGGTCCCACCCAGATCTCATTCTATTTCCCCAGGCACTTGGGTATTAATTTCTTCCTGCATCCCACTATAGTCACCATCCCATACGATCCTCACCAAATCACTGCGGACTGGCCACTTCCACATACCAATACCACATATCCCATCCTTTAAATTCAGCTGTGCCTGCCCCTCTCACTGGAATGTACATAAAAGTCTGCACATCCCCAAGATTTACTTGTTTATAGGAACTTAGTCCTACCACTGAATGGCCCAGCACCTAAGATAAAGTAGACGCTTAGTCAGTGTTAGTTGAATCACTCTCCAATCACACCTGCTCCCCATCATTAGAGGAACTCGTGTTTCAGCCACAGCCACACTAATGACTGCATCCTGATTGGCTTTCCCAGGTCGGGCCAATCACTGGTCTGCGATCATTGGCGGATCCCACTCCAAGAATTACGTGCTGTGGGAGTATGGCGGATATGCCAGTGAAGGTGTCAAACAAGTTGCAGAATTAGGCTCACCAGTGAAAATGGAAGAAGAAATTCGACAACAGGTAAGAAAAAAAAAATCACAGAATGACCAAAACCCAGAAATGCAGTCAATAGATTTCTCTCCTAGGAGCTGCATTGAAATTTGCAGTCCAATGTGCTGGAAGAAAATCTGTTTGCTGAGTTTGGGAGTGTTATGCTAAGTAGAGGACAGAGGCAGAAATAGCCATTTTGTTGGGTCCAGTTTTCCCTGAATACATTTGTGTTTTCTTTAGCTTGTGCTAGCTGCTGCTGCAGCCACTTTGTTGGGATGCATTTGTCTGGTCTTTTGAGGGTCACAGCAGTGAATTTTGGTTTTCTTACTGCGCCCTTGAGAGGGGGAGGGGACTGACACCCAAGCTGTTTAAGCCAAATCATCCTTTCTAACAATAAACATTTGTGTATCAGCACGTGCTTTTTGCAACTCCGCCTTAAGGTGTTTGATAAATTAGTCGTCATGAGTCATAATCATTATGGACCAAAGCATGGTCTGTACACCATGTCATGTGAGCCCAGGAGCTTTTCTGTTACCTAGGCCCCTGCCTGTACCACCCAGAGATAAGGGAGGAAGAACCCATAATTCTTGTCAAATTGTTTAGCTGACAGCACCATCATCCTGCGTCAGAGGGCTGATCTGGTTAACACCAGAGAGAGGCTAACAGAGGACCTTGGAAGAAGAGCTGCAATTTTTCATTGATAGTTTACTGTGAGAGGTGACAGTCCAGCGCTAGCCATCAGCCCCCACAAAAGCCCATCCAGCTTGAGATAGCACTGTGGACAGCCATATCCCACTGCCCACCAAGTGTTCTGGAGGATGGAAGGAAGGCGCAAACCAAGCTGGAATGTGATCATTGAAGGCAGGGTCACCAAGAGGCTGTAACCCTCTCTGTGCTTCTGTCCTAGTCTCCTAAGATGATGGTGCAGAAGGTCCCTGAAACATCAGGGGCCACTCATCTCACGATGTGCTCATGTTTATCCGAGCAACATGATGGTGGGGCAAGCCCGAATGAGCCCCAGTTCTCCCCTGGAGCCCCTCCATCTGACTCCACACTGCCCCCAGTCCTAAATCAAAGGCAACAAAGGTCACTCTGACTTCCACTATAATCCCCTGAGCAATCCTTTTGGACCAAAGTCACAAAATGCCCAAAAATGAGCTTATGTTTGTTACTAATTTGATTAAAAGTTTTTTCTCCTTTCTCAGAAAAAAAAAATGTTTGAGCAGATTTTTTTCTTTTTTTATTGTTGGGGATTCATTGAGGGTACAAGAAACCAGGTTACACTGATTGCATTTGTTAGGTAAAGTCCCTCTTATAATCGTGTCTTGCCCCCAAAAGGTGTGGCACACACCAAGACCCCACCCCCTCTCTCTGCTCTTCCTTCCCCCTCCTTTTCTTTCTCTCTCTGCTCTCCCCTTCTGCCACCCCCACCATGTGACTAATTGTCATTAATTGACCTCATATCAAAATTGAATAGATAGGATTCATGCTTCTCCATTCTTGTGATGCTTTACTAAGAATAATGTGTTCCACTTCCATTCAGGTTAATACAAAGGCTGTAAAGTCTCCATTTAATTTTTATTAAGTCATATACACATAGATCATGAATACATTTATGCATATGTGGGGTACAATGTGTTGATTTTCTCATACAATCTGGTGTGCTTACATCAAACCAATCAACATAGCTTTTGCCTCATTTACTTGTCTCCTTTTTTTTTTTTTTTTTTTTTTTTTGCAGTTTAGGCTGGGGCCAGGCTTGAACCTGCCACCCCTGGTATACTAGGATGGCACCCTATTCCTTGAGCCACAGGTGCTGCCCTGTGTCTCCATTTTTTTAATGGCTGAATAGTATTCAATGGTGTACATATACCACAGCTTGTTAATCCATTCCTGGGTTAGTGAGTATTTAGGCTATTTCCACATTTTGGCTATTGTAAATTGAGCAGCAATAAACAGTCTAGTGCAAGTGTCCTTATGATAAAAGGATTTTTTCCTTCTGGGTAGATGCCCAATAATGGGATTGCAGGATCAAATGGGACCTCTAGCTCGAGTTCCTTGAGGGTTCTCCATACTTCCTTCCAAAAAGATTATATTAGTTTGCAGTCCCACCAGCAGTGTAAAAGTGTTCCCTTCTCTCCACATCCATGCCGGCATCTGCAGTTTTGAGATTTTGTGGTGTGGGCCATTCTTGCTGGAGTTACATGGTATCTCAGGGTGGTTTTGATTTGCATTTCTCTAATAATTAGGGATGCTGAGCATTTTTACATATGTTTGTTTGCCATTCATCTGTCTTCTTTAGAGAAGACATGTCTCTTGCCCATTGATATATGAGATTGTTGGCTTTTTTCATGTGGATTAATTTAAGTTCTCTATAGATCCTAGTTATCAAGCTTTTGTCTGATTCAAAATATGCAAATATCCTTTCCCATTGTGTAGGTTGTCTATTTGCTTTGGTTGTGATCTCCATAGCTGTACAGAAGCTTTTCAGTTTAATAAAGTCCCATTTGTTTATTTTTTTTGTTGTTGTAATTGCCATGGCAGTCTTCTTCATGAAGTCTTTCCCCAGGCCGATATCTTCCAGTGTTTTTTCTATGCTTCCTTCGAGGATTTTTATTGTTTCATGCCTTAAATTTAAGTCCTTTATCCATCTTGAATCACTTTTAGTGGGTGGAGAAAAGTGTGGATCCAGTTTCAGTCTTTTACATGTGGCTATCCAGTTCTCCCAGTACTATTTATTGAATACGGAGTTTTTTCCCCAAGGTTTGTTCTTGTTTCGTTTATTGAAGATTAGGTGATTGTAAGATGTTAGTTTCATTTCCTGGTTTTTATTCAATTCCAAATGTCTATGTCTCTATTTTTATGCCAGTACCATGCTGTCTTGACCACTATGGTTTTGTAGTACAGCCTAAATTCTGGTATGCTGATGCCCCTGGCTTTGTTTTTATTATGAAGAACTGCCTTAGCTCTTATGGGGTTTTTTCTGGTTCCATACAAAATGCAGAATCATTTTTTCCAACTCTTAAAAGTACAATGTTGGTATTTTAATAGGGATAGCATAGAATCTGTAGATTGCTTTGGGAAGTGTAGACATTTTAACAATGATGATTCTTCCCAGCCATGAGCATGGTATGCTCTTCCATTTGTTAATATCCTCTGCTATTTCCTTTATTAGGGTTTTATAATTTTCTTTATAGAGGTCCTTCACCTCTTTTGTTAGGTATATTCCTAGGTATTTCATTTTCTTTGAAGCTGTGGTGAAGGGAGTTATGTCCTTATTTAGCCTCTCATCTTGACTGTTATTGCCATATACAAAGGCTACTGACTTGTGGACATTGATTCTGAGACATTACTGAATTTTTTGATGACTTCCAGGAGTCTTGTGGTTGAGTGTTTGGGGTTCTCTAAGTATAAGATCATATCGTCAGCAAAGAGGGAGAGTTTGACCTCCTCTCCTTCCGTTTGGATGCCCTTTATTTCCTTGTCTTGCCTAATTGTATTGGCTAGAACTTCCAGCACAATGTTGAATAGTAATGGTGACATAGGATAACTTTGTTTGGTTCCAGTTCTAAGATGAAAAGCTTCCAGTTCAGAGGAAAAGTATTTAGTAAAATATTAGCTGTGGGTTTGTCATAGATAGCTTAGATCAATTTCAGAAATGTGCCACATATACCTATACTCTTCAGTGCTCTAATTAGAAAAGGATGCTGGATTTTATTGAATGCTTTTTCTACATCTATTGAGAGCATCATATGGCCTTTTTTCATTATTAAACAATAGCTGTCATTAATACTGTCATGGGGTGCAGTGTGCTGTTTCTATATACAATTTGAAATACTTTTATCCAACTGGTTAACATAGCCTTCATGTCATTTTCTTAGTTATTGTTTTAAGACATTTATATTCTACATTTAGAAAGATTCACATGTACCCTTATAGGATGAACCATAGGCGTGATCCCACCAATCACCCTCCCTATGGCCTTTTTTTTTTTTTTTTGCTTCTGTTAATATGGTGGATAACGTTTATGGACTTGCATATATTAAATCAGCTTGCATCCCTGGGGTAAAACCTACTTAATCATGATGTATGACTTTTTTGATGATAAACTGCAATCTAATGGCTAGGATTTTGTTGAGAATTTTTGCATCTATATTCATTAGTGAAATTGGTCTGAAATTCTTCTTTTTAGTTGGGTCTTTTCCTGGTTTTGGTATCAAGGTGATGTTTGCTTCGTAGAATGTGTTGTGGAAGATTCCTTCCTCCTCAATTTTTTGGAATAATTTCTGCAATATGAGAATAAGCTCTTCCTTGAGAGGTTGATAGAATTCTGGTGTGAAGCCATCCGGACCAGGGCATTTTTTGGTTGGAAGATTTTTTATTGTTTCTTTAATCTCAGTGCTTGAAATTGATCTGTTCAGGAGATCTATTTCTTCCTGGCTAAGTCTAGGGAGAGAGTGTGATTCCAAATATTGATCCATTTCCTTTACATTGTCAAATTTCTGGCCATAGAGTTTCTGGTAGTATTCAGAGATGATCTCTTGTATCTCTGTGGCATCAGTTGTTATTTCCCCTTTACCATTTCTGATTGAGATTACGAGAGGTTTTACTTTTCTATTTCTAGTTAGTCTGGCCAAAGGTTTTCTATTTTATTTATTTTTTCAAAAAACCAACTTCTTGTTTCATTAATTTTCTGAATGATTATTTTGTTTTCAATTTCATTGATCTCTGATTTAATTTTGGATATTTATTTTCTTCTGCTGGGTTTAGGCTTAGATTGTTCTTCTTTTTCCAGTTCCATAAGGTGGCTTGTGAGTTTGTTGATGCACTCTCTTCTGTTTTTCAAGTGTGGGCATCTTAAAGCGATAAATTTTCCTCTCAGAACTGCTTTTGCAGTATCCCACAGGTTTTGGTAGCTTGTGTCTTCATTGTTATTGTGCTCAAGGAAGTTAATGATTTCCTCCTTTATTTCTTCCTGCACCCAATGTCATTCAACAGAAGGTTGTTTAATTTCCCTGCTTTTGTGTGGGGTTGAGCATTTTTGTTGGAGTTGAGTTCCACCTTTAGTGCCTTGTGGTCTGAGAAGATACAAGGTTAAATTTCAATTCTTTTGATTCTGTTGAGGTTTGTTTTGTGTCCTAGGATATGATCAGTTTTGGAGAATGTTCCATGGGGTGATGAGAAGAATGTGTATGTGTGTGTGTGTGTGTGTGTTTTTTTTTTTTTTTTGCTGTTTTTGGCCAGGGTTGGGTTTGAACCCACCACCTCTGGCATATGGGGCCAGCGCCCTACTCCTTTGAGCCACAGGTGCCACCTAAGAATGTATATTCTTTATCTTTGGGATGGAGTGTTCTATATACATCTATCAAGCACAGTTGTTCTAGGGTCTCATTTAAGTCCCTTATGTCTTTATTCAATTCTATTTAGAGGATCTGTCCAGGTCTGTAAGAGGAGTGTTAAAGTCCCCTGTTATTATGGTGTTATAGGATATCAGATTGCTCAGACTGAGTAAGGTCTGTTTGAAGAATCTGGGAGCATTTAAGTTGGGTGTATAAATATTTAGAATTGAAACGTCTTCTTGTATTTTTCCTTTGACCAATACAACATGACCATCTTTGTCTTTTTTGACTTTAGTTGCTTTAAATCCACATGTATCTGAAAATAAGATTGCAACTCCTCTTTTCTTCTAAATTCTTTTTGCCTAAAAAATTGTCTTCCAACCCTTAACTCAGAGTTTTAATTTGTCTTTTGAAGCTAGGTGTGTTTCCTGTAGACAGCAAATGGATGGTTTGTGTTTTTTAATCCAGTCAGCCAATCTATGCCTCTTCAGTGGGGAATTCAAGCCATTAACATTTATTGAGATAATTGATAAGTGTGGTAGTGTTCTATTCATTTTATTTTATGAGAGTCCATTGCTGAGTTTTATCTTTTGCATCATGGTGGGAGTTAGGTTCTGTCCTTTAATTTCTGAGTTCTTACTTTGCTGTTGATCATTGTGATGGTCAGTGTGTAGACCAGGTTGAAGTATTTCTTATAGAGCTGGTCTTGTTGTGGCAAATTTCCTCAATGTTTGTATATCAGTAAATGATTTTATTTCTCCATCAATTTTAAAGCTCAGCCAGCTTAGCAGGATATAGAATTCTGGGCTGGAAATTGTTCTGTTTAAGTCTATTCAAGGAAGATGACCATTGTCTTCTTACTTGAAAAGTTTCACTAGAGAAGTCTGCAGTCACCCTGATGGATTTGCCCCTGTAGGTCAACTGGCACTTACTCCTGGCAGCTTGAAGAATCTTTTCTTTTGTCTTGACTTTGGACAGGTTCATCACAATGTCTTGGAGAAGCTCTGTTAGAGTTGAGGTGACCTGGGGTTCAATATCCCTCTGAAGGAAATGTGTCAGAATCTTCGGTGATATTTGGGAAATTTTCATTTATAATATTCTCTAGTATGGTTTCCATTCCCCTGGGGCATTCTTTTTCCCCTTCTGGGATACCTATAACTCATATGTTTGAATGCTTCATAAAGTCCCATAATTCTATCAGTGAACATTCTGCTTTCTCTCTCTTCTTTTCTGCCTCTTTAACTATCTGAGTTATCTCAATAGCTTTGTCCTCTATCTCTGAGATTCTTTCTTCTGCATGGTCTAATCTGTTGTTGATACTTTCTATTGCATCTTTAAGTTCCCTAATTGACTGCTTCAGTTCCTTCAGCTCTGCTATATCCTTTCTATATTCTTCATATCATTCATTTCTTATTTGATTATGTTTTTGGATTTCCTTTTGGTTATTTTCCACTTTATCAGCAGTTTCCTTCATTGTTTCCATCATTTCCTTCATTGTTTTCATCATCTATGTTCTAAATTCCCTTTCTGTCATTTCTATCATTTCTTTATAGGTGGAATCCTCTGCAGTAGCTTTCTCATGGTCCCTTGCAGGGGTTGCTCTGGACTGGTTTTTCATGTTGCCAAGATTTTTCTGCTGAGTCTTCCTCATGAGTGTTTTCTTTTATCTGTTTCCTTGCCCTAATTTTCCTTTCACTTTCTCTTGCTCTTTAAGTTACCATTCCTCTGGACTAGGGTTTTGATGAGTCCTTTTGGTACAGGACCAGAAGGATGAGAAGACAGTTCTCCACTGCTTTTGTCCTCCTCGTGGGATCTGGAAGTCTCTCGCTGACTCCCTATGTCTCCAAAGGGGTGTTTCTAGGCAGATCCCACCAGCCAGAGATGCCTGGAGTCTTCTCTCCCCAATCTCACCATGCTCAGTTGCAAGGAAGCTGTTACTCGGCAGCCATCTTGCTCCTCCCACATGACATTTTCTTCTAAGTCCTGAGCAAATGTTTTAAGACTGTGTGCTATGCATCACGAGGTTAGCAGTCTACCACTCTCTGTTTCTCTGACTCTGCTGCCATGCCTCATAGTTGACACCACTTCTCAGGCCACAGCAGAGTCATACAGGGCTCCACATTGGTGCTCAGCTGTCTGCATATCACAGAGGGAACTTTTGTCTGGGATCCTCAGGGTCTACATTTCTGGTAGAATTATGTCCCTCTGGCTTCTCAAGCTATGTGGTGTGGAATATTGAAAACCATTTATCACAAATAATACTTGAAATACTAAAATATGCAAATAAATTAGATCAAGGTCAAGAGCATCTTTATAATAATGCCAGCTTCTCTGTGGGTTTTCTTGAAAGGTTTCTGAAGAGGAAAGAAGCATACAGAAATTGCACAAAATTAAGACTATGTCACAGCAATAAATATCATCTGTCATATGTCATGGTAATGAAAAGGTTAGAAACTCATGGGTGCGTCTCCAGCCTTAGAATATCCCTCTTAAGAAAAAGTTCTTTGGATGGTGCATTCCTAACCAGCATGCCTAAGATTGGCTTGTACCACACAGGGAGCATCTGCCTATTCCAGCTGACTAGTGTTCCTGACATAAACTTATAATAACACGTTTACTTATGGGTCCTGCGCATAGGAATGAGCGATCTCAGAATCTATCACCACCTTCAGGCCTCCTGGGTGCCAGACATCTCTTTTCAGCCCCCTCACATCTAGTCTAAGAGGACAATACTGTTATCCCAGTTTTATAGATAAGGAAACGAAGGCATGGTCAATAGCAGAGAATAACACCAGGACTTGAACCCAAGCCTGCATGGCCCCAAAGCCCAGATATAGTACCAGAGGTGTAATTTGCAGAGCTCACTGCAAATGTGGGGCCCTTTGTTCAAAACTTAAGAATTTCAAGGTGATGATGCTGTGAATTTCCCAGCCTGGGGCCCTATCTGCCCATGTCACCTGCCTATGAAGCCAGCCCTGCCTAGGCACCTTCCCTGCCCCATAGAGAACTCCTCTTCCAGGCCCCTCAGAGCCCTCCAAACTGGGCCTTTGCTAGCAGTGCATCATTTTCCCCAGGACCTTGGAAAGTCATTTGGATGGAGTTATTTCAAGATCCCTTCATTTCCAAAGAATTCATGGTTCTAAATATTGTTCCCTGCAAGCACACAATTTATTATATTTTTCTGTAAGTCAGGTACGAAACAACATAAAAAGGAGCAAGGATATGAATTCTCCTAAAATATAAAAGTGTCCTCTGAGTAACCGGAGAACTTATTTGAAAACATCTACAAACTAACACAGTGTTCTCTGCCTTTAATACCGTCTATCCTACCAAATGCTCTCTCAAAGAAGCTGAGTCCAACCATGATGAAAATAAAAAGCTCTCTTTTCCCAAGAAAGATATTTATATGTTTACCAGCATGCTCTTATTATAGACTGACTGTACACTGCAAGTTTCAAGGGCATTAAAAATCACAATAGGTGTTGTTGGCAGTAAATTTTATGCTAATGGTTTTCAAATACAAATGAACAAAAGTACTAATCCCATTAGTAGTGGAAATTTATAATAACACTGTCAAATATAAATTTTTATGTTACTATAACCACAAAACCCAAGAAAATTAATGAAAAATTGCAACAGTGTTATGGGCAGTAACCCTAGGGGCCAGAATGAGCAGGGAAGGGCACAGTGCTTGCACCTTCATAGGGAGACAGAGGCAGACAGATGCTTCCTGGTGGCCAGTGAGGACTGGGAATTGAACATACTGAGCTGTGGATAGCCTGATAGGTCACAGTGGGTAATCCAAGGCAGGCAGAGGCTGTAGGAAATGGCAAATCACATTTATAGGTCAGAAATGGGAAAAATGGAAGCCAGCTGGTATGACTTGAAAACAAGTCATCCCACTGAGACCATTTCTACTTCAGCAAGCACAGATTCCTGGCATAGTTACTAGGTGTCTGGTTCTCTGCTGTATGCTGGCCCAAAGATGGTGCCCCATTCACTCAGTTATTCAAACACCCAGGTGTCTGCCATCCCCAATTCTCCACACACCCCACCTTCTGCCTTTCGTTTTTACTTTGTCTAATTTGATCCACCTTTGTCACTACCTCCCTGTATAAGCCACACTCATCTCTTGCTAAGACTGCTTCACTAGCCTCCCAATGTCCATGTCTCCAATCATTTTCCCATTATCCACTCTGTACAACTACTCCTACCCCCACCATCTCTATAAAACACAAATCGGGTCATGCCACTCTCCCAACTAAGATATTTAATGGCACCTTTCTGACCCTAAAATAAGCTCAAATTCCCTGTCCAAACTTGAAAATGCTCCATGATTTGGCCTTGTCTGACCTCTCCAACCTTATTTCCTGCTGCAACTCTAAGCTTTGCCCATGTAGAACAACCGCTTTCCTTATCTCCAAAGAGCTGTGCCCCTTTTGCATCTGGATCTTCTCTCAGCTGGACCATCTTCCAACTGCTCTCTAATTGGTGAAGACCTATTCATCCTTCAGGACTCAGCTTAAATGTTGCTTTGTCCCGGAGGCTTTCACTGATTCTGGACTAACTCGGCCTCCTTGCCAGGTGCTCTTATAGCATCCTGTACCTTACCTTACCTACTGTTCCCAGCGTCACACTTACTGTGCTTGGTGTCTCTCCCTCACTAAACTGCAAGGTTTAAAGCTGCTCTTCCCAATACTCTGTCCCTTAAGTTTGGCACAATGTTAGTTGCTTCATAAATGTTTCTTGAGTAATTTTTCATCCAATAACTATAAATAGCTGTTGAATTTATTAATTTATTGAACACCTACCATATGCTAGGCACCAGAGATTTATCAGTCATCAGGAAAACTCTCTCCCTTCCTGAAGCTGTGTTCCAACAGGGCAGACTAAGAAAACAGGTAAAGAAAAAACAGTTAAATAATTACCAATTGTGGCAAGTGAAAAGAAACAAACAAGGTTTATGGTGACATAAAGAGAGGCAGGAGGAGGGAGGGGTCCTTCCGGAAGGTTGTTCTGGGGAGTAACCAAAAAACTAGAACCCAAAAGAAAAGTAGGGGGGGAAATCATTTTAGTTAGTGACAACAGTATGTGCAAAGGTCCTGGAGCAGAAAATAGCTTGTTGTGCTTGAAGAACTAAGAGAAGACTGGTGTGGCACAAAAGGAGACTGGAGGGTTGAATGCTGGACTCTGAAGAAATTCACAGAAGGGTGTGAAAGCAGATACATACATAGCTATTTCCATATTAGCTACTTTTTTCTTTAGAGGAATCGGAGCTTCTGTTGGGGAAATGCAGACATTAGGCAGGTGCCTTCTTAGCTTTACTCCCTGCTGGAGTTCTCCTTTTCCAAGTCTCCTCTGCTTCTTTCTGTAACATTCCACTCCTTCATTACAGCTACTTTTATCTCGTCAGTAATTTTAACCATGGCTAATTGTCCCTGTCCGGTTATTCTATTGTCTCAGGATCTACAGACTATTTTTCCTTTTCATTGAACTTACTCTTTCAGCACCACTAGTTTCCTCTCTTCTTGGATTGTTTGTTCACCTTCAGTGGAGTTTTCTTTGATTTCCTTATGAAAAAAAGGCTCCACTTCCAGGGGCTTCACAGAGTAACTTGGCAATGTCTTCTCCTGGTCCTACCCAAGTTTTTAGGTCATTCCTCAACATGAGGTTGCCCACTGCACAGCCAGTGCACATCTGGACTCTACACTTACATATGTGAGAGGATGGGGGTTCCATGTCTTGAACATGCCCAGAACAGAGAGAAGGCAAGTTTCCTTGCCACGTTCCCAAATGATTGACAGGCTGTTTACTCATCCCCTCTTCACAAACAAGGCAGCTCTTTAAAACATCCAACTTTATGCAGGGTTCCCTCCTGCCTTGCACATCTACTCAAGACACACCCCTCTTTCCATGCAAGGGCTTTAAACCCCCTGCTTCTAGTTCCTGGGGCTCATAGCCAACAGAAAGCTCCTGTGTATCAACTCCTACTTACTGTTATGGGTTAGACTTTCCTACCCTTTTCTAGCATCTGGGCAATTTTTACAAATTTGTTCTGTTATATTTTGTCCAACATTTCTACGTGTTTGTAACCTTTTGCATCAGTCTTCCACAATTCCAGATATCCACCTAATAACTCCAGCGCCTACCAGATATCAGAACTGATTAACTGACAAGCAAACCGTGAATGTCTCTTGCCTAAAACTATGAGCTTTGAATAGCCACTTAGTCATGAAAAATGCATTAGAAAAACCACTCCAGCTTTTTATTTCTCTAGATTCAAGCCTTCCTTGACTATAAGGGGTAAGATAATGGCGAACTATAATATAGGCATTGATTATTTCAACTTCAGGAGGCCTTGCTTTAGAGGGTTACTTAAGCCAATCAGCAGGATCGTCACACCACCTGCGGCATGAGGAGCACTACTCAAGCAGGTGTTCTTTTTCTTTAAAGTTGAAACAGTTTATATTGCTCTGGGAACTGGAGGAAAGGGTTTGAGGATTTTCTTTTCTCATCTCCTTTAAATCATGGGAGATAACCTTTGTCTACTAAGCTATTATTGTTCCTGGTTTTTAAATTTTCTGAACTTTTAATTATTTTCCTCTAATTAAAACCATTACCTGATTTCTAGTGCTTTTTCAAAATTGTGACATGCCTCATCTAGTTGGGAAAACCACACACACACACATACACACTCCAGCTATTATTTATAATCATAAAGCTTCAGTGATCTTTCATGCTTGTGAGAAGTAGTGCTGTATACTGGCTAAAAGGATTGGCTCTGAATCAAGATTTCCTGAGCTCAAATCCTATCTCTATCACGTACTCATTGTGTGACTGTGGGCAAGTTACTGAATCCCTTTGTGCCTCAGTTTCCTCTTCTATGAGATGAGAATAGCAATAGTGCCAACCTTCTGGAGTTATTATGAGGCCTAAATTAACTGAGGAGGGTCAGACACTTGGAGCAAAGCCTGCCCTATCGTTAGGAGGTTTTCATTCTTGAGTCTGTTTTCTCATCAGCTTAATGAGGGGTTTGTGCTAAGACCTGAGAGCTCCCGCAGGAGCTGGAACATTTGATGATTCGGGTTTATCAGGTCATTGCTCAGCTTGAGAAGGCCTGGAGGTTGAGGCCACAACTGTGTGACCATCTTCTTCAACTTCTTCATTACCCCAGGCACCCCTCGGCTCCTGTTACAGTGGGCTCCCACCTCAACAGTGTCATCTCCCAGTGCACTGTTACATTGTCCCCAAATTGGCCATAAGTAATTTAAGCATAAAAATTGCTCCCTCAAATAAAAAAGGAGCTGCAGTGAAACTCCCCACCCACTCCTGAGTTCTCCCTGTGCTGTGCTCCCCACTTCCTTGGAACAGCTTCTCAGGAAGCTTTGTTCAGTGCTATCATCCACAGCAAGGCCTACGGGCAGCTAATAGTAGGAGATCTTCTTGTATATGACTTGACACCAACCAAGGACTGGAAGTGTAGACAAGGCTTCCCACCTAAGGCAGAGCATGGTCTAGTGAAGCCTCTCTTTTTTTTTTTTTTTTTTTTTTTAGACAGGAGCCCCAAGCTGCACCCCTGGGTAGAGCGCCATGGCATTACAGCTCACAGCAACCTCCAACTCCTGGGCTCAAGCGAGTCTCCTGCCTCCGCCTCCCAAGCAGCTGGGACCACAGGCGCCCGCCACAACGCCCGGCTATTTTTTGGTTGCAGCCGTCATTGTTGTTTGGCGGGTCCGGGCTGGGGATTCGAACCCGCCACCTTAGGTGTACGTGGCTGGCGCCTTAGCCGGTTGAGCTATAGGCGCCTAGCCGTGAAACCTCTCTTAATTCTAAGTAACGGACCCATTCAAACTAACTCAAGAACAATGGAAACTTCATTGCTGTGAGAGAGTAGGGCTCATGAGAACACAAGTTTTTGTAGAGTGTAGAAACCCCTCATGCAAGCTGGAACAGGAGGGCATCAGGCTGGGACAACCACTCTCTCTTCTCCCGCCCCCCACACCACCCGCAGAGTCACGTGGTCTTCACTGTTCGGTGTGAATATCTCCCCTGTGCTTCCTCAGCAGCCCTGCTGCCTCTGCTTACTTACATTGCATGTGGCCCAAATGGTGGCCATGCAAACCTTCCTCCTTGGTGTCCCACAGTCAACTGAGCAGTTTGAGTGACTCTTAGTTAAAATACTGGAAAGACGGGAGATCACTCTACAGCTTGTGTACTGAGGTCCCTTCATCTGCTATCCATCCTAAGTCTGATCAGTGACCATCCCTGCACAAAGAACCATCCCACCTGTTTCTGCATCCAGGGGCTGTGGGCAGGGCAGTTCACACTACAAAGGGAATTGGAGGTAGAAGGTAAATTGCCCTTTCAGGGCAGCAGTGAATGGGTAAGAATTAAACTAAGTTGCAGAGCCTCAGCCACAGGACAGGACCTCAGGGCAAGATGTCAGTCCTGGTGGAGGGGGACTGAGACAGGGCATGAGAAAGAGAGCAGCAGGAACCAGGATGCGGAGATGCACCCACTGGGTGGCAAAATGCTGGGTCTGGAGATTGGTTCAGCAATTGAGGTAAGACCAGGAGACATTCTTACCAAACCTTAGCATAAGGGTTTGAAAAGGCAGAGTTCAGAGAAAGGGCACGAGGACTCAGAGCACCGTGAAGTCCACTTATTTACCCTTGCCACCTGCTGCCTTGCACTGTCCCTTAATGACCATGAAACCATACAGAGCAGGTAGATAAGCCTGAATGTAGCTTCTTATGTCTTTGACCTTGAGTAGATCCTCCAACCTGAGTCTTAGATTCTTCATTTGCAAAATGATGGTGATGAGAATATATGTTGGCTATGAAATAACACATGTATGATGCTTGACTTGGAATGAACCCATTCTTACTCCTTTAATTGGGACAAAAATTAAATTGGAAGGATTTACGATCTTTTTTTCCTCCCACTCTCTAAGAAGATGTTTTGATTTTATTGAGCAGGGAGCACAGTGAAAGAAAAAGTAAATTTTGCTAGATAGAAGCAGCCAGGGAGTAAGGACCAGGAAAAGGGAGAAGGGAGGGGAGAAGTAAGGCCAGGAGGCCGAGAGACAGCATCAGAGTATTAGGGAATGAGAAAGGATATATTTAAGCAGCCATCATTTGGAGTAGAAATTGGGAAGAGAAAGAAAGATCCCAAGAAGATGTTTAGTAAGTTTGCTTTCGAAAAGAGGAGACATCCAAAGAGAATTTTTAGCAATACATTTTGCAGAACGTTATGTGATGTCATACTCAGTTTGCTGACTTCTCAAGAAACATTCAGTAAAGACCTGTAATACTTTTCCAGGCTTATTGGAATCAGACTGGGTATTCACTTTAGGTGTGTCATCTTGCTGCCAATGGACCTCAAGGGTGCCCAATTTTATTTAGGTTACATTGCTATTGTTACACACACCTCTTTTGTTCTCCCCCGTCTCATTCAAGGTCTCCCTTCATACAGTGTGTGGGTAAGTGGGCACTTGTGATTGATAAAAATAAAATGATACTTAAGGGGCAATAGGAAAAGAAGTTAAATATTCTCAGTCACAGATACAAAACATGAAAACATTATTTGAAAGGTATGATCTGAGTCACATGAAACCTCTTGTTTGCTCTTGGTTGAGACTTGAAACAAATCCGAGTCACAGCAGGTCGAGCAGCCAGAGTGATTTAGTGATGCTGTTCTTTAATAAAACCGGCTCGGGCTGCTTTTGCTGGAAGGGTGTAGAGCCTGCCTCTTAGCAGCAGTTTCCAACCCTCACGGTTTTACACAACAGCATCACCCATCCCTGGGAACCTTTCTGAGAATCTGTCTAGGAGAGTAATATGGAACAATTTTAGTCAAGACTAACTAACTCGCTAAAAATCTGTTTTTATAGTAACTTAGCCAAGAAAATGCACATAGAAAGCAAATTTAAGGAGAGGATAATTAGTGAACTACTTAAGATTCAGAGGGCAACGTGGCAATATCTATCAAAATTATCCATTTCTTTTTTTTAATTGTGACAGACAACACATAAGAATAACTATCATTTCTAAGTGTACAGTTTAGTCGTGTTAAAATTAAGTATATTCATATTGTCGTGTGTACATTTTCTTTATACCATGACATAGTAACTCTATATCTAGGAATTTATTTTCAGAAATATGCTTATACAGGGTCGGCGCCGGCTGCTCAGTGGTTAGGGCACCGGCCACATACACCGAGGCTGACAGGTTCAAACCTGGCCTGGGCCTGCTAAACAACAATGACAACTGCAACAAAAAAATAGCCAGGCATTGTGGCAGGTGCCTGAAGTCCCAGCTACTTGGGAAACTGAAGCAAGAGAATGGCTTAAGCCCAAGAGTTTGAGGTTGCTATGAGCAGTGATGCCTGAGGGCAACACAGTGAAACTCTGTCTCAAAAAAAAAAAAAAAGAAAAAGAAATAGTCTCACACAAAAGTCTGTGAGAAAGGATATTCATTACGATATTGTTTTAAAAAATAAGAGATGGAAACAAGTGGATTTTTTTATCAATAGGGGTCTTGTTAAAAATTCTGGCTGCATTTATCCAGTCAAATGCCAGGCAGCTATTAAAAGGAATAGGCAGATTTGCATGTACTCATCTAGAAAGCTCCCAGTATGTATTGCTAGGTGGGAAAAAGCAGAACATTGTGTATAGCTTGTTACCATCTGGGAACAAAGGTAGGTGGGTCAGAGTGAAGGGATCATGTACACACAAAGAATTTCATAGGCACCGAAGATCTCCATGAACACACACCAGAAATTCATCTCTAGAGCAAACTAAGAGTAAGACTCAGAAGAAAAAGGTTCATTCGCATTTCACCATATGCCTTTTATACTGCTTATATTTTATCATCTACCTATAGTATTATATTCTTTTAAAAGAACAGTATTCAAATGATTGAAGAAAAATTTGATAAGAACCTGAGTAGTCCCTCCCCCTCAAATATTCTACAACTTAATCTGTAAACTTAATGTGCTCCTCTCAAAACTATCAGATAATTTTTAAAATTACACAGGCTCGTTCTATGGCAATGGAAGACTAACCAGTCAAACAACCCTGAGCAAATGTTTAAAAAAGAATAATAATGACAGGGGAGATGGGCCAAACCAGATAGTAAAACTTATTATATACAACTGTGTCACATAAAATTGTGTGAAACTATAGGACGAACAGGCAGATCCATAGAATCTGATACAAAGTCCAGAAATGACCCCAAATTCATTGTATAATTAAGTGTATTAAAAAGGTATAATTTCGCATCAATTGGGGAAACAATGGATCATTTGTAAGTGGTACTGGATCAACTGGAAACCATCTGGAAAAAAAATTTGCTTCATACCTCAATCCTTGAACTAAACTAAGCTCCAAATATGTCAGAGATTTAAATATTTCAGAATGAAGATATAAAAACATTAGAACAAAGCATGAGAGAATAATTTTTATAATCTAGATCAAAGTCTCTTCCAAGCATGTCATGAAACCTAGAGGTCATGAAAGATTAATAAAGTAAACTAAAGATATTCTCTATTTATGGAAAATGTTAAGGATTTTTAAAGATAGAATATAAACTGGAAGAAAATATTTGTAGCCCATACAATAAACAAAAGGTTGATTTTTTTAATATATAAAGAGCTTCTTATGGGTCACTTTTTGAAAGACCAACAAACCAATGGAAAAAAATGTTCGAAATACATGAACAGAACTCAGGAAAGGGAAAGGGAAATCAGATAGCTTGCTTGCTTGCTTTCTTTCTTTCTTTCTTTCTTTTTTTTTTTTTTTTTTGAGACGGACCCTCAAGCTGTCCCCCTGGGTACAGTGCCATGGCATCATAGCTCACAGCAACCTCCAACTCCTGGGCTCAAGAGAGTCTCCTGCCTCAGCCTCCCAAGTAGCTGGGACTACAGGCACCCGCCACAATGCCTGGCCATTTTTTGGTTGCAGCCATCATTATTGTTTGGCGGGCCCAGGCTGGGAATTCAAACCCGCCACCTTAGGTGTATGTGGCTGGTGCCTTAGCCACTTGAGCCACAGGCGCTGAGCCTTCTTTTTTTTTTTTTTGTGAGAACTTCACTAAAGAAGGCTCAGTGCCTGTGGCTCAAGCAGCTAAGGCGCCAGCACATACACATGAGCTGGCGGGTTCAAATCCAGCCTTGGGCCCACCCAACCACAATGACAACTGCAACCAAAAAATAGCCAGGCGTTGTGGCAGGTGCCTGTAGTCCCAGCTACTTAGGAGGTTGAAGCAGGAAAATCACTTGAGCCCAGGAGTTTGAAGTTGCTGTGAGCTGTGATTTCACAGCATTCTACCCAGGGCGACAGCTTGAGGGTCTGTCTCAAAAAAAAAAAAAAAAAAAAGGAATTTCAAAGAAGCAACAATTGTGAAAACTGGACACAGCATGGAGCAGAACCTCAGGGTGCTCTGCAGCCTGGGCTGACATCTGAAGTCTCTATGTCATGTATGATGCTACATTAATTACATAAAAGGGAGCCTCTTGAGTCAGGAAATGGATTTACTTCTTCTATTTTTTTTATAATTATTTTATTGTTTGGAATTCATTGAGGGTACAAAGGATTAGGTTACCCTGACTGCAGTTGTTAGGTAAATTCCCTCTGGTAACTATGTCCCACCCCCAAGAGTTGTGCCATACACCATGACCTCCCATCCCCCTCCCTCCTGCCCACCCCGCCCATAGCTTTTAGATATTTTAAAAGACGTTCAACCTCATTTAGAATCATAGAAATGAAAATCAATTCAACAGAGCTACAATTTTCGATCTATTCACCATATGTTGACAGAGGTATAGGGAAACAGATACAGTCATACACAGATTGTGACCATGCGGATTAGCATAACTTCCTGGCGAACACAGTGCTCTGACCCAGCAGTTCATACCCAGAACAGATATATACAGATATGCTCACATATAGGCTCATGAAATGTATTGAACATTGTAAGACAATGGTGGGACAAGGCAAATATCAGTTAATAAGGGACCGGGTAATTAAAAATAAGATTTTCATATTAAACATTTCCAAGAAAAATCGTTTAGTTGAAAAAGAAAGGGCAGCCAAGTATTCACCGTGTGTTCCATTTGTGTGAACTTTTTAAAGATGCACGCTCACATCTCATGAAGGGTGTAGAAGAATTTTAATAGTGGTTGCCTCTGGGGTGGGAAGCTGAGCGATTGTAGAAAAAGAAAAGGAGGGAGGCCTTTCCCTGTATTCCTTTTGGTGCCTTTTCGATGTTATACCGTGTTTTCCTGTTGTTTGCTCAAAAGGTAATTATTTTATACTTGAAAAAAAGAGAAGCAAGCCATCCAACCAACCAACACCTAAGTTTATAAGAATTTAAAAGACATAGTTTAAGAAAAGCACACTGCATGGTCTTGGTAGATTGTTCCCATCCTGGTGATAAAAAGAGCTGTAGTCCACTGGGTTTTTTAGGTGAGAAAACTGAGGCACCAAAAATATACGTCACTTGTTCAGATGCTACTGGCAGCACATAACACAGGACTCCTGACATCCATTCTGGTGCTTCCTTCTCTCTCTCCTAAGAGAAGAGGCATAGGCAGCCCCGAAAATGTCACAATGGCGTATGCACTCATCCAATGTGCCAAAAAACTTATTTTTCACCAGATTCTGTGTTGCTGAGGCAGTTTAGAGCTAGACTTTTCAATGAATAATTGCCATCTAGAAGTTAAAAAAAAAAAGAAAGAAAGAAAAAGGTCTATGCACCTAGTATAGACTTCATTCATTTATTCATTCATCAAACACCATGCAGTCATGAGCCACATAATGAAGCTTAGGTCAGTGATGAACCACATATGCAATGGTGGTCTCATAAGATTATAATGGGAGCCTAAGCAGTGTAGTAAGAGCCCACTGCTACACAAAAAAAGGAAAGAAATACAATAATTAGCCAAGCATAGTGGTATGCATCTGTAGTCCTAGCTACTTTGGTAGGTAGGTACCTACCCAAGGTACAAGGATTACCTGAGCCCAAGAGTTTGAGGTTGTAGCAAACTATGATCATACCACTACACTCCAGTCTGAGCAAAAGAGTGAGACACTATCCAAAAAAAAAAAAAAAAATCATAAAGGAGCTGAAATTTTTCCATTGCCTAGTATTTACTATACTATACCTTCTCCTTATTTTAAAGTGTACTCCTTCTACTTTAAAGGAAAAAAAAAGTGTTAACTGTAAAACGGCCCCAGACAGTTCCTTCAGGAGGTATTCCAGAAGAAGGCCCTGTTAGCACAGGAGATGACAGCTCCATGTGGGTTCTTGCCCCTGAAGACCTGACAGTGGGACAAGATATGAAGGTGGAAGTCAGCCATATTGATGCTCCCGGCCCTGTGTAGGCCTAAGCTCATGTGAGTGTTTGTGTCTTAGTTTTTAACTAAAATACTAAAAGTAAAAAAAAAATTTGGTGGCACCTGTGGCTCAAAAGGGGTAAGGTACCGGTCCCATATGCCAGAGGTGGCGGGTTCAAACCCACCCCAGCCAAAATCAATCAATCAATAAATAAAAGTTAAAAAAATTAATAGAAAAAAGTTTGTAGAATAAATATATAAAGAAAGAAAATATTTTTGTGCAGCATATAATGTATTTGTGTTTTAAGCCATGTGTTGTTATAAAAGTCAAAAGCTACAAAATTGACCAGGCATGGTGACTCATGACTGTCATCTTAGCACTCTGGGAGGCTGAGGCAGGAGGATTGCTTCTCAGGAATTCAAGACCAGCCTGAGCAAGAGCAAAACCTCATCTCTACTAAAAATAAAAAAACTAGCCGGCATTGTTGTTGGTGCCTACAGTCCCAGCTACTGGGGAGGCTGAGGCAGAAGGATTGCTTGAGCCCAAGCCTGCTGTGAGCTATGAGGACACCACAGCACTCTACCCAAAGCAACAGATGAAACCCTGTTTTAAAATTTAAAGAAAGGTTAAAAAGTGTATAAAGGAAAATGTTACAGTAAGCAAAGTTTAATTTATTATTGAAGAAAGAAAAATACGTTTCTACAAGTTTAGTGTAGACTGAGTGTACCCGCGGAGCAACTTCCACCTGCCCCATATGGGTGTATGACCTTTCTGTACTTTATGTGCATTTTTACTGCAGCTTTTCTAGGTTTGGATATGTTTAGCCTCACAGATACTTACCCCAGTGTTACAATGGCCTACACTATGCAGTACAATAACCTGCCCGACAGGTTTGTAGCCTAGAAGCAATAGGCCCTACCTTATAGCCTAAGGACACATTTCTCAGAATGTGTCCTCATTGTTAAGCAATGCAAGACTGTATTTGGGACATCACTTGTCCTTAAGGCATTCGTGGTCTTGTGGGAAAGACTAAACACAGAAATAGGTCAGTATGTGGAAGAGACATCTGTGTCGCAATGTTCATTGTAGCACTATTTACAATAGCCAAGGTACGGGTTCAACCTCAGTGTCTGTCAACAAATGAAGGTAGAAAGAAAATCTGGCACATACACACGACAGAACACCACTCACTCATAAAAAGATGAAATCCTGGTTCAGGGCCTGTAGCTCAGTGGTTAAGGCGCCAGCCACATACACTGGCGCTAGGGTGTTCCAACCCAGCCCAGGCCTGCTAAACAACAATGACAACTGCAACAACAACAAAAATAGCTGGGCGTTGTGGCGGGCACCTGTAGTCCCAGCTACTTGGAAGGCCAAGCCCAAGAGTTTGAGGTTGTCGGAGCTGTGGTGCCACGGCACTGGGGGTGACATAGTGAGACTCTGCCTCAAAGGAAAAGAATAAATGAAATCCTGTCATTTGTGGCAATATCCTTGAGCTTGGAGGACATTATGTTAAGTGAAATAAGGCAGACACAAGAAGATAAATACCACATGTTCTCACTCATATGTGGAAACTTAAAAAAGTTGGTTCCATAGAAGCAGAGATTTAGAATAGTGGTTACTAGAAGCTGGGAAGGGGAGGAGGGTGAGGGAAATAGCGAGAGGTGGGTTAACAGCTATAAAATTCCAGCTAGACAGGAGGGATAAGTTCTGGCATTCTGGAGCACTGCAGGGGACTATATTTAACAATTTTTTGTATATTCTTAAATAGCTAGAAGGGTAGATTCTGAATGTTCCCAACACAACATGAGAACTGTTTGATGTGATGGATATGCATATTACCCTGATTTGATCATTATGCATGGTATACAGGAATAGAAATTATGACACTGTATCCCACAAATGTGCACAATTATTATGTGTAAATTTAAAATAATACTGAAAGAAAAAAGTAGAGAAATATGAATCTTTTTAAACTCACAGGGAGCAGGAAACTAAAAAATAACCAGAAAGTACCTCAGTGTTTTCATTGTATTCATTACACACTGAAATGGTAATAGTTTATAAAAAAAAAAAAAAGAAGAAGAAAGAAAGAAAATAGATGATTGCAGGATCGTGCAATTAGGGCTAGGAAAGTCATGTACAGAGCCCAGGGAACACAGAGCCGGGCCTAACCTTGCTTTGGGAAGTTGAAGGTGCCGTGAGCAATACTGAACTCAATTTTTTGAATTCTCAGTAAGGCTAAAAAGAAATGACTATATTTTGCCATGTAGAATGTGCTCTGGTGTATAATGTGCACCCGGCCAGCTCTTGGCCAGAAGAGACACACCTGGGAAAGACTAATGCTCCCCTAGTAATGTGCAGATTGCTCCATCTTCCCGCAGCCACCTGCTCTGAGAAGACTGGCCCTTCTCTCTCCCCCAGGAGCCCTTCCCTCCCCCACCACATTGGAGGCTGCAGCAGAGATGGCCACATGTGTGGCTGGTGTGGGAGGTGGAGCCCCTGAGGCTGCTACGCAGACGGGTAGCCAGGTGGGTCTCTGGGACCTACTCAGGGCTCCCATCCTCTCCACACCTCCAGGCCTCAGCCTCAGCCATTCCCGTGGACAGCCCAGCTGGGGGCTGCCTCACCAGCCCTGCCACTGCCCCCCTCCTCATCAGTGGTGCTCAGGGGAGGCCTCTGAAGCCCACACTGGACCGTACATCCTCCCAGACTAGAATCCCATGTGCCCAGCAGGCCCAGGTGGGAGGACACAGCACCCCTGGGAGGGAGTCTAGAAAAACTAGACTGTCCTGCTCTCCAGCTGTACTGCCCATGTATAATGTACATCCTTAATTTTCCCCTCAAAAATGTGGGCAAAAAAGTGTGCATTATACATGGTAAAATATGGTAGCCCCTTTTCTTATCTTCCTCTTGCTGAACCCCATCAGGACCAGGATAGCAGCTGATGCCATTACTCTCCCCATTTCCAAGGATAGACTGAGCATCTTAGGAAGGCAGCCTGGTTGTACCTTTAACTGAATGGGGTAGCTTGTTCCAAGAGCTGAGTCCGTACCACTGCACATCGGGTCTTCAGGTCTGTTTTGAGATTGCATTGTTCATCTCCCACCTCTGGTCAGAACATCTGTGGAATGTCCCTCCTGTCAATGCAGTTCTTCAGCTCTGTTTTCCCGGATCGCTGCCAAGAGTCAGCCTGGCATTCCCTAAGCAAACAAGTTCTTGTATCCCATAGAAGATGCCCGCCATTCAACCAAGAGCTGTCCACGCAGGAGTCACTTGTCTACAGTGAAAGATGCATAAAATGGTCAGGGCAAATGGATATAAAGTGGTAGGGAATGGGCCTGTAAAGAGAGGGGTCATGGGGTCATTTCATGAAGGAAATTGAATACCAACTGGCAGAGATTACAAAATAGACCAGTAGGAATTCGGAAGTCATTGAGGGTTTCTGAGTAGGGGCGTGACCAGAGAACAAAGCATTCATTCATTCAACAAATAATTATTGATATCGACCTTGTGCAAGGCTCTGGGTGATGCTCGACTCTTCACCACAGAAATAAGCAAGACCCAGTATGGGAGACACAGCACATCATCCTCCTGGGTTAAGATGCACTCCCCACCCCCATGCAACAGCTTAAAATCCTTTCTCAGAGAAGGAAAGAAATTAGATTGCTTCTGAAATGTCATAGGATGTGAAATTAGCAACAGAAATTATAAAGCCCCAAGTCACAGTTCCAATAGTTTTGTAAATATGTAATAATAGCAACTTTTCTTTATGATACAAAAAAAACCCCAGCCCCATCTCATGAAGAGATCGTCTGCTGCCTCCTTAGACTTCCCCCTCCCCATTATAACTTGCCCTTTTGACACCATGTACCCAATAAGGCTTCCACCCCCGAAGACTTTTCACTCCCCATCTATATCCATCAGGATCCCACCCAGCCTTCCATACCCTACCTGTCATGATATGTCTTGGTTCTTCCAAATGCACATCATTTCTGCCTCCTTGGATCTCCCAGAGCATCTCATATCCCTGTTTGACCCAGTTCCTGCCTGTGTTAGGGGTGTCTGTTCCTGTCTCTAAGGAGAAAAACAAAAGTCGGAGTCAGTCTGAGCTGGGCTGTGCCCTCAACTCACCCCTTCCTCTCTGCGGTGGGGCTTTGCACGTGGCACATAGTACGTTGAGAGGTATCGGTTGGATTGAGTTGAACGCGTCTGCCTCGGTTCTCTGACCAAAGCCCAGCTTTTCCCTCTTTCTACCTCTTTGTCTCCATAGCTACCACCAGTTCTGCAAACTACAAACTATTTCCCGGTCGGCTCCAGTTACAGTACTTCTTAATTTATCTTCCTATTCAAAAGCAAAACTACTGCTTCATTAATCAATGGGTAAAGAAAATCAAAAGCCTATTAACTGGCAAGCCAATGCTGTTTTAAAGGGCATTGATCCATGCATGTTATGGGAGCCTGTTCATTGACAGCTACAGATTCGAAGAGTGGCTCTCTGGGGTAGCACTGGGGGAACTAGAATCTCTTTTGAAACAGTCTTTAAATGCATGGAAACACATCTGATTCTTATAGGGAGTTGGAGGTTTTTTTGGTTTTTTGTTTTGTTTTGTTGGTGGGGAATAGGAAAGAGGAGACTATTTGCTTCTCTATAATATGATACAGAGACTAATTATTTCATAGGATTTCATAGGCAAACACATTTAACAAAGAACTGACAGATATAAACATGTCTGGAGAAAAATACATTTGTTCTTTAAAATGTAATGACCTCACAGAATGTATTCAGGAATCAATGCAAATGTAAAAGGTGCATATGTTTATTTGGCTTATGATCTGTGATGACGGCTGCAAGCACAGTTAGGTGTTTTGAGGTGAGATTTTCCTCTATACCAGTGGTTTTCATCAGGTGTGTTGTGAGAGGACCTTAGGGGTGCCATGACAATTTTTAAAGGTCATGAATTAAATTATTTTCAAAAGAAGTTCAAAGCACAGTAAGTATATTCTTTTTTTTTCACTCTTTTTGTTTTTGATCAAAATAATTTAAGTGTGCCATGGAAGTTTATAGGTTCAAGTGTTCCATGAGATAAAAAAGGTTGAAAAACAATGCTCTATACCAGCGGTTCTCAACCTGTGGGTAGCGACCCCTTTTTAACAATGAAAATACATTGCAGCATTAGGAAGGTTGAGAGCCACCACTCTCGACCAATGTCCAAAAGGTTTTCTTTCTCAAATAAATTTGCCAGTAATTCCAAACTCACCTCATGCATATTAGTAACACTAAACTTGAGCAACTATGTATAAATATATCAAGTATTTATACAATACAAAGCAGCAAGTCTGAAGCGAACTCCGAAGTCCTCCCAATTAGGGCCCTAAGATAATAGCAGTATTTGTTGTAGGGCATGTGTATGGCCTGGTTTAGATCATTATTTTATTATTCCAGCCTCCCTAAGCATGATAGTTTTACATTCTGCTACCACATGAATTTTTTTTCTTTTTTTAAATTTTACATAAATTATTTCAGGTTAATGTGAGGGCATAAGCAACCAGGTCAAAATATTTGAATTTATTAGGTAGAGTTCATCATGTGGTTACGTCCCACACACAAAAGGTGTGCCGCCACCCCTCCCCATGCCATTCAGGGAGAGCACCCCAAACCCCTCCTCCTCCCTTCTTACCCCTGCCCCCAACTTGAATTGAAATGACTTTTTCTCCTATTTGGACATGCCTCGGATCATCTCCTGGCTTCATATTAGCATTGAGTACATTGGATATTTGCTTTCCATTCTTGTGATAACTTTACTGAGAAGAACCACATGAATTCTTTCACCACATGTGTCCTTTACTTGTTGGAGTCTAATATATTAGCACCCAGTATACTTTTACTACTTCCTAGATAATGCAAAGACTTTACAAGTAGAACACTTTAATTCCCCTGCCCCTACTATCACCTGAAGTAGTTTTTGTTACCAAATAATTAAATTTGACATGTATTTTAACCCTTCCAGACATTATTCACATTGTTTTGTTCAGTCAGTATTCATTCGGCTTTACTCACGTATTTGCCCTTTCCATCGTCTTCCTTTCTTTTTGTCCATTTTCCTTCTGGGATCGTTCTCTTCTACTTGAGGAACTCCCTTAGCATTTTTTTTTTTAAACTGAGAATTTGCAGGCAAAGAATTCTCCTTTTGTTTGTCTGAAAACCTCTTTATTTTGCCTTGAGTGTTGAAGGATTTTTTAAAGATAAGTTGACAATTCCTTTCTTTCAGTATTTTCTAAAGATATCAACCCTGTCTTTGGCTTCCATGAGTTCTATAAGAAGTCGTCTGTCAGTCTTACTGTTGCTTACTATATATTTAGATACGGTTTTTATGTTTTTTGTGGTTTGCAGTATTTCTTGCAACTGTGGCTTGATATCTTTTGTCACTTTGAGAAAATTCTGGTCGTTATTTCTTCAAACGTTAGTTCTACCCAATATGCTCTCTCCCCTCCTTCTGGAACTCCAGTTATACCTGTGGTCAGTTTTGTCAGCATTTCCTATATATTTCTCATGCTTTTCTTCTATGTTCTCCATCATTTTCTTTTCCATACTTTAGTTTGGATGTTTCCTAATCCTCTCCTTTGCTGGTCTGAACGGCTATTAAACCTGTCAGTTCGTGAATCAGGTACCATATTTATAAGTCTTAGAATTTTCATTTGATTCTTTTTTATAAATTCTAATTTGTTGCTAAAATTCTCTACCTTAATTTCTATTCCTTTGAACCTATTAATCATGGTTTATATTTAAGTCCCAATCTGATAACTATTAAACAACATCCATGTTATCTACGGGTCTGTTTCTACTATTTGTTTTTTCCATGGTATCACTTCCTTGTCATGTCTCATCATTCTATATTGAATGCCAGATCTCTCCATGGAAAATTGTAGAGGCTCTGTATGCTGTTATCTTCCTTCACTGAAGATTTATTTGTACTTCTAGCAGGCACTTGGAGTGCAACAGATGACTTTAATTAAGCCTTGGGTTGGGCCGTCTTGAACTTAGATTTCAGGCTTTATGAGGGCTGTTGAATTTATAGTTCACTCTTATTCCATGATTTTAATTTTTGAGAATGCTTCACTGAAAGCCTGGGGTATTTACCAGTATGGCTCTTTCTTACGGTTTCTAACTCCCAGTTTTAATCTTCCCAAAATCTGCAGCTACTAAAAGCTCCGTTTAACCTCTTAGCCACTATACTTCACTCAGATTTACAAACTTACAAATCAGCAACTGCCTCAGAAGAAAAAGTGGTGCCAAATGCTGGGCTGGCTTCTTTGTCCTTCCTTTCTCTTCGGGCTCTTGGCTCACATCATTTTCTCTTCCCAGTCCTAGGAGACTAACAAAAGCTGTGCTCAGCTTCTCTGCCTCTTAGCCTTGTGTGGCTGATGAAAAAGCCAATGCCGAAAGGCAGTTTGGAATATCTGACTCACCTTTATGCATTTCCCTTCTCACCAGGATCTTGGCCTTCAAGTCCTGGCTACATTAAGAGCTTTCCAATACTTAAAACCAAGTCATTTTGTTTTGTTTTATTCATTTTTTCTGATTGTTCTTGGTAGTTTGTTTATCAGATACAAGGTTGTTGAAGGTGAAACTAGAATATCCTTCTTAAGAATATGGATCCTGTCTATCTGATACACAACTCTCTCTCTGACCTCAGCTTGATCTGTGTCTTCAACCCAGCCCCCCTTTCTGGTATCAGTTCTCATATGCTAAGTATGGAGAGAGAACTCTATGTTTTCCTATCTCTAATTGCTCGAAGTTCTCCCCTTCAATTACATCTCTTGCTATTTGTTTCCATTCTTAATTTATATTGAAAAACACACTATTACACCAGGTGTGACTTCCTGCAATGCAGATGCCGTGGAGAAGAGGCTTATAAAGCTCTGATATTTTGGTGAGCTTTCCTCTGGGTTGAATGCTTCTGGGAAGTCTCTTCACCACTCAAAGCACTCTCTTTCTGTGTCCAGCTTGTCACTCACATGACCCCACTACAAAGGAACCACCTCCCTCTGAGTTGAACTCAACCCAGCTTCTTGGAGCTTTGTTTCCTAACATATTGATGCCTATTACACATGAGTGACGGACGTACTTAATATGTTGTAATAACTACCGAGAAAATTGGGTATTGATTTTATCCAAATATTCAGACTTTTAAGACTGAGAAAAAACTCTGTGGATTTAAAATAAAAAATTGCTTACAGTAGTCAACTAGTAGGACTCAAATTGATTCTTATTGCTAAGATTTCATGAACTAAGGCTACTTTTCTTCAATTTTATGACCTGTTAGATGTGAAACAGGCATTATTAAAAATTTACAAGGAATTACAGATACTCCTTGACTTACAATGGGATTATATTAAGGCCTAGTCTACCTTAAATGTGCTCAAAACACTTATGTGAGCCTACAGTTGAGCAAAATCATACAACACAAAGCCTATTTTATAATAAATTGTTGAATACCCCGTGTAATTGGTTGAATAGCATACTAAAAGTGAAAAACAGAATGGTTATATGTATACTCAATGTATAGTTTCTACTGAATACATATAGATTTCTTACCATCATAAAGTGGGAAAATCACAAGTTAAACTATGCTTAGAAAGGGACAATTTGTATACTAAAGTAATGATTTTTCTGAAAACATAAAATGAAGTATGGTGGCTCTATAGGGAGCATCAACCAATGTATATATAAGATGTCTAGTTTGGTAGATACCCCCCATCCTAACTCAATTAGGATTGAGTAGTATAGTTGATTACTATACAGACAGAAATCAATAGAAGTTGATAACTATAGAAAAGAATGTATTAAAACAGGGAATTATTTTTAAAAATGTATCAATATGTCACATGAGGACAGACAATTAAGTTCCCAAACTATCCTAGAAAAAGTGGTATATACCTCATTGCTAAATATCACCATGGTCCCTTTTTCCTTTTTCTTTTCTTTTTTTTTTTTTTTTTTGACACAGAGTTTCACCATATCACTGTCAGTAGAGTGCCATGGTGTCATAGCTCACAGTAACCTCAAACTCTTAGGCTTTAGCAATTCTCTTACCTCAGCCTCCCAAGTGGCTGGGACTATAGGCACCTGCCACAGTGCCCGGTTATTTTTTTGTTGCAGTGATAATTGTTATTTAGCTGGTCCAGGCCGGGTTCAAACATCACAGCCTTGGTGCATGAGACCAGCTCCACAGCACTGTGCTATAAGTGCCAAGCCACCATGGTCGGTTTTGAAATACTCCCCTTGGGAAGCTATTCACCGATACTAGTACCTAGTGCACCCTTCAAAGCACTTTTTCTAGGATGAGGTTACTAACTTAGTTGTCAGACCTTATATAATGACAGCTCTCATGGCCATTCCAGAAAAAGAGTTCCAAAATTGCTTTGAAGTGTGGACTAGGCGCTAAAAATGTATGCAGAACAATGTGAGTGTAGAATCTCCAATTTTTTACAACTTTTCCTGATCTTGCTCTCACTTAATTATACAACAATAGTTTCAGCAACTTGCTTTTACTTAGTCTTGTCAAAGCAGTCCTAGACAACACTCAGATCTCATTGATTTCAAAAATTTGACTAAATGATGTAAACATAGTATCGGTTTAATTGGCACAAGGAGATTTGGAATGTACTCTCAGCAAACATACACGTTTACTACAGGAGTCTGAATGCACTGCCACAGCAAAGAGGGCCACACAGCTGAGCACCTGCGTGCCATGGGCTCTGTCATTGTTTACCGTAGACAGAATGACAAGCGCTGGTTGGTCCTGCAAGGAGGTGATGTGGTCGAGGGAGCTTCTGCAGCACCACTAATGAATATACTATGTGCAGTAGAACCTCCATAGCTGGCCCCCTCCCTATGTCCTAATTTTCATAGACCAGACATGCACCACATGTATGGATCAGTAGAGTAAGTCTAGTTCCTTATGTTGACCACCTCCGTATGGTGACCAGTTTGCTACAGTCCCTTGAGTGGTCAACCTACAGAGGTTCCTCTGTAGTTATTGTGCTCAAGCTTGGTTGAATCTATGTCTTTTAAAGTCACCTTCTTTGCCACTACTCAACTTCATTCACGGGTATGAGTTCAGAAGGATTAAAAATAGCTTCTTCACCAATCTGTGATATTACCCAAAGTTAATAATAATAGCAATGAACTTTTTGTGTGTTACCAAGTGCCAGACTGCTAAACATGTCACATGAATCATTTAAGTGAATCTTCAGACTCCTATGAAGTAGGGCTATTATTATCCTCATTTTATAGTTGAAACTGAGGCTCTGAGGAGTGAAATGAATAGCTGACAGGCTGACAGATAATAATGGTGGGTACAGAATTCAAGTCCAGGTCAGGAGACTCTGCAACCCACTTTTTTACCACATGATACCTGCATACATTGTCATAGAACTTGGGGGCTGGTGGTTGGGTCTGTCACAGGCCACTGCATGCCTCTCAGACTGGGGCCAACTCCCCACACTGCCATTCTCATTGTTTCCCTCCAGCCAGACTCCTAAAACCCAGTCTACTTTCCTTTCTTTCCAGAACTGATTCTTTCCCTCTAGTCTTCCAAATTATCTCCCCCAAACCTGGCAAAGGTCTGGGTTCAGGCACCCCACACTCCCTCTTCCGTTGATTCTGAAGATACCCTTGTGAGCTCCTTGTGATCTAAAGATTTTACTGTCATCACTATGGAGACACAGGGTAAGAGAAAAACACATGCAGAAAACTGACAAGTTTCAGAAACCATATTCTTGAATTCTGGGTCCAGAGCTACCATTCTCCCTCCCCACGTGTGGATTGATTACTCAGGAGTTCGAGACCAGCCTGAGCAAAAGGGAGACCCCATCTCTAAAAATAGCCGGGTATTGGGGCTGGCGCCTGTAGTCCCAGCTACTTGGGAAGCTGAGGCAAGAGGATCACTTGAACCCAAGAGTTTGAGGTTGCCGTGAGCTCTAATACAATGGCACTCAACCCCAGGGTGACTAGATTTGACTGTGTCTCAAAAAAAAAAAGAAGAAGAAGAAGGAAGGAAACAATAATGTGTGCGATTTCCAGAAAGAGTCCTTAACCTGAGCATAGCCCTCTTTGTCCCCTGGACGAACTACTTACAAACTTTTTTATGTAGGAGAAGAATAAAATTTTATTCTTGTTTTAAGTTCTGACATTTGGGGTTTCTAGGCCATATGCTGTCAAACCTAACCCTAACTGGCATGGACAAGAATTCTGGAAGTATTTCAGAGTCAGAGAGACTTGGTTCTATTCCCTTTCAGGTATTTGTCACATGAAGTATATTTAAATCCAAGGTTCTCTGACTTTCTTTTTCCCAAAAACATTGTCTTAGGAAGAGTCATTTACTTTTACAGATAATTGTATTCTACACGCAATTCTTCAGTTAAATGAGGATTTCGTAGTCAGAAACAACACAGAACCCTACTCAAACTTAGTCTCATTTTACAACCAATCCCCACTCCCACTCCATGGGTGGGAAAACAAATGAAATCAGCCTACTTTTTTTTTCATTCTTTGGTTACATGCCTAGCAAGGAAATGAGCATAGATATTTCTGAAACCGAACGATCATATACAAGCAGTCAGTAATAAATACAATAAATGCCTAAATAAATCATGGCTAGAGTTGGTAAAGTAATTTTTCACCTTCTGATGGTTCCCTTAAAAAAGCTCTAAATGTCAATCTACCCCAAGCCCCCGGCCCCTTTTCAAGTTATCTGTTAATTACACTTCCCTCATTTATCCAGCGCCTCTGCTATTGTGGCGAATGTCTGATTCATTTTATTCCATCGCTCAATAGATTTTAATTGCAGCTACTGCAGCAGACACCTTGAGATACATTTCCTATTGAGACTGTGGCAGCCTGCGAGACTGGCCCGATGATGATTAATTTCAATGCCTTGAATCACTGAGGAAGAAGGAAGCCACTTCCATTTTAATTACATCTACAAGAGTGCAGCACTTTCACACCAGTTCATTGTCCTTAAACAAAAGAACTCCTAAAAGGAAAACAAAATGTAGGGCGTGGTGGTCTCTATTTGCACTGCTTTCCTTTTTTCCATTCATTGCACCATGACTCAGTCAGCTCTACGTGGGGAAATATTGGCAAGCCATGAGGATTTGCAAACAGATTGGAGACCACGAAGGAAGCGTTGTTTGGTTTTATTTTTGTTTATCTTACTTGGGCAATTAAAATCCGTTGAGCGGGCTCGGCGCCTATAGCTCAACCGGCTAAGGCGCCAGCCACGTACACCTAAGGTGGCGGGTTCGAATCCCCAGCCCGGACCCGCCAAACAACAATGACGGCTGCAACCAAAAAATGGCCGGGCGTTGTGGCGGGCGCCTGTGGTCCCAACTACTTGGGAGGCGGAGGCAGGAGACTCGCTTGAGCCCAGGAGTTGGAGGTTGCTGTGAGCTGTAATGCCACGGCACGCTACCCAGGGGGAGAGCTTGAGGCTCTGTCTCAAAAAAAAAAAAAAAAAAAAAAATCCGTTGAGCGGGTTAAGATGTGACACAGCATCTACCCATCATTGTAGATGAGCTGCATAAAAAGGTCAAGAATAATTAACTCTGACATGCATATGTATATATTTATTGTCCCAGGCAGACAGAGCAAAAGACATTCTTAGTGTTTTCCAGAACACTCCATACTTATTCATGTCCTTGTAAATTGCGCATGCTGTTTCCATCTCTCCCTCTTTCCATTTGGGCAAATAGCATCTTCCAGCAAAGGCCAGCTCAGCTGCCATTTCCTCTGCCCTGCCCTGGATGGAGAATAAAAGAGCAGAAGGCCTTGGAGAAGACATAGTTGACTGGGAATCCCAGTGCTGTTTGACCTTGAGTGAGTTAGTTAGGATCTGTGAACCCCAGTTTTCTCATCTATAATGGAGGAGAATTAACATTCTCCTGTGTCATCATTTTTTAATGCAGATTAAATGAAATACTTTATGAAGCACCTGATTGACTCCTGGTCATAGAAGGGGGTGTGATGAGTACAAATCTGCTTTCCTCTTCTGCACCCCTAACAATAGCACTTAAAAACAAAGCTCCTTTATGATACTAATTGATAAGCAAGCCAGAAAATAGGAATTTAAATTAGACCCGGTGTTTTTCTCCTTCTCCTCCCAAAGTAAAATTAGGATTGAATGTATTTGTCTCCATTTCCTGTCTCAGATCCCTTCTTTCTCTCTCAGTCCTCACTGCTACTGCCTTGCTTCATACATGGTTTCTTCATCCCTCAACTGAATGAATGTAATGGCTGCTTTACAGACCTGCACCCTCCCGTCTGAACCCTCCCTTGCGTGTTCCAGGAGGCTTCCACAGTGATCTCCCATCCCTCTACTGCAGGCAATCCACCATCCCAGTGGGTCCAGGACTGTGGGGGTTCCCAGGATATGGGGCTTTCAGTTTTAAAGTCTTGGGCAAACCAGAATGAGTTGATCACCCTACCTCCCTTTCTTAAAATCTCTCAGTGTTTTCTCTAAGAGTCCAAGATCAAGGGTAAATTAGTCAGTGTAATACACAAAACCCTTTGTCACCCAGCCCTTCTCCTCTGCCTTCCTCTCACCACGCATCTCCATTCACTGTTCCCAGTGGAGGTTTCATACTCACTTCCGGCCCCTTTTGTGTCATTATTTTTGTACCCCCACCCTGCACGTACAGAGGCCGTTCGCCTCCTCCTGTCATCTGGCTAGCTCCTTCAGGTCCTAACACATCATCTCTGCTAAGTCTTCTCTGAGCTTTTGCCTAATGTAGATGCTGCCCCACTGTGCTCCCTTAGTGCCCCGGTTTCAACCTCAACCTGACATCTACCACGCGTCATGTGATTAGGATCTCTCTTCCCTGATAGACTGGAAGGTACCTGAGCACAGGGAATGGACTGCTCTACCTTTGTAAGTCCAGGAGCTGACTCATGGTGAGTCCTCGTTATTGAATGAATGAACAAGTGAGTGGGGGTCTGGCCTTCTCACCCCACCCCCACTATACAAACTCCTCACAATCAGAAAGGATATGTGTCTTAATTACCTTTGATTTCTCTCTCTTTTTTTTTTTTTTGGAGATAAAAATCTCACTTTGTCACCCTTAGTACAGTGCCCTGGCATCACTCACAGCAACCTCAAACTCTTGGGCACCAGTGATTCTCTTGCCACAGCCTCCCAAGTGGCTGGAACTACAGGCACCCACCACATCTGGCTATTTTTAGAGAAGGGGTCTTGCTCTTACTCAGGCTGGTCTCAAATTCTTGAGCTCAAGCAATCCACCTTCCTCAGCCTCCCAGAGTTCTAGGATTATAGGCGTGAGCCACCATACCCAGCCCTATTTTGATTTCTTGATTTTTCCCCCCAGTGCCTGCTACACATCAGGGCTTAATTAAATGTTTTGAATGAATGAATAAATACATTTTTCTTTAGACATGAGCCAGGCAATGAGCTTTCATGGTGAAATAAGCTCCCCCTTAATTCATCCATTGGTCATATGCCCAGGACAAGGCACCAGTTAGTTGTCAGACTTAACACGGCCCCATGCAGTGCCCCATGCTGCACAGGTAGCACTTGGACATGACCATGTCCTTGGTCGTGTGCCCAGAACAAGGCACCAATTAGTTGTCAGACTTAACACAGCCCCATGCAGTGCCCCATGCTGCACAGGTAGCGCTCAGCTGGAATTCACTGGTGTCAGGACTTCTCCAATAGACATAACCTCCAGAAGGAAAAGATTCGGTAGATCTGAGAAAATTCTCAACTAGATTTTTTACACAATTGAGTATAAAGGCCACCAGCACACGGGGAAGAAAGCCACACCAGATGGCTTTCCCACTCTGAAGGGTGAAATATCTGTCATTTCTACTTGTGTGGTGGTTTAGTCTTTTTGGAGCTCGGTGCTAAACAGCTGGGAGCCCTTTCTGACAATGCAGATTCCACTGCTGATGGCAGGATGGCGGGCAGCAGGTAGAGTCCATCCATTTCCTCTAAACACCTTTCCAGCCAATAACCTGTAATTTCTCCCCTATAAAAGTTTAATGGCAAGTTGAGTAGAAAGCTGAGCTATGAATAAGACCTCAAGGGGGTTGGCAGGATGAAGGAAATGAGAAAAGTTCGGAGCATGAGTGATTGTCCCTGGGAATAGGTGTAAAGGGGGAAGAGGCCCAAGAGCGACATTGTCCCACAGACCAGGAATCAAAATCTCCCCTTCCATGTACCAGCTGCCTGACCCCAGCTCTCTGAGCCGGGCCTCAGTATTCTAATCTCAGCAGTGAGAAGAGTAACAAGACCTCACTGGCACAGAGTCTATCCGATACATTTTAACTCTCTTCCTTTCTCTTGAATCCTATTTTATTTGCTAAAATGACATTTCTGGTCTGACAAAGGATTTGTTCCCCTTGTCTGTGGATATTTTAATAATGACAATGCTCATGAAGATTGTTTTCAATGAAATCAAATTTACATATACATTTTTAAATTACTTTTGAATAGGAAGACAAAGCTATGTTGAACAGGATAAAATTGGAATTGTCGAGGTGTGCTTGGGAAACGTGATGACGCCATCCATGTGCCCTCCATGACAGCTTAAAAGTTGGTGACTTGGCTCGGCGCCTGTGGCTCAAGCGGCTAAGGTGCCAGCCACATACACCTAAGGTGGCAGGTTCGAATCCCCAGCCCGGGCC
>NW_003852396.1:43157858-43200514 GCF_000181295.1 Otolemur garnettii
GACTTGTAAGTTGCTGTGAGTCTTCAGGAAGTTCTAGACACACCTGTGTTCTTCTTTGACTCTCCCACTTCCTCTCCAGTGTCTCCCAAATGGAGAGAAGTCTCTAGCAGAGCTTGTTTTTGTTTGCTTATTTGTTTGTTTTGGCAGGGTCTTGCTCTGTCACCAAGGCTAGTGCACAGTGGCACAATCATAGCTCACTGCAACCTCAAACTCCTGGGCTCAAGTGATCCCCCTATCTCAGCCTCCAAAGTAGCTGGGACTACAGGAACCCACCACCAGGCCTGGCTAATTTTTTGTAGCGATAGGGTGTCACTTTTGCTCAGGTTGGTCTTAAACTCTTGGCCTCAAGCCATCCTCCTGCCTCAGTCTCCCAGAGTGTTAGGATTACAGGTGTGAGTCACCACACACAGCCTCTAGCACTCTGATATACCTTAAGCTCTCTGATATACCCCTTTATATCTGTCTCTGAGAATCCATATTTCCATATATAAGGTCTAACAATTAAGTTTAAGAACTCATTTCAGAAAAAGTGCTACATACTTCACTGCTGAATATCATTACAGTTACTTTAAAAGTACTCCCCTTGGGAAGCTAGGCACTGATACCAGCACCTAGTTTACTCTACAAAGCACTGTTTCTAGGATGAGTTCGCAGACTTTATTGTCACGCAACATGTCTGAGGGCCACTCCAGAAAAAGGTTCCAAAATTGCTTTGAAGGGTGGACCAGGTGCTGGCATTGGTGCATAGCTTCCCAAGCGGAGTACTTCAAAGATAACCATTGTGATATTCAGCAGGGAGGTAGACAGCACATTTTCTAGGATGAGTTTTCAAACTTAATTCTCACATCTCGTACTATCATCAGTGATAGTGATTCATTCACCTTCTAGGTCCCCTAATCACATCTGAAGAGGCCTGCGGGAAGGAGGCTAGGACACCTGTAAACCAAAACCATCCTCTAGACAGCCGTAGAAGACAACCCTGTGAGGCTAAATGAACCAGGGTTTCAGAGTCAAAGCCTAAGTTCTAATCCTGGCCATTTCCTTTGTACAAAAGCAGTACTTCTATCTGTCAGCCATTATGTAAAATCTGCAAACATCTGTCAGTCTCGTGTCCCATCCATCCATCACATTCCCAGCAGTCATCCCACCTCCACTTCAGCGCCTCTGGCGACAGGGACCTCATTTTCCTGAACCACCATCTAAGTTGTGCAGTTAGTGTCCTGAAGAGGTGAGCAGGAGCTGAAGTCCTGTCCCCATTCTGCTTATCATCTGGTTGCCTCCTACAGGGATGCCTTTTTCTCGTCTGGCTGTCCATAAAAGCCTCCTTTTCCTAACTTTCACAGAGGCAGCCCCTAGACCGGCAGTGACGCTGCCAGGTCAACACACTCCAGTGCAAACTGCAAAACAGAAGGGAATTCAGCCTCCACCATAAAAAGTGTCATTTCAGATGCCGTGTGGACCGGGAGACTTTGTGTCCCTTGGCTCCTCTCCGCAAGGGCCACAAGCCCAAACCGGCTCAGGTGTTGAGAGACCAACAATGAACCAGCTAATGTTTCTACAAGGAAAGAAAACAGCCAAATAAATAAGGACTTACAGTGGCCCACTAGGCTTGATCATTTATCAGATTGCAAAATCTTATCCATGACGGTGAAATGGCTTTATGGTTAAGAAAATGTACTAATAATTTTATTAGGCAGCAATTAAACTTAAATTCCTTTTAACTGTATTTGATGTCATCCTTTATCTGGGCCCATTAGAGTAGCATTAAGGTGTTTGTGCAGATAGCTCAGTCATTTCAAATTACTTTCCTGTCTAATGTGGGAGCCCTTAATAGCGTACTCTTAGGTTGAATTCAATTTTGGAGACACCAGGCATGCTAATTAGATCGTCCCAGTGTTCCTTGCAGACAGAGCCAAAAGAAGAGCCATCCCCCACCTCATCTCCCGTCTGCTTAGCAATGTTCGTGGAGCACAATTTTCTGTGCAATTAGAGGTACAGACCCTTTACAGCACAAAATCTCACTTGAACTGTAAGTATTGCTAGCAGACACGATGTCTGGTTAATATGCCCCCATTGTTGAAATGTTTTTAAGAACTAATTAGAGCCAGTAAGTTTTCTCCACTGTTATCTTGAGTATCAGAGTTAGGGTTTGTTCTGTCTCAGCCCTCTAACATTAGAGTTGAAAGAGCGGGAAGAAGGGAATGAACGTTTATTAGGCACCCACCATCTACCAAGTTGTAGATGAGATGTTTGATGCCTGTAACATCCCTGCGAGGGGTGGGATATTATCTCTATTTGGCTCAGAGAGGGTAAGTAAAGTGCCCAACGCCACACAGCTGGTGAGTTTGGAGTTGGGATTTAAACTGAGTTCTGACTCCAAAGCATAAGCTCTTCCTGCTCTGTCAGCTCTGCCACTTTCTGGTTCTGGGAACTCGGAAAGTCATTTTAACACCCTGGTCACCAGGATGCATCCATAAAATAGGGATGATAGTAATATTCACCCTTCACAGGTAATTATATGCATCAAATACAATAATAAACGTAAATGGCCCTTGTAGACAATGAAATGCTAGACATAGGAGATAACTTATGTCCCCTGGTGTTGCCACATGAGTTCTTGGGTACAATTTGTCCTAAAACTTGGTGTCTCTGACTTCCCCAGGGTTATAACCATGTACCCATGCCACAAGAAGGTTGGAAAGGGCACCCGTTAAACCTTATCCTTGGGACCCTGAGATAAATGAGAGCCAAAGGGAAAGGAAGACAACATGGGGAGAAAAGTGTTCATGGACCCAAAGGCGACTTGAGGGATTTGAAACTTTTGCGGTGCCTCAGTTTCTCCATCTGTAAATGGGTTGTGCTGGCTGATACATGAATTAGATGAGATAGTATTAAGTAAAGCATCCAGCCCACTGCCCAGAACTCACACTCCCAACCAAATAATAATTTAATTTCACAATCATTTCAACCAGCCTTCATCCCTGGCAGCCTTCCCTCTGTAGAATCTCTGCTTACTTACAGATTCCCTCTTCTAAGGCTATTTCCTCACTGATCTATTAACATAAATTCTTCCCCCAAATAGTCATTGCACTTGGCATCGATATCTACCAACTTACAGCTATTACAGTCATGATTGCAATTACCGTTTGGCTCCCTGCAATGCTATCGTCATTTTCTCTTGGTTACCATGATAAATCTCCTTAATAACTCCTGCCTCAGATCCTTTGTGGAATGAGACAAGAGATTAATTTATTAATTGATAGATTAATGACTCATAACTGTTACAATCATCATTAATTGCTATTACCTCTGAAGCTTCAAATAGTTGAAGGGGGATGGCAGTGAGGCCAAGTGGGATGTTTCTTCCTCTGAGAAGGCCTGCCAGGTAAAGAAGGTGAGAGCTGTAACCAGCCAGGCAGAGAGACTGAATGTCACCTTGTGAGTACGAGTGTATTAAGACTGTCATGGCACAAACCACAGCTGTTCTAACCCCTTCCTTTGTCTTCCCTGGCTCTGACTTGACTTTCCTGTAACTACTGTGATTCTTTCAACATCACACACCCAGCCCTGGGCCACTGGCCCTTCTCTCACCCCAAGACCATTCTCCACCCAGGAATTCCTGGGAACCAGCTAGGCAAGATAAGAAAACAACAGGCTTGTTTGCCCTGCCAGCCTCTGGGGTCCCTGTAAGCTCCGATTAATGCAGCATATAGTGACAATATTGTCACTCTGTCCTTGAGAGAGCATTTGCCCTCAAACTCTCAGAGTCCAAGGAGCCCACGAAGGCAAGAGCTTCAGATGCTTAAAGTCAACAGAAAGGTACACCTTGGAGAGCCCAAACTTTTCATCGGCCCACTGTGCCCACCCCCATGCATACCCAGCTTTCGTGTGGGAGAAGGGAAATCTCTGAAGAGCCCTCGCCAATCTCTGTGCATCTCTTAGCCATGATGCATTTCTACTCAGACACAGAGCAATGCTGGTTTAGCTCAGTGGTTAAGGTGCCGGCCACATGCACCAGGGCGGGCGGGTTCAAACCCGGCCTGGGCCTGCTGAACAACAGTGACAACTACAACAAAAAATAGCCAGGCATTGTGGTGGGCACCTGTAGTCCCAGCTACTTGGGAGGTTGAGGCAAGAGAATCACTTAGGCCCAAGAGTATGAGGTTGCTGTGAGCTATGACACCACAGTACTCTATCCAGGGCGACATAGTGAGACTCTGCCTCAAAAAAAAAAGAGCAATGCCAACACAATGTACATGCTTTTGCTAAATTATTTCCATCAAGCAAACGTAGGATCACACATTCTTATTACAGGATTTACCTGTAACCATCACCCCTCATCAGCAAAACCAATCTGGCTGCAGAGTTTAGTCTGCAGTTTTGCCATCACATATACCCCACTCTCTGCTGTCCAAGATCTCCCTATACAAACTGTTTCCCTCCCTTACTAGCAGCCTTGACTGTGCTCCTCACTCTTTTCCCCTAAAGAGCCTTTCTGTGCATACTTGCCTGCTCTCAGAACTCACTTGTGGAATCTTACAAACATTTTCCTGAAAGAACAATGATAACAGACCAGGAGCTTGGTTCAGAGAAAGCATCAGTTCAACCTGAGCCTACATGGTGGAAAGAATTACATATAGTTCACCAAACAGATAAAATGTATACATAGCTACTCCACTCAGCACACAGGCATCCCTGCAGAGTAAGGTTGGGGTTAACTATCAATCCCTTCAAAACAGGGCAGTGGGCAACCCTTGCCTAGGCCTGCTCAGTGGATCTGTCTTGGGCCTCCCTAATCTTTGTGATGATTATGAAGTTTCTACCCATCTACTTCTGGATCCAGGATGAACAACACCCTTTCTCATCACACTGGCCACTTCCATAGGTCAGAACTAAACAGAACATTGCAAAAAGTTCTTATTTTGATGTCAGTCCAACTGATCTGACAGAATAGGAGGAAGATAGGTGGATTATTTTTTTCTCTTTCTTTCTTTTTTTTTTTTTGGAAATAGAGTCTCACTATGTTGCCCTTGGTAGAGTGCTATGACATCACAGCTCACAGCAACCTCAAACTCTTGGGTTTAAGTGATTATATGCCTCAGCCTCTCGAGTCCCTGGGACTACAGGTGCCCACCACAATGCCCGGCTATTTTTTGTTGCAGTTGTCATTGTTCTTTTAGCTGGCTTGGGCTGGGTTCAAACCTGCCAGCTTCAGTGTATGTGGCTGGCGCCATAACCACTGTGCTACGGGCGCCGATCCTCAATACCAGGTTTTACATTTAATTTTATAACCAGTGAAGATTATTTAGCTGCAGAGTTAATCATAGTATTAATAATAATATGCATCTCCCAAGTTGTGTGAGGAGCAGATGAAATAACACATCAAAATGAATTTTAGAATCATATAGGCTTATTTTATTTATTTATCTATTTATTTTTCATTTGTTTCTGAAAGGAGTTCTCCCCCATTAGTGATTTCTGGCTTGTTCTTTGGCCTCCTCTTTCAGAAAAGGAAGCCAGACACATGTGACAAGTTAAACAGGCATAGAAGATATTTTTATCTGCTCAAGCCAACAACAGTAAATGCATCACAAGACAGTGTGTGATTAATTGCCAAGTGAATTGTGAAAAGAATAATTGCCAGACGAGTATGAACAAGGGAGGCCTCAGATCTAACTGCTGGGGGAAGGGAAGAATGAGGTTCAAGAGCGTCTGTATAAAAGAGATTTGGTTTTGGTCTTAAGCAGCAGATAAGATTTGGATTGGCAGGAAGGGGACATTCCAGGGAAGATAAGCTATATAGGGCTGGGTGGACATGATAGGGATTGGAGTGTTCTGGGACAGCTGGGGGCATAAAAGGGGATGCGTTGATGCCGTGGGTAATTGTGAATGATGTTTTCTCTTACTCTACACCTCAAACTGAGCCACTTGCTGCAAGCAGGTTCTCCAAGGTTGGCTGTGCCCTTTGTCCAACAAGGGAGCTCCTGCTAGCTCCATACCCATTCTTTGCCATCCTAGCTGAGCCTGACTTGTTATCTTATCTATTTTTCCCATTTACAGCCCTGTTCAGGCTCTGAGAACTTAACTCTCATTTTTAACCTCAAAGGTTTATTTTTCAATTCCCACTCAAGCCTCCAGAAATAAAGCTGGCACTAACTCATAACTTTATGTGAGATCTTTAAAGATTCTATCTTCTTTACCTCTCAAAGTAACCCTGGGAAGTGCTATTACTCTTATTTCCATTTTGAAGGTAAGAAAATTGAGTCTTGAGATGTTAAGGTCCAAGGTCACACCCCCAATATTGCTAGAGCTGGGATTTGAACCCCAAACCATCTGACCCTGTAGCCTAATTCCCAACTACTAGCCAGATAATGCAGCCCCTTATTGTCTTATTGGGTTTCTCTTCCTTGTTAGTCACCCATAGGTTGGATATTTTACTCTGGTCAGCCCTGCCTCCTACTGCCATCCTGCTGGAAGTCCTTGGGTACAAGGACATATGGCGGATGGGAATCTCAGGGGAGCAGTTTGCTTTGGGATGCTAAAGACTTTCAACACCAGTATGTGCATTTGACTCTATTGACAGTGCAAGCCAGGGAAGGTTTTAAGATGCTTATAAACATGGTGATAATGTAGCCAAATGCCTTAGTTTCACAAGATGAGTCCGGGACCCAGTTCAGGACCTGTATGATGGAGAAGCTGCTGGAAGATGGCAATTTGCAGGGAGTAATTGTCTGAATTAAAGTAGGGATGGTAGAAATAGACAGAATGTGATAATGAAGAATCAAGACATTTCACTCTAATAAAACATATTTCTCTGAAAATAAGCTTTCTCACCCACAATGTTATCTGGAAAGCATCAACTCATAGCGTCATAACTTTTGGGGACCCAGAGAGTGTATCACGGGTGTATCATTGTCCCTTGGTTTATGTTGAAATTGTTGGAGGCAGCATGGCGTGGAGAGGAGTTTGGAGCTTTGAAGCCAGGCCTGGGTTCTAACTACCCACATGACCTTGGAAAAGTCCTTAATCTCTCTGAGTCTGCCCCATCATCTATATAATGGGGATAATAACGTCTGTCGCACAGGATTGTTGGGAGAATTAAATAAGGCAGTGGATAGAAGAGCTATGATTAGCACTGAATAAATGTCAGCTTTTGTATTGTCATTTCTTAGCCAAACAGCTCATTAAAAGCCCTGTGTAATCGCCCATAAAATCTTGTTTGAAATAAAAGTGATTGGGTTCAACCAACCTTTTGGAAAAAAATTTGGCTTTCCAGATGCTTTCCCCTGTGTATTAAGACACATAAAGAATGTTCATATCCTTTGGCCCAGTTGTTCCACTTCTCAGAATCTATTCTTGGGAAATCGTCCTCAATATGAGAAGAGCAGAGTGCCCAAAGAGGTTCACTGCACGGATGGCTACAAGAGTGAGAAATTAGAAGCACGCTGAACATCCGAAAGCTAATGATGGCAGAGACTCACTGCAGTCTGCTGATGCTCTAAAAACGCTTTAAATCGGTATTAAATACAGAGCTTAAAACAATGTTAAAACGGGTAAAGTAAATCAAGGATCAAGCGTAGCCTTTTCTCATACTCAAGAGAGATTGACCAAAAAAGAGAAAAAAGAAACTTTTTTTTTTTTCTTTGATCATCATCTCCCTCTTCTGATATCCAGCCCCTCTCTACTGCTGGGCTTCCTGAGTGGCCCACACACCAGCAATTCCATCTCAGAGCTCTGCAATCCGGGCACTGCCCACCGGGCTTCATGCCAGAGTTCCATTTCACTGCCTTAGGCTTCCCACCCAACTGCGTCAGCCCCTGTGCGGAAATCTCAGCCCTTTCCCTTGCAAACAAAGATTCTCTCCAAGGCCAGGTGTCTTTTGGCATAATTCTCTTTGTGTCTCCCAAGGCTGCCTTGCAAACGATCTGCCCTCACCTCACATCCCTGTTTTCTTCCCACTTCCGACTTCTTTCCCAGTTATTTCCAACAGGTTGTTCTGTCCTTCTAAGTTAGGGAAAGTATTTTTCTCAAGTGTCCAAAATTTGTTGATTCAAATAAACTTAATAAAGGGTGAAAAAGGATTGACTTCGACGTTTATTTAGAAGCCCATTTACACTTGGACTCTGCATCTTGGAGCCTTGGATGCTTTGTGAAATCCCTCCAGAGAGGACTGAAACTTTATTAAAGCTCATCATTTCAGAGCTGCCATTTGTGAAGTCAGAAAGAAGGACAGGAAAAAAAAAATCAAGTCAAGTCACTTGGTGCTACCTTTATTTTGTAAGCTGGAAGGCCCTCCCTTGATACTCCTAGGAAGAAAAGCATTTGTTTTCTCATCAGTTTGTATAATCACGAGCATTTTGCAATTTCTTAGCTTTGGCAGGCAGGGGGTAGCATTTGGTTTCGGCACTTTCAACTCTAAGGATGATTTCACCACTGGGCATTTTTTTCCGTCAGCTCCAACATCTGAACCCAGCGGGGCCCAGGTCCACCCCGTGGTGAAACCCCACATGAACCTCCTCGGCCGAGCACAGAGCAAGCTGTGCAGGGCCTGGGCCCTTCTCTCCTCCCAGGAGCCAGAGTGCAAGGCCTCTCACAATGGCTGCCCGGTCATGGCCATTTTGTAAAAGCAAATGAGTTAATAATCTTTTTTAATATTGCGTTACTGGTTGGACAATAATCAACCACTATTTCATCTCAATATTTACTAAGCACCTACTGCATACCATGAGTTCCACACCACGCAGGGTACAGAGGCAGCTCCAGTGCTCTGTACTGCCCCTTTCCCTTCCTTCTCTCCTTCTTCCTTCTTCTTTCCTTTCTTTGTCCTTTCTTTTCCCTTTCTCCTTCCTTCCTCTTCCCTTTTTACTTTCCATAAGTATTATTTAGAACATCAGGGGTGTCCAATCTTTTTCTTTCTCAGCCACACTATGGAAGAATAAGACTCATCTTGGGCCACACATCAGATACACAAATGCTAACACAGGCTGATGAGCAAAATAAAGGTCCGTGCATACTTTTCATGATATCTGACACTACAGATAAAGGAAAAAGTCCTCACGGCTCGGCGCCGTAGCTCAAGCGGCTAGGGCACCAGCCACATATACCGGAGCTGGCAGTTCCCATCTAGCCCGGGCCAGCCGAACAACAATGATGACAACTACAAAAAAAAAATAGGCGTTGTGGCAGGGGCCTGTAGTCCCAGCTACTTGGGAGGCTGAGGCAAGGGAATCTCTTAAGCCCAAGAGTTTGAGGTTGCTGTGAGTTGTGATGCCACGGTGCTCTACCCAGGGCAACATAGTGAGACTCTGTCTCAAAAAAAAGAAAAGAAGAAAGTCGCACAAAATCAGTATGCAGCCCTTGGGCCTCGGGTTGTATGCCCCTGGATAATGCTGAAAAACAAAAAAGAAAAAAGCACTTACAATTCTACCACTTAGTATATAAAGGAAAAAATAAATGAATGTCACTCCTTTCTCATCCTATCTCCTAAACCACAGAGGTGGTAACTACTCTTAAGAGATTGATCTGTGTCATTCCCAACTTTAAACTTATGCAGATGAAGCTATTTGTCTGTATATCCACCTTTTTTTTTAAAGAAGTAGAAGGATGCTAAACGTATTAGTCCCCACGTTTTCTTATTTTACTGAATATATTATGGCACCTTCCCAAACAGGCCACTTCATTATTTGTAATGGCTGATTAATACTCCATTAAATGCAAGGTCTGTAGTTCATTCCAGCATCCCCCTACTGATGGACGTTTAGGTTGTTTTCAATTATTGTGCTATTGCTGTTATAAATAATTGTGTAGTTAACAGCCACAAGTATATACATATATGTGTGTACTATTGGTTACCATTTATTTGTAACAGATTCCCAGAAGCGAGATTATTGAGTTAAAAACTGTGGATATCACCAAATTGCTTCCCAAATAGGTAACAACCATGCATAGTCCAACACTGGGCAAGACTGCCCGTTTTCCTTCTCCCTCACCAGCACTGGAGAGTCTCTTTTAATTGTAGACAAAGATATTATTGCTTTAACTCATGTCCCCTGGCTTGTTATAAGGCTGGATATTTTGTGTTTATTGGCCAGTAGCATTTTTTAATCCAGCCCCTCCAGGGCTTTCTTATTATTATTCTATTATCATTATTATTATTTTTAGCTCAGCCTTACTGAATACCTGCTGGGCATGCAGCACTGTGTTGGCCATTTGACAGCATTATTTTGCTGAACCCTGTCACCCCCATATGCAGTAGGTGCTCTGATCGTCCTATCTGACAGGTGAGAGAAATACCTGAGCTTAAAGCAGATCAGCACTTGGCCGAGATCAGAGCTCAAGTGGCACAGCTGGGGTTTGAAGGCAGGCCTGCTGGCTCCTAAGCTTTTGTCCATTCCACTAGTCCAAACCACTTCCCTCACGTCTATCTTCTCTCTCTCTCTCTCTCTCTCTTTTTTTTTTTTTTTTTTTGAGACAGAGTCTCACTCTGTCACCTGGACACCAATGCAGTGGCATCATCATAGCTCCCTGCAACCTCCAACTTCTGCCTCAGTCTCCTGACTAGCTGGGACTACAAGTAGGCACCACCATGCCTGACCAACTTTTTCTGTTTTTATAGAAACAGAAAATGATTTTCTGTTTCTGTTTCTCCTCCCTCCTGGCCTCCTAGAGCACCAGGATTACAGGTGGGAGCCACTGCACCTGGCCTCATCTGTCTGCTTGTGTGCCCTCCCCAGGCTCTGAATCTTAGCTCTCCTCTCTCATCTGGAGAATTTTGTTCATCTTCCCCTCCCAGGGTTCTCCAGGGCTGGAAATTAAACCCCTGTACCAACTGGGCCCTGAAGAAACAGAATTCGAAAGAATAAGAACCAGTCTGCCTCAGAACTTACAGGCTACATTCACATACACAGGACAGAGTGTTGACAGTTTCAATTTTCTCCTTAATTTATAACCTTGTGCCTGAGCGCCCTGCCTCCCCTCCAGATCTTCCCACTCCCAAGTTCAACTCCTTAAATGTAGTGCCATTTCCTTCCTCTTCCTTCCCCTCATACTTAAAACAGTCGGGCACATTTTGTTCTTTGTGAACTTTCAGAACTGAGCATATGCTGTGAAATAACGAGTGGAAGGGAAGGGAGCAAGGGCTTCATGACTTTCTGGCTCCAGAAAATTTCTTCCAAACTAAGTCAGCATCCAGTTCACTCTTACATACAGTTCCGAGCCAGAGGATTCCAAATCAAAGCAAAAATCTATCAAGACAAGTCTGATTTAAAACTTAAGAAAACAGTCTGTACATATTTTTAGAACAGCCAAGAAAAGAACACAGCTGTGACTTAAACAGCTGGAAATCTACTTTTTGCCGACAAGTAAGCCGATTACGAAAGCTGTAGCGGTCAGACAGGAGGCCTTCAAGAACTGAGCTGTCCTGTATTTTCAGATCTTCGACTTTCAAATAATCTTCGCTGTCATACATTAAACATTGACTCCCCTAAACTGCCTTCCAAACACCAAATGCCAGCCAGCCATGCAGTTTGTACAGCAGTGTTTGTATAATTAGTTGGGGATTTTATTGTATTTTGCCCTTTTGGGTTTAGTAGAAAGAGCGGTAAACTGAAAGAACAAAAGTAATCAGAAGCATAGGTCTTACACACTCAATACCCTTGAGAAAAGAAAGAAAATTTCCTTCTGATCTTCTGTCAGTTTACAAAAGAATTTTAAAGAAACAAGAAAATTATGAGGCATGCTGAAAACAGAATAACACGAGCCTCTGATGCTCATTGGACATACGCCGGTCTGAAGAAAAACAACAAAATTAAAGAATTATGTGTGAAATGCTGATGACATTAGTAGCAAATCGTGGGTAAAAGACAAGGTATCGTAGGGAGTTCTGTAGTTTTTAAAGATGACTGAAAATGGAGTCTTCTCCTACATGGGACCCTGCTACAGCAGGTCTCTCGTAATCACTGCTGTATCCACAGTATCCTGCACATAATAGATGGTTCATAAATACTTGTTGAATAATGAATAAGGTAAGTCAGTCTGGATTCAACATTTTAAGGACTTTATTGTACACAGAAGTGGATGTATGTCTGCCTATCCCTAAATACAGAAAGGATTCCTGAGGCTGCTCTGTTAATGTGCCTTGGGATTGATCAGTGTCTTATGGGGGCATCGAAGGTAAATTTGAGCAGAAAGGGTGACAATGAGCCCTTTCTAAGCTGCTTTGCAAATATCCGGCTCCTCTAAGCCACACACACACACCCCTAACAAAAAACAGACCTGGCCAGATCGTGTGACCCAAGGACAAAGACAGGGCTTGGGAGTGAGGGGCCTCTCCTCAGAGGATGCGGTGTCTGGAGAGCAGGTAGGACTGGAGGTTGTGCCAAGGAGGAGGACCAACACCAAGGTCAAAGCCAATAACTCAAGCCAAGAAATAAAATGAAAATTTACAGTGAACGTAAAGAACCAAACCAAAGGCTCGGCACCTGTAGCTCAAGCAGCTAAGGCGCCAGCCACATACACCTAAGGTGGCGGGTTCGAATCCCCAGCCCGGGCCTGCCAAACAACAATGATGGCTGCAACCAAAAAATGGCCGGGCGTTGTGGTGGGCGCCTGTAGTCCCAGCTACTTGGGAGGCTGAGGCAGGAGACTTGCTTGAGCCCAGGAGTTGGAGGTTGCTGTGAGCTGTGATGCCATGGCACTCTACCCAGGGGGATAGCTTGAGGCTCCGTCTCAAAAAAAAAAAAAGAACCAAACCAGAGATGCCGAGGAGTTAGGAGCCTTCAGGTAGACACATCAGGAGGAATTCCCAAGGCAGAGTGCAGGCGTCCAAATTGGTGGTTCCCATTAATTTGCTGTGCGCATTTGAAGACACCAGAGCAGAAGGCATGCAGCCACTGTGCAGAAGGTGGATAAATGACAATATGAAAAAGAAAGTCTAACCTGTGCCCCAGCAGAGCAAGTATCTGCAGTGTCACCTCCAAGAAATAGTAAACCCAAAAGATGGGCGCAGGCGAGGTCAAACACCGGAGAAGTATTTGCCCAGGCCACCAGCACGAAGGAGAAGCAGTGTCAGTAACAGATGTGTTAGGATCAGGTCTAGCAGAGCAATCCTGAGATTCCAAGAGCCAGAGGCCTGGGAGATGATTGGGACAGTCTGCCTCCTTAGAAGACCCAGCATCACCCCCCCACTGCCAAGTCCCCTCTGTCTTAAAAAGACATCACACTGGACGTCATCTGTGATAGCTTGTGAACACGCGTAAGGCCCGAGAAGAGTTGTGGTAAAAATACACACACACGTATATACACACCATCCTGCTCCAGGGGTTTTGAGGGTGGTGAGCCCCATTTGTTCCAAAAATAAAGCAGGTGGTAATTAGTTTCATTTTATGTGACCTTAAAGAGCATTTTACGTGCACTCATGTTCAGTGTCACCTTGCATTCAAAAAGTCATTGTGTGGGATGCTTGGAAAGAAGCGTCTTTATTGTCCAGACTTGCAAGGCTCTGCCTGGCCCTCCTCAAGCAAGTAGAGCTGAGATTTTTGTCTTCAAAAATACAAGTATCACCTGGAAGCTGTAAGGGCGAGCTGGCTGGGGAATCAGGTCAGCTTATCCCAGGCCTGCTCTTAGCATCAGTCTCTACCCAGCCCCCTGTGAGATCCAGCGCAGCTTCAGACTGTGAGGCCCATCCCAGGGTCCTTGAGAGGATTCCTACAGAGCCTTTTGACAGCAGAGGCCATTATTGCCTTTCAGACTTTTCCTGCTTAGCAGAGGAGCCCTTCTGTGGCTATAATCCTCTCAGCAGTTCCTCTAAAAGGCAGCAGTTTACAAAAGGACCCCTGCGGAGCCCCTGGTGAAGCTGAATTGCTGCACAGCTTGCCCAAGCAACATCTTCTTTAGAAACGTCTTCAGACCCACTGGGGCTACCTCTGGAAAATAAGTCTGCACTTGCAGCTACCTCTGAAGCTCCTGGTAACACACCTGCACAGGTTGGTGGCTCTAGCCCATTTGCTTCAGGATAAAACTCCACCTTCCCTAAGTTTTTGTCTCCCCACGGATGGCTCACTGGAGAGGGAGAACATGCTTACTAACCTGCCCCATGGCTTGTGAGATTTAATAGCTGGGGTATTTAGCTAAAGCTGCGGATTCCTCTTCCTGTGGGTCCTAATGAAGCATCTACCTACAGGCCTGTAATTGAGTCATCTGACAGCCCCCGGCCTTCAGCTCCCTGAGCAGTAAATGCAAACTAAACATCATTAGTGACTTTTACTGGAATGGCACATGCCAGCCGCTGGGCCAGCTCAAAACTCAGGCCTAAATGACAATGGTGAAACGCCCACAGCAGCCCCTCCAGTGGGAGAAAGCTAAAAAGCAGAGGGAAAGGCCTGAGGACAATCTAGCCCTGTTTCATTAAAAAAAAAAAAAAAAAAAAAAGAAGCCTCTCTTGGCTGGTACAATAAAAGCGTGTGTTTACTCACTCATCTATTTCATTACAAGGGACCAATCACAAAGACATTTATTCTGTCTTCTTTCCTGCTCTGGTAAGCTAATTAGAAAGTAATTAAATTAGCTACAGAATAAATTAGTTGTTATCAAACTGCAAGTAAAGAGATTCTTTTACAAATTCTTTAGGGTAAAATGCTAGCCTGGACAATTATTTCAGATTAAGAAATGGTTTTTGAATTTATTTTGCTAATGGGTTTATTATTGTAGGAGGAAATCCTAAATTGAAAGGTAGATCTAAAGTAGAATACATGTTGTACCTTTAATAAATGCAAAGGAAGGAAAGCTTGATTAGATCCTGGAAAATACTAAAATGGGCAGGGCAGTGGTGTGTGTGAGATGTTTAGATGGTAATTTTGGCCGCTGAGGTCACATCAGTATTAAAATGTCTTCAGTGGCCAACAAGTGGGGTGGAAATTAATGGCACTTGCTCTGCATACTATCATTCCATGTAGCAGACTTACCCCATGTAATTAGTAAGTAGCCAGAAGTGATGTTTCAGAAGTATGCACTCTGCCCTCTTTAAAATTACAAAAGTACAATCATTTGTTTTCAAGTGCCAAATTGCATGTCGGTTAGGTGCCATAGAGAGCTCAAAAAATGGCCGTCTCTGATCAACCAGGCGTGCAGAGCCCTTACCAAGGTCATTTCTGTTTGATCACAAATATGTCTGAAGGTCCCTGGCGATCAAAGCATCAGGCTTTCAGCCCTCTGACAAGATAAAAGTTATTTATGAATCGGAGGAGCGTGAGATATTAATGATAAAGACAAAAGTGAGTAGAAAAAAGCCTGGAGTCAGAGGACAAAAGCTAGAATTAGTGAACGTAAGACAGCATGATCCCACAATCGGAAACACTGCCACACCCTGGCTTTCTTCAAAGTGCAGACCAAATCAAGTCCCATGAGCATAATACTTTATAGCTGAGGGGAAAACGTCAGGTCCTACGCTCGGGGCTAAAAGCAGCATGATTACAAGATCAAAGAGCAGTGTCGGGAATAAAAATAGCTCACGGGGTTTAGTGGACAGTGAACCCAGTCAAAGTGGATGGCTCTATCAGCCTCTCCATCTCTCAGGGCCAGCATTAGAATATGTCATCTGGAATGGGGCTTGTTAACTGGGGCTCTGTCGGGGACAACGTCGGGGCCAAACCCTCTCCTGTCAAACATTCATTTCATAATTTTCAATATTAGCAACACTGTCATGATTATCTACAGTCTTTGCAACCACCCTGGATGAATGCCTAAGGAGAATCCTCCAAGAAAATCTTCCTGGTCTGAGGGGGTAAATATTCTTTTAATACATATCACCAAACAGGCCTCTAGGAAAATTAGGTGTCTATATATTCTTTTAATACATATTACCACCTGGGCCTCTAGGAAAATTGTGCATTATCTGTTCTGAATAAGAGCATTTAAAAGTTTCTATTTCCTTAGCCATTCGCTATTTGCCTTATGCTTTTCTTTAGGACTGAATTCTAAGTAGAGTCTTGAAAATAGAAGGAAGCCTGCGGGGGAGGATAGGTTATGTGTCCTGCAAGCTAATAGCAGAGCTTCTCCGAGGAAGAGAAGATACTGGTGGCTGCAGCCCCCACCCCCTTTCTCCTGGCCTTAGGCCTGATACAGAATAGTTGCTTGGAAATGTCCCGGAATAGGTAAATCTATAGAATCTATTGATCGAAGTCTACAGAACAGAAAGTAGATTAGGATTGTCTAGGGGAAGGAAGGAGAGATGGAGAGTGACTACTAATGGGTACAGGGTTTCAGGGGGAGGGGGCAGGGGTGAGGAAGATAAATATGTAAATTGTATGTTTATGTAAACTATATCTCAGGAAAGCTGCCATTGAAAAACAAAGATGTGGGCGGGGCAGGGTGGCTCACACCTGTGGAGGACTTCTAGCACTCTGGGAGGCTGAGGCAGGTGGATCGCTTGAAGTCACAAGCTCCAGACCAGCCTGAACAAAAGTGAGACCCCCGGCTCTAAAAATGGCCAGGTATTGTGGCAGGTGCCTGTAGTCCCAGCTACTTGGGAGCCTGAGGCAAGAGAAGCACTTGAGCCCCGGAGTTTTGAGGTTGCTGTGAGCTATGACACCACGGTGCTCTGTCAAGAGGGCCTCATTGAGACTCTGTCTCAAAAAAATAAAATAAAATAAATAAGATGTGCTGGGTAGACCTTTGTGGAGGATGGAAGGGAGGGAGGAAAGGAGATCAAACATGCCTGTGCAGTGGTTTCCAACCGGTGGTCGTTCCACTTTCTCACTCTCCCGAAAGTCCAGCGTGTCTGTAATTGACCCCAGCACCAGTCTGACGTTTCTGCCGGATGGTGTTTGTTTCCCTGTTGTTTCAATGATGTGCTTTCAGGACATATGAGGCTCTGAGCTTCGGCCTTTTCTATTTCCCTGGGAGTCCAGCTCAGGGCTTGTCACAAAGCGGGCACTTGATAAATGCTTTTTACTGGTGAACTATTAAGTAAATTAGACATTAACTAATAAGGTAGTGACATAGTGTTATTTCCTAACATTGATGCCCAATTTCTCCTGTTGTCAGCTCAGGCTCTGCAGTGTTTCCGGCATGCCGGATTGACCCCCTGACATTTCGCTGCCTGTAGGGTGCTGTCACGGGTCCCATTTTGTCCTCAGTGCCCGGAAGCACAAAGCCCTAAATATAGGGCTCCAGCGTAGTGACTGCTGTGTGCAGAGACAACTCCAGAGTCCACAGAGCTTAAAGCACGTTCATTTTGGAAAGGCTAGAGCCCTAGTTAAAAGAAAATAACACAAAATTATGAATGCAAATTAAGTGTGGCGCCTCCGAAAGGGCCTGCCAAAGAGGGCCTCAAAAGTCAGGCTCTCTCAGCTTCCTCAGAAGTCTGCTCCTGGCTTTGTTCATTTTGTGCTCCTTTTAATTGGATTTATTTTGTTTTCTGTTTAAAAGTCCATTGTTAGAGGCAGTGTGGCATTATAAACCTCCTAGCCATCCAATTCTCTTAAAAATCAGAGTGGGTTTAAGTAACTGTGTAATTAACTCCCCAGCGTAACTAGAATGACAGAGCGTCCCATCTTGGGCAGAGGTTGGGCTCCAAAATCTGTGCGTAATGTGAAAATCATCCTTGGTCCTGATTGTCCTTAAAAATCCCTTAAATTGCCTATTAGGTACCGAATATGTGGTTTTATGTGTACGACCTTGTCAGTAGCTCTTAGACACACTGGAGTTTGAAAAGCAGGAAGGCAGACTGAAGGCAGAAGCATCCAAACCCGGATGTCTGGAGGTAAGGACATCCTTGCCTCACGACTACTCTCAGATCTCAGCTTGAACAGAAGGTGGGTGTTCACGTGGGGTGTGGACGCCATCCTGAGCCTTTATAAGCTTCATAAATGTTCCCAGATTGGTTTGTTGTCATGGAATTTGAAAAGCTGGCACATATGGAAACTGATAGATCAGTACTGGGCATAATAGGTGCTCTGTAAATGTCTGTTGGATTTCAATCTGTCTCATATGAACGGGTCCCCCAAACCACTGCTCTGTTTAAACATAGTGTCTTTCTGGGTGTGGCCCCATTCTACGTCTGTCCCTCCCAGGGCATGGATCCTGGGCTCAGCATCTTTTTCAAGGTAGACCTGCTGAAGATAAAGGATTCCTTTTGCCTGAGCGAGGGTTCTCAAGTCTCCATTTAAAAATATATCTTCGTTACAGCTACTTGATACAACCCTATATAAACAGGGTCCTTTTTTTTTTTTTTTGGCTCTCAGGGGACTTGGGGGCTTTTTCTAAGACAAAGTCTGACTCTGTACCCCAAGCTAGAATGCAGTGATATCATCACAGCTTACTGAAACCTCAAAGGCCTGGGCTCAAGCGATCCTCCTGCCTCAGCCTCCCAAGTACCATAATAGGACTCTCCATAAAGCCCTCTATTTTTAGTAAAGATGAGGTTTCACTCTTTCACTCTGGCTCAGGCTGGTCTAAAATTTCTGAGTTCAAGCAATCCTCCCAGAGTACGATGATTACAGGAATGAGCCACCTTGCCCAGCCCACAAGAGTTCCTCTTGACATAAACTTATGTATTCAGTAATTTGTTTGCTATGTTTGCTTTTTTAACTCTTTTTTTAGAGGTCAAAATTGGAAAAGTTGCTTCTATTTTGTTTGTATTTATAAAACCAACTCAAATAAGGCACTAGTGAAGTTCCAAAAGATGACCAGAAATCTAGCTAAAATTGGTCTTAGGACTTAAGTGAGTTACAGTCATAACTTTTCAAGTATAAAATTTCATGGCCCAATCTACTACTTTGGCTGGGGGAAGAGAGTCCCCCTTGGTGCAGAGTTGCTGAGAACCTAAGTATCAACCCTGTGCTGAGCAGGCGCAGTTCAGAAATGAATGAGGAGTGTACAACTATGACCTCACGCATGGCTGAAGATAGATGGATCCATTAGGTACTTTCTTAAGGAGCTATGCAGGCACTAGCTTTCAATATACCTTTAGGAGATGTTTATTGAAAGAGAAGAATAATAGGAGATGTATATTGTACGGGAAGAATAAACTTCATTCCTCCAATGTCCTCATAGTTACATTGCTTTATACAAAAACTCTTTTTACAACACCACCACTGTTCAGTCAAGTGTTCAATCCAGACACTGAGAGTCACCCAGACCACTCCTTCCTTTCACCACCACCCCCCAGCAATCGACCTGGGAGGGATGGTAGCTCTTATTCCTAACATATCTCCTGAGTCTGTCTCTTCCCCTTCTTCCTCTGCCTCTTCTCTGGCTCAGGTCTCACCACCTCTTGGCTTGACTATTTCAACAGCCCCCTAAGCTTTTCCCTTGCCCTCATTCCCACTTCCTGCCTCCTCCCTGCTCCTCGCCCCCACCCCCCCAGTCCATGTTCCATACTGCTGCCAGATAGGGCTTTCTGAACACAAATCTGACCTTGGCCCTCTCCTGCTTAACTTTCGTGGTGCTTCCCAGGACTCTCAGCAGGGGCCCTCTGCCTTTCTTCTCCTGCTTACATGCGTGCTCATGCACCTGCTGGATCTGAGGGTGTATTCACCCAGCTAGGCAATGCATGACTCCAAGCGTGCCAGCTATAAGCTTGCCCCATTACTCTGGGTGTGCCAGCCCTCAGTAGGGAACTCCTAGCTTAGTTCACAAAGCTCAAGCTCCTTGGCCTCTTCTATAAGGTTCTTCTTGGTCTGGCCTATCTGCATCTGTCACCTCATTCCCTCCCAGTTACCCAGATGTGCCCTTTGTACCAGTCTCTTCCAAACTGCTTTACAGTCCCCCAAAGAGACCACACCTGATGCCATTGCATATACTGCTCCCTTTAAATGCTTTCCTTCACCCCTCATCCACTCAGTTAGCAACTACCAACCCTTCAAGACACAGCTCCAGAGCCACCACCTCCAAGAAACCTTCCATGCTTCCTCCAAGCCCTCATGCTCTACTTTATATGTCCTAAACTCATTTACGGATGGCTCCATGCTCATCTCTAAGTAACAGAGCTTTCAAGTTTATAGCCTGTCTTGTGCACTAAAGTGTACATTCCTTGAGTCCAGGGAGCTCGGATTATTAATTTTTAAGACCCCAGGGCCTTGCATAGTGCTTTACAGCCTAAGACGTTGCTAATATTTGATATTTATGGAAGGAAGGGAAGAGGAAAGAGGTGGAAAATCAGAGCTCTGATCATTTCCTTTCCATCAAAGCTAAAGAAAAGAAGACAATATTTCTAACAATCATTCATTTAATTTCCATAAGGTTTTTTTGTTGACATCATGTACCTTAAAAGTCTTTATTAAAAGATCTTGTAGCTAGTTTCTTCATCTCATTTTTGGTGATTTGTCTTAAAGTTGCATAAAGGATTCACAGAAACCTGCAGTGGTCTCAGATTCCAAAAGGGATCCCCCTCTGTGGGATGGTGGCTGGGCGCTTGGTCTTTGAAGTGAAACAGGCCTGTGCTTGAATCCTTCGTGGCCACTTGCCATCTGTGTGGCTTTGGCAAGTTACCTACCCTCTCTGAGCCTCAATTTCCTCATCTATAAAATGGGGATAATAAAACTATCAGCTCCATAGTATTAATTTGAAACTCAAATGAGAAAATACATACAATTGAGTAAGTACAAGTGTTTAATAAATTATCATTATAAGGACAAAATCTAATGTATCTGATCTTAAGCTATGGCTTCATTAGCAGGTGACCATAAAGGGATGGATCCTAATGTAGGAGAAATAAAAAAATCACGGGGAATATAGAGAGATACAGAGATGATGGAGAAATCATATTTTTTCTAATCTATTTAGCTCATTCTCTTATAATTAAGCTACACGATCATTTCTTCACCTACAAAATGAATAAACTCCTCATTATATTGACTTGTTTTATAGGCTATCATAGTTTAAAATAGAATGAATTTCCCTGTAATATGATTTTCTGGCAAGATTAGATTCTAATATGGATTAATATCCTAAATTGAGAACTCTAATCGAACACTGTAGGAACCAAGCATAAATAATTCAAAGACATTCTCTCTACACAAATGTCATTGGCTAAGGAGACAGCCACCTGTGTGCCAGAGGGACCCAGCAGCACCAAGAACAAGAATAATAATCACTGACACTGAGTGGAGGCTTGCTGCGTACCAGCCACCCAGTCAAAGGGACACTGGGAAAGTGATTTGCCCCAAGTCTTCTCTCCCTCCCCCGGTCATCCTCTATACAAGGTGTCCCAAAAGTCATCCATAAAGTCACCATGCATAGGAAAAATGGGGAATGATGGCAAAATGGAACATTCCAAAATATACAAAATATTTACAAAATATTCTCTGTGTGTTGGCCACTCCTTTCTAATTTTTTTTTCCTTTGGGACGGGGTCTCAGGCTCATCTTAAACTCCTGACCTCAAGCAATCCACCCACCTAGGCCTCCCAGAATGCTAGGATTACAGGCGTGAGCCATCTCACCCAGCCTTTGTAAAATTTTGTAACGAATTCTTTTGTAAATAAAGGTACAGGTAACTATAATTTCCCATTTTCTCCATGGGTGGCAACTTTATGGGCAACTTTTGGAATATCCTGTATTTTCTTCACAGAACTTATCTCTTTCTGAAACCATCTTGTACCTTTCTGAGGTGTTAGTGTCACGAATCTTCCGCCACCAAAGAGAGATTTCCATGGAGCCCAGAACAGCCCCACCATGCCTAGGACAGTGCCTGCCCCAAATAGAGCTCAGTGAATAAGTAGCAAATGAAAATAGGCGGGAGGGTGGAGCAGGGAGGGGACCACACCCTCCAATGTCCAGGACTCCGCCCCTAGAGCACAAGCTGGCTTTCCTGTACTCAATCGCACTCTGCCAAAGTCTGCCTCCGAGCCTCTGTGTTCTCCAGGTTTGTTCAACCCTCTCCTACCCACCCTCAGGTATCCTTTGCATTCCAAGGAGCCAGTTTCTTTCAGTTTCAATCACGCCAGCCTCTGTTCTTCATGCTTAACCCTTAGGGAAACATCCCATCTTTTACTATGATTTCTGCAGGTGGCTAATATCATCGATTATTTTATTCATTCAACTCTCGGAGGGTAATCTTTTCCTTAATTCAAGTTTCAAGACTGTCTCACCGTAGGCCCTGCTGTATCACCGATTATACTGGGCAAAGTCCAGCAGAGGGGTTAGCACTGCTCTTTGTAGATTCATCTGGAAGCTACAGAATGCTGTTAATCTGTTCTGTGTTCATGCTAATAGTGTCTGTCTGTAATCAACCTCCATCTACCCTTCACCACGCCAAAAAGATAAATGCCAGACTATAGGAAACGAAGTAAGGCAGCCCTGGAGCCCTAGAAAATCTCATCCATCTCCACCAGGGCCCGGGAATTCCTGATTTAGGAGCTTGATCTTGCCTCTAATTCCTCCTTAGGATGTATTGCAAAATCAAAAGCCAATGGTAAAATTTCTTTGCAAAGAAGCAGACAAAAAATGTTTTGTTTGACAGCAGCAGTAGAAACAAGACCATGTTTCTGTTTTATGAAACCTCCGAGGGTCATTCATTGAGATTTTGACATTTAATATCACCCAGTCATCTCTCTAGCAAGATTTTTGTCTTTGGCTTTTTCAACCCCACACACAGATAAGAGTTGCTGGCACTGGCTGGGTCTTGCCATTAGGTGGGCTGCTTTTAATACCCAAGGCAGAATTTGGCAAGAAGAAGCGGCACCTGCTTTATTGAAAGACATCTTGATATTTTATCCTCTGAAAGAGAAATGTGCACCACAAATGTCCTTAAGAGATGATTATCGTGCATCAAGATGTCCATTCCAAAAGGCATCGTACCAGACGCCTGATCACACACAGTCACTCAGAATGGAGGTGACAGATGGAGACGGAGCTTTTAAAGAAAACAAATTTGTAAACTCCAAAGCGGCTGTGTGCTCCTAGCCAGCACATACCCAGGTAATGTGAGTTGTGCCCACTGGCTCAAAGATGACATTTACGCCTCAGAAAGGGTTGAGGGTGAAGATGAAGTACAGACCCTGGTTGCCCAGAGTCTGGGAATCAGTACTCACAGGAATCACTGCCTCAGCCAAGAGACATTTATGTACTGAGTTAAAAGAAAGGATTGAGCATGCAACGTCGATCAGCACACTAATGTTGGTTCCCTGGCATCAGGGGAGACATTGACGCAGAGGACTTTTCTTCTCCACTGTTCAAACATTGGAACAATCATTCCAGCAGGGGGAGCCAGGAAATCCAAAATCCATAGGGCAAACAGCTCAGGAACAGAGAAATGAAATCCAAAATCCAGGGTACTATTAGTACTGAGGGGCTATCTTTGGTGTAATAGCATTCTTGTGAATTTCCACGTCGTTTGATGCCTTCAAGTCTGATTGAGTCCTTCCCTGTCTAAAATCCCTGAGCAGCTCTTACCACCTACAGCTGCCAGACTCAAATTTCTCAGTGGGGTCTGAGTCCCCACAGAATGGGGTAGAAGAGTGTGTCTCTTGGCACACCCCCTCGGCTCCAGACAGAGAAGCTCTTCTTTCCTCTCTTGCACAAACTGAGTTTCCAAGTAAGGTTTTCAACTAAGAGTCTTGAGACATAGAACAAAGTTTGCAAAGGACTGGTCTGCAGGATAAAAGCCAGATAAGATCCCCCACGTTCATTCCCCCTCTGCCTCTCAGAGGTACCCCAGCACACCAGGATAACCAGCGTGCATAATGACATCCCCCTCTCTTGCAAAGTTTTCTTCTGCGCCATTTGCCTGGTGTATCCTCCGTTCTCTCTCCTCCACCAGGTAGATCTGTATTCTTGTTTTAAGATTAGGTTCCATTTCCTCCTTTTAACTCCTCTTCTTCCTGCCCTAGCAGCAGTTGGCCGTATTCCCACTGCATTTGTGCGTGTGTTAATGGGCCTGGTATTGTTGTGTGTGTCTGAATCCTAGACCAGCCTGCACACTCACGGAATATAGAGTCCCTGTCTTATTTCTTTCCTCTTCTATCTTCCTCCAGGGCCTGGCATGTGGTGGGCGCTCAATAAATATTTGATGGATGGATGCAAAGCTGTTTAATTCACCACTAGATAACAATCTGGCATTTTCCCAAACAGCTTTATTCAGAAGGAATGTAAAGACATGGAGCCATAGTCTCAAAGCCAACTCAAGCAGCTCTATCTCAACAAAGAACATAGCTTCTTTTAAACACTTGTTTATATCAGCATTTCATTTTTTTAAACTAATAATTACAACCACATTAACAGAACTATTGCACAGAGGTGAAAGCCCATGGACAATAGCAGTCTTTTTAACTGGCATGGTTTGACCCTGCTAATCTGATTTGATCACTTTACTTAAAATTCACATGAGGCTCCCTGTTGCCTGTGGCCTTCAACCTGCTCTGTGGGTTCAGGGTTTTCAGGGCACTTCTAAGGCCAAGGCCTCTCTGGAAGTCTGACAAGGAAGGGAAGTGTCTCCCCAAATCCAAGTGTTTTGTATTTTAATTCTTTTATTTGAATGCCTGTGGCTGAGCCTGACTCTCTAGTTTGCCATAGTTCCCAATATTTGCTATTTTCCCCCATCCATCCTCGCCTACCTGGATTCCTGATATCATTTGAGTTTGCAATTCAAAACTCACTCCAATCCCAGCTGTCTAAAACTGCTGTCATTTATCTGAATCCCTTTCCAGTCCAGAAGACTGCATCTGTGTTTTTATCTAGTTGCCGTCACCTTACATGTGCCATTTTATATTCTGCTTTCGTCACTTATCATGCCATTATGTGCGACCCGGTCTTTCGTGGTCACCTTTTCTAAATGACACATTTTTAAGTTGGTGGTCTCTATTTAGGTCTTCCATTATGGTCATATTAACTTTCTATTTTATGCTGTTAGAAGCAACGCTCTGTTGAAAATCCTCACACATATGACTTTTTTCTAGCAACATGTTCTTGATTTTAGCAAGTTCTTTATATGCTATGGATTAGACTCTTTTAATGCAAGTATTTCTCACTATGTTCTTTTTCTTTTCATTTCTTATATTTTGTATGATTAAAATCCATTAAATATTATCCAGTTGAATGTTTTGTTCCCTTCCATTGTTACTTCTTCTATTGCTTCATGCTTTTGAAAGTTTTGACAGTTCATTATTAAATCACTCTCAAGATCGGTACATTCTTGTTTTTCTTTTCCTTTGCTTGTTCTATGTATTTAAAATATATATATTTAACTGGCTCAGCACCTGTAGCTCAAGTGGCAAGGGCACTAGCCACATACACCAGAGGTGGCGGGTTTGAGCCCAGCCCAGGCCTGCCAAACAGCAATGACAACTACAGCCAAAAAATAGCCGGGCATTGTGACAGGTGCCTATAGTCCCAGCTACTTGGGAGGCTGAGGCAGGAGAATTACGTAAGCCAAAAGAGTTTGAGGTTGCTGTGAGCTGTGACACTACAGCACTCTACAGAGGGTGACATAGTGAGACTCTGTCTCAAAAAAATAGAGAGAGAGAGAGAGAGATATATTTAACTCTTTAATTCATTTGAGTATGTTTGGCACATGTTTAGATAATAAATGGTTCTAAATTGGTGGCATCATCATTATTGAATAACTTCTCCTTTGCCCATTGCTTATCATACTTCATCATGTGTCAGATTGTTTGACACAAGTAGGTTTATTTCAGTGCTTCCAAATCTCTTCTTCGGTTTTACGTGTCTGGTTTGCAACAACACTATGCTCTTTTAATTATTCTTGATTTGTAATCTGTATAGAATCCGTGGTTCTGGTCTTCTTCAATTGGAGTACTTTTTCAAAGTACCGCTTTATAGTCTTGACATTTTGTTTACCTAATACATGTTAAAATAATTTTATCAGTCAGGCACAGGGGTTTATGCCTATAGTCCCTGCACTTTGAGATACTGAAGCAAGAGGCTCACTTGAAATCAGGAGTTTAAGCCCAGCCCAGGCAACATAGCAAGACCCGTATCTCTACAAATATAATAATAATAGTAATAATAACTATAAAATATTATTATTATTTTGTCAAGCCCTAAAAATAAATGGTGGTTTTGATGTAAAATGTATTAAATTAACTTCTTAAGCCATTGCATGCATTCTAAGCATCATATAGTCTTATATTACCATATTGTATGCTTTCTAGCAGTTTAGTGCTTATATCTAGCAATGTGTACGGTACTATACTATACATGGGGAATACAGAATGTAGTAATCTATTATGTATAATAAATTAAATACCAAATCTTTCCTCTTTCTAAACTTGTTGATTTAGTTGCAGGTGTACAGCAAAGTCTTGTAAATATTTTTCTTTTCTTTTTCAATAATTATTGTCCTTTAAATCTTTTGCAGTTTGCCTCAAGCAATATTAGGTTTTCATGGCAGTAATATTCTTATTTGGGGCCTATTTTTGAAACAAAACTTTTTAGTGTTGTTCCATTATTGGTTCACAGTTGAAAACAGGTATCTCTATCAAGTTAATGTAGTAAATTATATTACTCCAAGTAGAATAAGAGTTTTATCAATTCCTCTTTCCATACACTGTATATTGAACTAGATTCTGTCATTTGATATTAATGTTAATGTAATGTTAATCTTTTTTTGATCTTTTTTTATTCCCTGAGTAACCTTCATTAAGATCAAATTTGCAACATAGAAAGAACGAGATGGAATCCGGCCTTGTCTATGTTTTGATAACAGTTAGCGTAACTTGGAAATCATCTGTTTCTTGAGAGTTTGAAGGAATTCATTAGATCTGTGTGTGTGCCTTGACTTTTTTCGAGCAATCTGAAACTTTTTAGAATTTATACCTCTATTACTAGTTTAACAGGGTTTCCTACCTCATTGGTTCATTTGAGGTATTTTCTATTTTGACCACAAAATGTCATCCCTTTATTGTGGTTTTTAGTCAATTAACATGTAGTTAGATATATAAACAGCTCAGCTCCTTTTTATGTTTCATATGTAGAATTAGAACTGAATTCACATCCAGGTTCTACCACAAATTTAGCTATGTGATTTTTGACCAAGTAATTTTATTCCTGACATCATTTTCCCCATAAGTAGGCATCAAACATGCATTGGGATGCTATTAGGATTATAGATGATGTATGTAAGGTTCTTAGCATAGCGCCTATCCTCAGTAGATAGAAGATTACAATATTCTCTTTCCCAATGTTGTCTGTCTCCTTTCTCTGTCATTCTTCAATTAAATTTGCATGGCTTATATATTCTGCATAGTCTTTCCAGTATTTTCAGAAGTAGCATATAAGCAATGGGGAGCCACTGCAGGTTTGTGAAGAAAGAGCACCAGCTCTGCTTGCCTAGTGTGGAGCTGGATTTGTGGCCGTCATCAGGAGATGGGTCTATGCTGTGAGAAGGGACAGAATTGACAAAGGGCCAGCTGGACTCTTCTTGCCCAGTGAGATGTGGAAGGGTCGTCTTTATATTCACTGTCAGTGAACACAGGCTCCAGAGCTGGGGAGAGCCCCATTCAAGGGTTCCTGGGAGTGAGAAGTTGACCAAGTGCCCCCCAATTGTCCTGCTGCAGCAGCTAAGCCTTCAGGGCCTGGCAGCAGAAATGCTGACAAACACCACGACCCAGACTCAACCCAGCTTTTGAAGGGGACAACAAAGCAGGCCTTGTGCATCCTTTTGAAATGGGGCCCAATTATGTTTGATTCATAAATGAAACTTTGTGTCCAAAAAGGAGAGACAGTGCAGAAAAATGGTCAGAAAATACTTTGTGTAGGAAAAGGCGGATGAAGCTTTCAGAGGGCTTTCTCTCGCCTGGAGCTCGTCTCAGACAGAGAGAAATTTTCAGCCTCTAAATCCTGTTCTTGTTTCCCCTTTCCCTTTTTTCTGAAATATATTTAATTCTTCGGCTTAAAATTTATTTTTGGCTCCTAGGGATGGGATCATGTTTATTGTGTCATTGAGAGGAAAATGTACTATTAAAAACATTCCTAATCTGTTTATAAACGTTAATAGAAAAGCAACCAAAAGGTTGGCATTTAATCAAAAGAAATTTATTGAGCACTTTCTGCGTACAAAGCACCAATATGCTATGAAGGAAGAATAAGAAACAGTCCTTAGCATCAAAAATGCTTCAGTCCAGTTGGGGCAATAGCCAACTGACTAGCTGTAATATAAAGAAAATTGAAATCAGGCAGCGCCTGTGGCTCAGTAAGTAGGGCACTGGCCCAATATACCAAAGGTGGTGGGTTCGAACCCAACCCTGGCCAAACTGCAACAAAAAAAAATAGCCAGGGATTGTGGCGGGCACCTGTAGTCCCAGCTGCTCGGGAGGCTCAGGCAAGAGAATCGCCTAAGCCCAGGAGTTTGAGGTTGCTGGGAGCTGTGATGCCACAGCACTCTGTTGAGGGTGATTTGGTGAAAGAAGGAAGGAAAGAAAGAAAGAAAGAAAGAAAGGAAGGAAGGAAGGAAGGAAGGAAGGAAGGAAGGAAGGAAGGAAGGCCAGAAGGAAGGGAAAATTGAAATAAATGTGTAGATCACTACAAAAGTTTTGAGACAGACTATATGATGGTCTCTTATTTCAGTTCCACGAAACACAGTCGACAGTGCCCTTCCTGATTCACCCACGCACATTTCAACTTGCTGGGCTTATCGGTATGGCTGGGAGGGCTTTATTTGTTTCCATCCAAGAAGATTTTATGTTACTTGATTTTGGGGTATCTCAAAACTTTCTTAATGACCCATGTTCTAGCATCAAGTCATAAGCCACATCCTGTAGAAGGACAGATGGATTAGCAAGGACTTGGTGAGCAAGTTGCATTTAGGCTGCATCTTGGAACATAAGAAGGGTTTTTATAATCACTTGTTCCCTAGATTGTTTGGTGAGCCAATGTTCCCATGCACTGTGCCTCAGATGTCAGCAAACACATGCAGCTATTCTAGGCTGTTCCACCAGAACCATGTGCACACACAGGTACACAATACGTTCCCACCTACATTTTCTTGCCTTTCCTTCATTGCATTTGTCCAACCCCCCAAATCCTTGCTCCCAGGTATGCCTCTGGCCCTCTCCAGTTTGAAGACTTCCAAAACTTGGCTTCTTGGGTCTGGTTTTTTCTTTTTATAGTTTTTGGCTGGAGCTGGGTTTGAACCTACCACCTCCGGTATATGAGACCAGTGCCCTACTCCTTTCAGCCACAGGCACTGCCCAGGTTCTGGTTTTTTCAACATGGTTTTTGGTTCTGTTCCCATCCTAGAGTTTTAGGCCTTTCCTCCATGTTGTCTTAAAGGAAGAACTCTCTACTTCAGTCCTCTGCCCATGGGGCCCCTAACCCTAGCTGGACCAAATCCTGGAATGAGGAAGCTGTTGGAAGAATTCTCTTCATGATCTCTCCAAGAGTCATGAGGATAAACCAAATGCTCCTTCACTCCCCTCCCTGGCCCCTGGAAAGATGATGCTTCAGAATAAAAACGTGGCCTTGCATAGACAGGTGATGCCCTTCACAGCCAGCGCATCACGTGAATGGAGAAGAGTGCTGCTAGCATGGAGTTCAGAGGTTTCCTCTAGGAGCATCTTCTTCCAAGGATTTTAAGAGGGGAGAAAAGATCGAAGTGAATTTTCAGGGTTTTTCCTACACCTGAAACTATATGTTCATTATTCTTTATCACCTTGAAGAACATGTTGGCTGGCATCTTCCACATCATTGGAGGTAAAGGGAAAGTGGGTGAAATGATAGGGCATGGAATTTCACCTGCTATGTCAACCAGCAGACTAGAATATTTGGAGGCTGGGTATTAAATTCCAGCAGAGCCCACAGGGCTGTCTCACAAGCCATCAGCCAGGGACTTAGAGGCTTACACCGTGCACAACTGGTAAATTTATTAAAGAAGTCAGAGTTACAGTCTCCTGCCCCTGTAACAGACTCCTCCTGAGAGACAGGATACAAAATGATATGTTGGTTAGAATGCTTAAAGGCCACAAGTAACAGAAAACTTAAGCTTAAGAGTGGCTTAACATGGACTTACCGTCTCATTAAACGAGAATTTTGGAGATAGGTTAATTTCAAGGTTAGTACAAGGGCCCCTTGATGGCAGGAAGAACCAAGACACTTGCCTCTTCCCACTCTGCCATTTTTAATTTCTCATCAATGGCTTCCATCATGGCCACAGAATGATATTAGTTTCATGAATTGTCTCCTCATGTGACCTGGGTGATGTCTTCTTAGAGCGCTGTTGACGAGGCAACTTGTAATATTCTGCAGACAAATGGGCTGTTCTAAAGGGTCCGAGATGGCATCTTCCATATGTCTGGAATCTTGAAGGGTATATCGAGATGGCTAGTACTATCGACTGAACTCCTTCACATGGCCTCTTCAGCTTGACAGTCTCAGGGAGTCAGACTTCCTACGTGATGGCTTAGAGTTCCCAAAGACTGTGCTATAAAAGACGGAAATTGGATGCTCCCAGTTCCTTAAGGCCCAGCCCCAGAAACTGACCTGAGAATCGCAAAGCCTAAGGAGAGGGGACATAGACCCTCACCTCCTAATGGGAGGAGTATCTAAGAAGTTAGTCATTTCTGATTCACACATAGGTTATAAGCTAAGCTGTTGTAATAAAGAGACAAAAAGTATGGTGACTTAAACAAGATAGAAGTTTATTTCCCTCACACATAACAGTTCAGGGGTAAGCAAGGCAAGACTGATGGTCGGTTTCTGCCAGAGTCAACTCCCATTTCTGGGTCCAGGACACTTGCTCTGGTAGCTACTTCTTTTCAAGTGTGGAAAAGGGAAAATTAGAATGAAGGACAGATATCTTCCTTATAAAAGGTGATCCAAAAGTTATACATATCACTTCTATTTGCAGCACACTGGCTAAATGTTAGTCGTGTGGCCACACCTGGCTGCAAGTTATTACTAAATAGAAACTAGAGAGAATGAGTACTGGGGACAGTTACTTCTTTGTCTCTGTTAGCAGCCCAAAAAGAAATAGATGGTGGCGGATGAGATTCAACTCTGAATGATGAAGTTGGTGTATGGCGTGGTTTGTGAATCAACCCTGTCCACGCAAAGAGTCTTCATTTCTGAGGCTGGGTAGTGAATCACAGGGTACTCAGAATACACTTATGAGTGTTGGGCCATGCACCCAAGCAGAAGCAAATAGCATGCAGATGCTCCCTGCATAAGGAGTGGCTTGCTACTTGAATCTCTCACCAGATAGTAATGGAAATGATCAGTTGGGTTCACTTGGTGGAGTCCTTCTCCTTAGAAATATCTGATGGCATTTCCTTACTGCATTCATCTGTTTTCTGTTGCTATAATAGAATACCATGGACTATGTAATTTATAAACAATAGTTGTTTATTTGATTCACAGTTCTGGTGGCTGGGAAGTCCAAGAGGATAGCACTGGCAACTGGTGAGGGTCTTGTCATGGCAGAAGACAGAATGATTGCAAAAGTCAGAGCGAGGTACCAGGGGCCAGATTCAATTTATAACAACACATTTTCCCAGTAATAACAATATGAATCCATTCATAAACCAATTACCTCTTTATAGACCCCAGCTCCCAACACAGTTGCATTGGTAATTAAGTTTCCAACGTATTAATTTGGGGGGGAGACATATTCAAAACATAGCACTTACTCAGAGCTTCACAAAGACCACAAAAGAATCAGTTGATAAAAAATGAGATAAATAGTTCACTAAGTGGTTTATCAGCCATAAATATATAGCAGATCTACCTGTAGTGTTAAAAGCATCACCATGAGGCAGGCACACCATCCCTAGGAGAAGGTGGTATATGTCACGGGTGGTTGCTGGGATTTCTTTGGCCTGCTTCTTGGTTCTGAGAAACTCACTGATCCATTTTTGCATCCCCCTTCAAAGCAGATTAAATGGTTGTCTTGCTTGTATCAGAGCTAATGCTTCCGTGGGGAGAGCGCTCAGTTTCTGCCTGCAGGTGCTCACGCTTCAGTCATTTCAGCCAGCGCCAGCGTTTGTTTCATAGACCTAAAAGCAGCCCTATTCCTGTCCGCTTTATATATTGGGTTCTGAGTATACTTTTGTTTAACAAAATGTATTTCATGACTTTAAAAAAAAAGATTGCTAGCTATTGGCTTAGGAGGTTCCTTGGGCTCAATGCACAGCCAGCTCTTATTTTCTCATATATTTTTACAACTATTTTCAAGAAATAAATGGTCTTTCCACTGGCTCTTGAGGTGTAATTTTAATAATATATTTGGGGAAATATTTGAAATGGAATAAGGGTATTATGGCTCTAATCTTATTTATTGTTGACTCTCGTTAGCTTCTGTATGAAGAGGAAAGAAAAAAACACTTCTTTACTGACGATGCAGAATAGAATGACAGAAAAAAAAAAAATCATGGATTTTTCCATTCAAAAACACTTGTGTTTAAATATCCTCTCTTCCACTTATTAGCTCCGTGACCCTAGGCAAAATATTAAGATCTCTGAGTCTCCATTTTCTGGTGTATAATTCCTGCAATGCAGTGCTATTATGAGGATTAAATTAGCTAATTTATGGAAAGCCTTAAGCACAGTACCTAACACTATAACTATTTTTTATTGAATCCCTACTATGTGGCAGGCACTGTCTAGATCAGTGGTTCTCTCTTGGGGACTTGTCAGAACTGAAAATTCTCCATCAGGCCCCACCCTAGACCCAATGAATGGGAAACTCTGGGAGTAGGGCCAGCAAAATATTTTATAAGCCCTCCTTGTGATTCTGATACACAGTAAAGTTTGTAAACCACTGGTCAAAGTACCCAAGAAATGAAAAATATGATTATCACATCCATAGCACACTACGGCTAATAACTTGTGCTAAAACAAATACAGATATGCCGTCTTCCGTTACGCTGGATGATCACCCCAGGGTCTTCAATGACTTGGTCATATCTGTGATGCGTGTAGCTCTCAGAACCATTCCTTACAGGATGTGTGTGGCAGTGGGAAACATTATTCTTAGCGAAGCATCACAGGAATGGAGAAGCATGAATCCTACGTATCCAACTTTGATACAAGGAAAATCAGTGACAATTAATGACACGGTGGGGGGTGGGGGAAGAGGAGAGCAGACAGAGAGAGAAGGAGGGAGGAAGTGGGGGAAAGAAAAGAAAATAGCGACTAATTCTCACATAAGTTGGATTTCATTTTGACCAAAGTACCTTATTTGAACAATAATTTTTAATTCAACTTGTGAATATGTTGTTTAGGCTATTGCATCCTCATTTACAAGTGAAATATGTTTGTAATTTCCCTTTATAATAAATATATTTTTCCAACTTTAATACCAGGTATATCCAGATGAAGTAGAATGAATTTGAAGCCCTTCTTCATTTTCTATTGACTATAAGATTTGGCATAATCTGTTTTTTGAAATAATCTTCTATTTTTACTTATAAACATTAGATGTCTATTTTTTGAGACTTTGGAAAAACAAAAAAATAATAAATAAACAAAGAACCATTCTTACAAAGGGATAGAATAGAGGAGCCTTGGGAAAGCCAAATATCTTACCTCCTTCTGTTCCTGGGTCTTTTCTTCCTCCCCCCCAAGGGTCTGTCTCTTGCCTGTCTGGAGCAGTTTGATGAATACCCGGTGAGAATTCGGCCAATCCAGAGGGAATGCATAGCTGCTCCTCAGTGTAGCCCCAGCACCTGGAGCCAGTATCTTCCTGGCTTGTCATTATGTGTTCCCACCTGTCCCCCTGATAAAATATGAGCTCCCTGGGGTCAGGAACTATGTGTTAATTATTTCTGTGTGCCCAGCACCCAGTACACGTAGAAGACACCTAATAAATGAGTGGTGAATAAATGAAGTGTCAGCCCCAAATCAGGGGGGCATTTGTTCCTGCAGCATTCAGGTGTTAGGCATGGCCTAGCAGCCAATATATTTCTGGTCCTGGTGACAAGTAGCCAACGGGATTGCCTAGAGACCCATGAAATGTTCCCTGAGCCATGCCCTCATCTATCCATCGACTCAGTTCTGTGCCTCAAGGAAAGCTGTGTGACAATCTCATGTGCAGATCAGAACCACACTAGGAGCAGCCTAGAAAAACAAACTGCAAATATCCATTTCTTTTCTCTGTCATAATTTGTTTTCTTAGTTGCTGGCAAAGTTGAAATGAGCTGTCTGTTGACAATTTGGATAGAATAACTTTTCTGTCTCATGAATTCTGAACAGTGGCGGACTGAATTCTGCTCTGAGCTGTGGAAAAATAACAAAGCATTTTGCGGGGCAGGTGGGAATGGAGCACGGTCTTAGCTGCAGACAAATTTGGCCCTGCTCAGGGGCTGTCTCTGAACTTATTTCTGCATCCCAGGTCTTTTCATGCTAGCTGGGTGCAGAAAGCCATCCTGTTCCCCACCCTGTCCCCACCCATCGCCACCTATGCTGGAAGTCATTCATCTAACCCACTTAGAAGAACTGGGATGAATATAGATTTCTTCTTCCACACATTAATTTACGGAACCTTCCTATTTCTTTTCATTGCAATGTTCCCACCTGCTGTAGTCACATTCAGCTTTATTGAAAAGCAGCAGGGAATTCATTCTTAGCTGGAAAATTTTTATAATTAAATGCAAACAATGAGGAAAAAGTTATCCTAGTTCCATTCTCTCTCTAAATCAAAGTATGGATGGTATTGTGGGTTGGAGCAAGGGGCCCATAATAAGAAGAGTAGGCACCCATGAAGAGTTGAAGGGGAAGAAATCCGTGTAGTTGGTAGGAGTTAAACCTTGTTCAGAAATTCCCTTGATTATCTGGCTTATATGTGGGCAATGGCCAAATTCCAATCATCACCACTAGCGTGGAGCCTCTGAAGTTGAATGTCTCTTATAAAACTTCCATCTGTTTGTCTCATACTGTAGCCTGGTTGAAGAAAGATGTAGATACAAGGGAGCGGTCTGCATGGCTTATAAAAGAGGGTAGTCAGAGAGAAGGAGTTTGTCAGGGTCTTTTGTGCAGTCCACGAGAGAAGATAGCAGGCCAGATGACATCATCTGTTGATCTGCAAGACAGCTCTCCCCATGATGGAGGTAAATGCATTTGCCTTTAAATAGCCCCATTGCTCTGTCCATTAACAACCATTCAGCCAAACCCCTTTGCTTCAACTCTGTGCTCTCCAGGCAATGTTCTGTAAAGATTATGGTATCTCAAAAGACTTTCCTATATGTGACAGCCAGCCGTGCTGTTCAGCGCCCATGAGTTTACATAGTATCCACTGGGCTTTCCCATTTCTCACTGCTGGCAGTGTCTTCTACATCTTGAGAGTTTAGGTAGTATAAGCCAGTTCCTCTGGTTGATCCCCTCTGCTCATGCCATCAAAATCAAGTTCCTGCCCCAGGCAAGGACAGGACCACACTCCGGACATGGTCCAGCCAACACTATGGGTGAAATCTCTCTTGAATTCAACTGTGTGAAGGTGATTTTTCTTCTCCAACTCAGTCTTCTAAGGGCCAGTGTTGAAGTTAAGTAATAATCATAGTCTCTTTTTTCTTTTTAAATTTTAACCAAAGTGACATTGTTAGGTTTTTGTAAGAAATCCTTTAAAGTGGTCTTTTCCTCTCAAATGGTCTAATTTTTGTTCATTGTATATTTGAAAAGGAATTCAAATTGCTGGTGATAGAAAATGAAAACATGACAAGCTATAAACTCTGACCTTAAAAACGTCTGTGATACAGCGTCATAAAATATAATTGGAAATCCATTTCAACATCACATTACAGATCTATGACTTAAAGGTAATTTCTGTCATTTGAATATGATGGTGAGCTGATAGCTGAATTGGATTCTTAAAAGAAAAACAATTTCTCCTGCATTAGGAGTTATTAATTTAATTGAATAATATCTGGATCATACTTGTGGTAATGGTAACATTATTACCCATTATCTTGGTGATGTTCACATCACTGTTTCCAGGGAAAATATAGCCCATTAAATGGACAGAAGGACTAAAATAGAAAAAAAGCTGCAAACTTTTGATAGCTCATTATTCCAAGGTCAGGACAAAGGAATGGTCCTGACCTTGAAGTGTGACAGGAGACCAGCCTGAGCTAAATACCTAAAAGAATTTGAAGAGAAGTCCTTTCAGCTATGGCAGAGTACACTGGGTTTCCTTAACATGTCATTCTGAACGTTAGCATTCATTCACTCATTCATTCATTCATTTATTCACTTACCCATCCATTCGTTCAACCAACATATTTTGTGCACCCTCCTGAAACCATGAATGGTGAGAGATTATGGGAAAACAAAGATAATTTAACCAAAGAGAAAGGATCAAAGCTTATTGAGACATTATTGAGCTAATGTCTGCTGTATTTCAGACATTATAATGAGAGATTGTAGACAATATCTTATTTATTCTTCATTAAAACTGATAAGCAAGGTAGAGTTATTATGCCCATTTTATACATGAAGAAACAGGTGAAGTGACTTGCCCAAGGCCTCATAGCTAGCAAGGGAAAGAGAATTCAAACCTAAGCCTGTCTTATTTCAAGGCATAGACAGTCTCCACTATGCATGGAATTTGGACTTAGGATACAAGGACATTTTTTAAAATTATAATACAGTGTGATAAATGGGGCAGAGAAGGTACAATAACAGGGAGCAAGGCAGCTGCAGTGGTGAAAGCCTGGTTTCCACTCTGGAGCCTCCCTGACATCTTTGGGTAATGGGAGATGTCTAGGTGGTCCTAATGTCCCCTTCAAAGCTCCCCTCCACCCTTACCCCAATCACTCAGCTCTCTCTCCATCTCCTCCTTATCAAACCCTTTCTCTGTTCCCTCCAATCTTCCTAAGAGAAGGGCATTTGTTCCTCCACACCACATATAACTTAGGGTAAGAGGAAGCGTCAGCCTCTACCTCATGCCTGGCACCTCCTCACATCACATCTTAGAGAAAGGACACTGATCCTCTGAGCTCCTAACCCAGCCATACCAGCCTCTGTCCTCCTGGTCTGTGCCACCTCCCAGTCTTCACTGAAGATTTTGTCCTGGGATCAATGTCTTGTCCAATGCAAGTCAGCAGCTTTTACTGGAATTGGGACCACTTTCAGCTGGAGTGGATACTGGAGCCGTGTTGATGACATTAAGATCCTCTGTTGTCCCGTGAAGTCACTCAAGAACTCAGTGGCAACTGATGCAACGGTGTAGGCTATTTTCAAATGAATCTATCTGATAACCCTTGGTATATGTACAAAAAAAAGTTTCAAACCATGCCTTTTCCCATTACAGCATTTATAATCTCTCCTTTATTTTGTCCCTGCGCCACTGCTTCCATTACCATCATAACCCAGGCCTCATCAGCTGTGGCGGTGACAGGGGCATTACATGGCAAGGGACCTAATTCGGAAATCTATATCCTCAGAGGTTGTACTTCATCATCTTCTTCTTGAGATGTCTTAATATTTTGAAACATATGACAAATTTCAATATGCTGTTCCATTAACTAGAACATAATTGAGAACATTTTAAAAGCTAGAGATTTCTGGCCCAGTGTGATGGCTCACACCTGTAAGCCTAGCACTCTGGGAGGTCAAGATGGAAGATTGCTTGAGGTTAGGAGTTCAAGACCAGCCTGAGCAAGACAGAGACCCCGCCCCCCTACCAAAAATAGAAAAAAATTATCTAGAGATCATGGCACATACCTGTAGAGTCAGCTATACTAGTGGGGAGGCTGAGGCAGGAGAACCACCTGAGCCTAGGAGTTGGAGATCACAGTGAGCTCTGGTAATGCCACTGTACTCTAGCCAAAATGATAGACAGATACTGTCTCAAAAAAAAAAAAAAAAACTATAGATTTCTGTGTTCCTCTAGAGATTCTAATTCAGTAGATCTAACATGGGATCTAAGCATTAAGTAGATTTTAAAAGTCTTCAGCTGATTCTAAAGCACAGCTAGTGGGAGGGGGTTGGGCATTGACCTACAATTTGCCGCCCTTGAATCTGGATGTCTACATCTTAACACTAAGTGAGTGTCTTGATTCCTTCCTCATCCATATGTTTTCCATCATTAAAACAGAAAAATACCCTCAGTCTCGAGCTTAAACTGCCTACTCTTCTCCCACTACCAGTAATATGCTAGTAAATGTTTAGCAGTCAGCTCAGAAAAGAAAAAAAAAGCCCTGATTTACAGTCTTCACCAGTTTCCATGGTGTAAACACTCCCACCATGGCCAACTTCAAGCTAGTACCGTGATGTCACTGAACACAGTTCAGTGCATACCATCTCATCACGGTCCCACTTAGCCTCCTCTACTGATTCCCAAAGATCAAACACCTCCTGCCCGAGAAACAGAGGTCTCGCCAGAGCCTCTCCAGAGGTGAGTTGCCTCTATTTTTTAAGAGAAAACACTCTTAGCATAGTAAAAAGTGAAAAAAAAAAAAAGTGCTATTAGAGTATTGACAAAATTGGGGTAGTGCTTGAAGACAAAAACACATTGCAATAAAATTGTACTAATCTCAGCTCGGTGCCTGTGGCTCAAGCGGCTAAGGCGCCAGCCACATACACCTAAGGTGGCGGGTTCGAATCCCCAGCCCGGCCCACCAAACAACAACGATGGCTGCAACCAAAAAATGGCCAGGCGTTGTGGCGGGTGCCTGTAGTCCCAGCTACTTGGGAGGCTGAGGCAGGAGACTCGCTTGAGCCCAGGAGTTGGAGGTTGCTGTGAGCGTGATGCCACGGCACTCTACCCAGGGGGACAGCTTGAGGCTCCATCTCAAAAAAGAAAAAAAAATTGTACTAATCTCCAGATGGGTAAGAGTTATAAAACATCTTCATTTTTACTTCAATGTAGATGGGTTGACAAGCGGGGAGCAGGACATGTCAAAAGCTGCAAGATGGGCTTCTTCATGCAGTTCTGCTGGGGTATCTCCATGACTCAGGAGATAGAGCCAGACTCTTATCTGAGGCTTTGTAGGTGTAAAAACTAGGGTGAAGAAGGCCCCCCTAGTCCTGTCCCCACTCTTCCACCTCAGATGCTCACCCCTACCTGAAACCCATGAGAGACCCTGGATATATTTTCTCCTTCCCGCCTCTGTTCTTTGTTTCTCAAGAATTTCCAAACCCAAGTGCCCTACATCTGGACCTCATCTGGGTCGCAAAATAGCCAAGTGACAAGAGTTAAGTATAATAAGAAAACACTGGGGAGTCCAGCTCCCTTCTGCACCACTGAGGATCTGCAGTTAGTTACTAATGACAGGCGCTTTCATCCGGCTCCAGTCTAGCAAGAGATCTGGCAGAGAATTCTTTCTGGCTTTCATTTTCCTTATTTCTCTGAGCCACTTCTGGCAGGAACATTATAAGCAAATCAAGTCTTCATCAGTTGACGCTCATGTGAAGGCTCTAGGAGCTGCTGCTGATCCATTCATTTACTAAACAAACATTTATTTAATACCTCCCTTGTGCCAAAGCCTGTACCAACTGTAAGGAAGAGGGCTAGAGAGAGGAGATGAATCACACAGCTTCCCCCACCCCTTCAAGCATGCGAAGTGGGGAAAAGACAAATGCCATGGAAGGGGGTAACTGCAGGGCAGTGAGGCAGGTCCCATGGCAGGGTCAGCGTGGGGAACCTGGGGAGCACAGAGTGGTCAGGGAAGCCTTGAATTGCATTCTATTTTTTAGTAGAGGTGGAATCTTGCTCTTGCTCAGGCTGGTCTCAAACTCCGGAGCTCAAGCAAGCACCCTCCTCCGCCTCCCACAGTGCTAGGATTATAGGCAGGAGCCACCGCGCCCAGCCCTTGAACTGCATTCTAAAGGTCAAGTGGGCATTACCTCCTTGAGAAAGAGTTAAAAGGCACCTCAGGGAGATGGTGGCTGATGCGAAGGTACAGAAGCTCAAATGACCAAAAAAGAAACCCCACTATCTGATTCAAGCAACTGCAGGAAAGATAAAGGTATCCTAATGATTTTGCTTTTGATTTTAGAGGACCCTGGACTTAGATTCCAGTTCTGTTGGTTATTAGCCAGATGAATGAGAGTGAGTCAGTCAGCAGCCTCACTAAGCCTCAGTCTTCTCATCCATAAACCTGGCCTTATGAGACTGTTACTCAGTAGATAAGATGATATATGTAGCATGCTCTGCTTGGCATATAGGCCACACCCAATACCTGGTAGCTAGTTTGGTGATAAAGATGAAGATGAGGATGGTGGTGGCTGGAATAAGGGTACATGTAAGATGCGGGTCGGGGAGGTGGGGGAGATGTGAAGATGGGGAAGGAGAAGGACCAAAGGGTGATCTCTTGTGTTCCATGCTAAAAAATAGCAGGATTGGACTCTTACCTCTAAAGCCAAAGGAAAAAATTTCAAGAAGTAGAGTAGCCTGGTCAAGCGTATTTTTGAGAACGTTTCCTCTGAGAGATTGAGGTGGGAAGGGGAGGGAATAGGAGTGGAGGTGGCAACTAAGCAAGGAGGCTCTTGTGCTAATACAGAGGCAGCGTGGTGGGGAGCGGGTGGCCATGGCCTGTCCGGAGTGGGGCCGAGGAAGCCATTACTTAGGATTTCTGAGACTCTAACGTGGGAATTTTTCTAAGCCAGGACTATTCACTCCCCAACTGCTGGGAGGAATATAGAATTCAGGTTCCTATTGTCATTGGAATTAAGCTGCTTTGTTGATTCCATAAATGTCACACTCAGGTACACCGATGTGCTTTATTTCTTTATTTCTTTTTTTACTTACTGCGTGGCTTAAAATGTAAGAAGTAACAGCGGTTATCTGTGGGTGGTAGGATTATAAATTGTGTATTATTCCCTTTGCCTATCTTCATTTTCTAAATGTTCTGCAACGAACGCATTTTGTCATAAGGCAAAAATCTATTATTATACAAATTTTTTTTAAAAGAAACTAGATTTCGGTCCAATCGAAACATCAATCCTTTTCTTACTACCTGAGCAAGGAAATGCTCAAGAGAATGAGAACCAGAGAGGGAAAAAATTACTGACAGGCTCCAACTACAAACTTCCAAGCTATTGATCTTCTTCCTTTTGCTGCGGGAGACTGTGCTGTGCCAATGAAGATAGACCGAAGACATAGGAACAGTGTCGGGTTTGAAAAATAATAGTCGCTTTCATTGTTACAGCTTCAACTATGGATTACTGCCATGATTTATATTTCCAGATACCTCAAGTATAGGAAAATGGCCCAATAGTTAGAGATGATTAGGTTGTTGGGATTCTCTTTTTAAAGAAAATAAAACATCTGATCAGAGAAAAGTCCAAGGGACCATCATTTCCCTACACTCAGCCTAGGTGGTACAAGTTGTAAAAGTTAAGGAATTAAATAAAGGTGGGCTCTGGTTTGAGTGTGTGATGTTTCCAGGTAACTTCAGATAGAGGCCCAACAACTGAGATTTCTCAGCACCACGTTCTGAAGCGCTGAACTGCTACGCCCAAATCAGACGTTTGTGGCGCCTCCTTAGATAGACATTTTATGCGCCCTAACAGGTGGCATCTTGATTACTATCTTCAGATTGGATTTTTAAAGAACAGTGATGATAATAATGACAATAGTTTGCCTAGTTTATGGCTGGTAAAGTCATTTAACTCTCACAGCTTTAAATGTCTGAGTTAACTTCAGTTCCATTTTAGAGATGAAGCAGGTGAGGCTCAGAGAAGTTGACTGAGGGGCCTGAGGTCACACAGTTAGGAAGAGGAGAAAATGGGATTTAGATCAGCTCTTCACATTTGAATGGCCGTGCCCTTTCCAGGTCTGCCTTCTAACTACTGGCTTCAGTTACAGACGCTCCTCACCCTCCTATGGGGTTGCTTCCTGATAAAAACCACTGTACGTTGGAAATATCTTTAAATGGAAAATGAGTATTTTAAAAAAATACAAAACACGATACCCAAAACAAGCTGGCAACAACACACGTAGAATGTCAGTGGTCACCCTCGTGCTTGTGTGGTAGACGAGGAGCTGTGGCTTGCTGCCACTGTCCAGCATCGCAGGGGAGAATCATACCACATATCACTAGCCCCAGGAAAGATAAAAATTCAAAGTAGGGTTTCTACCAAATGCAGATTGCTTTCACACCATCGTAAAGTCAAAAAAACATCAAACCATCCTAAGTAGGAGACTATCTCTATTTCATTTTCCCTAGACTCACTAATCAAAAGAGCAAGTAGGGTCCATAGGAATTATAGTAATCTCTATTGCTGTTGTAACAAATTACCATAAATTTGGTGGCTTAAGACAAAACGAATGTATTCTCTTACAATTCTGGGGGTTAAAATTCCAAAATAAGTTTCAGAGGGCTAAGATTAAGGTGTTGGCAGAACTGAGTCCTTCAGGAGGCCTCTCCCAGCTTCCCGTGAGTGGCCGCATGGCATTCCTTGGCTTGTGGACACATCATTCCAATCTCTGCCTCCATCCTCACATTGCTTTCCCCTCTTCTTTGGTCAAACCGCCCATGCCTCTCCCTTCTAAGGACACTTGTATTTAGGGCTCACCCAGATAGTCCAGGACAATCTCCCCATTTCAAAATCATTAACTTAACTATATCTGCAGAGTTCCCTGGGACACATGAAGTAATAGTCGTAGGATCTGAGAATTAGGGATACAGCTGTCTTTAGGGGCCATTATTCAGTCAACCACAGGAATATTATTTATTTCATTTATTAAGAGGTCCCTAAATATAAAATTCTCTAAATTTAAATTTAAGCCATAACTTTTCATAGTTTTCTACTTTTTTTTTTTTTTTTTTT
>NW_003852396.1:43200602-43271150 GCF_000181295.1 Otolemur garnettii
GAGTCTCCTGCCTCCGCCTCCCAAGTAGCTGGGACCACAGGCGCCCGCCACAACGCCCGGCTATTTTTTGGTTGCAGCTGTCATTGTTGTTTGGTGGGCCCGGGCTGGGGATTCGAACCCGCCATCTTAGGTGTACGTGGCTGGCGCCTTAGCCGGTTGAGCTATAGGCACCGAGCCCATAGTTTTCTACTTTTAACTTTCACTTTTGTGTCCTTTGGAGCTTTAGTATTTGTTTGCCTGACTACTTGCTTGCTAGCTTTCTAAGAAAATTTAACTCCGGCCAGGCATGGTGGCTCCCGCTTATAGTCCTAGCCCTCTGGATCACTTGAGCCCAGGAGTTCAAGACCAGCCTGAACAAGAGGGAGACCTTGCCTCTTCTAAAAATAGAAAAACCAGCTGTGCATCTCACTAGTACCTATAGTCCCAGCTATTCAGGAGGCTGAGGCTGGAGAATCACTCGAGCCCAAGAGTTTGAGGTTGCTGTGAGCTATGATGCCGTGGCATTATATCCAGGGTGACAGAATGAGACTCTGTCTCAAAAAAAAAAAGAGAGAGAAAGAGAGAGAAAATTTAACTCTGCCAGGCGTGGTGACTCACGCCTATAATCTTAGCACTCTGGGAGGCCGAGGCAGGTAGATCGCTTGAGCCTCAGAGTTCCAAGACCACCCTGAGTAAGAGTGAGACCCTGTCTCTTCTAAAAATAGAAAACTTATATTTATAGTTCTCAGCTACTCAGGAGGCTGAGGCAGGAGGATCACTTAAGCCCAAGAGTTTGAGGTTGCTATAAGCTATGATGCCACAGCACTCTACCCAGGGTGACAGAATGAGACTCTGTCTCAAAAAAAAAAAAAAAAAAGAAAAGAAAAGAAAAGAAAATTCAACTCTCTTTTGAAAGTAATTTAGCCAAAACATCCTCCTCCTCCTGTCTGTCAAGGATGGATGCAGACAGCTGAGGCTTCCCAGGCCCAGCTTGGAAGGGGCTCACAGAGAGGTACATTCTTTACTGTCCAGCCTTTCCTACCAGCTGGCATTTATTGAGCACTTACTACATGTCAGGAACTGTGGAAACAGTCTACATACGCTTACGTCTCATATGTGTCTTGCAACAAGCCAGTAGGATAAATTATTATCCCCATTGTACAGGTGAGAAAACCAAGGTTCAAAGAGTTAGGTAACATGCCCAAGGTTACACAGTTAAGCCACAGAGCCTACCAAATAGCATACTATTGCAAAATCAGATGATTTCCAAACCTGAGTAATGTATGAACCTCTTTTAAAGGCCAAATACAAGCTCACAATCCCCCAGGGTTGGATTATAATTATTTTCATCGTCATATTATTTAAATATGTGCAAAGATAACTAGATACTAACTCCTTATGCTTATAGCTCTCCTAAGACTATAAAGACAAAATAATGATCCTGATAATAACCCAAATAAAACTACAAACACTTTAAATGCTAATTAAGAGCATTGCTTTAATGTGATGGGTGATGCTGTTTTTATGAAATTAAATGACTGCCCACAATCTAGATGCAAAGCTGACCACCCTGGCCTGGGTCAGTTCAGAGTTTGGTATGTGTACCCCAGGGTTCTTCTCCCAGCTGCTGACAACGCATTTATCATACAGCAACACATTTCTCCTTTTGACTTTCCCTAGTGAAAATGTCTTTGATTTGTTAACTCTGCCCCTCTTTATTCCCACTCCCTGCAGCAGCTGGGTTCTCTGAGAAGCAGACTCCAACTCAAAGGTAGCACACGGGAAGGGCGGAAGGAGAGGTGGAGCTGCACTGCAGGCCCAACAAAGACCTCTGCCAACCCTCCAGCCTGGCATGGTTTGTCGGAGTCATCCTGCCTTGAGGATGAGAGCCCGGCCTCTGTTTCCCTGGATGATCACTGGGTGAGGGCTGGCCCAGAAGGGGGCATCACCTCACCTGAGTCTGCTTTATCTAACCAATACCAAAGAACTGACCGCTAAGAGGCACCTTTTGGCACCATTCCTGCAGCTGGAAATAGGTCTTTCAGTCCTAAAGAGATCCCTCCCCAGAGCACCGCAGTGTCTACAGAAAAGTTGTAGTGGGCACCAATGAGGGATAAGAGCAAATGTATCCTGGCCTCTCAACTTGCCCGGTGGTACCAGACTTGAGATGAGCCATAATGTGCTCACCTTGAGTTTTTAAATTCTCAAAAAATATATGACATGTTTATATTCCCCGGAGAGCTAAGAAGATCCTACCTGAGAATGTGTTCACAGACCCCTAGGGCTCTTCAGAACTTACTCTGAGGAAGATGCAGGTTAGAGCCATCTGCTCCGGTTACCCGTGCTGAGAATTCCTGTGTAAAGTTCTGATAACTCTGTGATATGATGATCACAAAGTTTTATGAATATTTCTTTGGGTGGCAGTGATAACAATAGCCAGATCCTCTCACAGTTCACTTGGAACATTTGGGAATAAAACTTTCACCTGTTGAACATTCACTTGCTGTATTTGATGGAGCATCGACTATGACATAGGGTGGGTGCTGGACTCGGGGTGGGAAAGACACGAGCAGACAAATAACCATGTAAAAAAAAGTGCAGCATGGTTAAGGTCATGGAAGAAAATGATTTGAGGGTCTGGGGACATCAAGAAGGCTTTTCAGAAGGGAAGTGGTTTAAGGGGACAAGCGATAAGAACATTCCAGACAAAAGGAACCAATGCAAAAGCGTACGTCTCCGGATGCCAGGGCGTGAGGGGTAACATAGGAGACTGGGCCAAAAGGTAGTGAGTAATATCACTGACAGAAGGGCGGGGTGGAGAGGCTGCCAGTATAACTAAGTAATCAGAGCCAGGCTGTTCGATATCATTCACCTGACCTCATGCTTCCATTATCTCATTTAATCCTCATGCACAATTATTAACCAACTAGAGGTCCACAAAAGCAGGACAGTGTCTGTCTAGCCTATGCCCTAAGCCGAAGGCCCAGCACAGCGTCTGACACAAGAAGGAAGGTCCGTCAACCTGTGCTTTACAGATAAAGAATCAGGCATGGAGAGAATAGTGATTTCTGCAAACTTGTACAACCTGTAAGTGAACCAAGATTTGAACCCTCCATCTGCCTATTCCACTGCACTGCTCTTTAACTCCTGCTCCATAAAGCCACAGTAATAGCTAAAAGGGAGTTTTCACAGTCAGGGAGACGTCTCTTACCAGGGCCAGCCCAGGTATGTGTGATCTCAAATTCCTAGTCAGGCCACCCCTTTAGTGGGAGCCATAACACAAAATTTCTCCACATCTGTCTCCAAACCTCAGAGATGTAGAGTCTCCGGAATGAAAAGAGTTAAGCTTTTACAGCTTATGAGAGCTGTTACTTTGCATTTAAATAGCACCATTTGAGAAAGCCTCTTTCCCTGAAACCTTATTTGATACTAATGCGCTGAGCACCTTAAGGCACACTTACTTCTCCCCTGTTCAGGTCATTTGAAGCTTCATTACTTAATAATTTGAAGGCTTTTAATAGAAATCAGTTGATAAAAGGAGATGATGAAGTGAAATGTTATTATATTTAAGGACCCGGCAAAACAGGCCGCCAGTGTAACACCTGGGTCAAAGCTTCTTAGCAGGGAAAGAAGAGAGAGAGATCTTGGTGCCCAATGAATACTCATTTCTTTTGAAACTGCTTTTGTTTTAAAGATACTCTTGGCCTAACAAAGCCTAACCGGCTTTAAAACTGTCAAATAAAGAACCCACCCGATGCCTTATAAATTCTAGCCCTGCGATGGGATCCATCCCTCTGCCCATAGTCGCGGCCATGGCCTTGGCTCCGGGCCCATGGGCTCTAGACATCCCCACTACTCCCTTCCATGAGCACAATACCCATCGCAAAAGACTTCATCGCTGTCCAGTTAAGAAAACCATGGGAAACAGCCTTGGACGGGGCCTTTTCTTTTTTTCTTTCCATTTTTCTTTAATGGCAATATATTCACATGGTTTGAAATTCAAGAGACATAGAAGGCAACTGTGCAGTGAAAAGTCTCATCCTTCTCCTTGTTCCCTGGTTACCCGGTTCCTGCCCCTGAGGCAGCCCATTTTTGTTAAGTTCTTATATATCCTTCTGGAGATATTTGATACAATTGGAAACACACACACACACACACACACACACACACACACACACGATTTTCTTGATCCTTACCATTCCTTTGTGCATGCTAGATGGAGTATGATACAAATAGATTACTATACAAACTGTCTGTACCTTACTTTTTTGAATTTAATGTATCTGAGGGATACTCTCATTTAATGTATCTTAGAGATACTCTCATTTATGACTCTCATTTGTTTCAGTGATGAACCCCAAAACCGTATATAATAGCAATGCTTTTTTAAAAAAGATACACAAGTATCTGTGTGAGTGCATGTGTGTGTGTGTGTATAAGCCGTGATCTCGACCATATGACAAAGCAAATGAGAATAGTAATGTGCTCTAGCTGGGTAAGGGTGGCGGGAATAATTCTTTTTGCTTCTTTCTCTCACTTCCTAAAAACATGGTTATGCTATTTTTTTTAATTCTGAAGACCTCCGTTTAGTACGTAAGGAATATTTTCATCTTGGTAGAGTACTTTCTGGGCCCTTTTCATATGCATTAGCATCTATGTTCTAAAATAGTTGAGTCCCTTTATGGGTGAAGCCTTCCTACTCCACTCTATTTAAAATTGCAACCACACTCCATCTCCTCACCCCAACCCTCCCTCTCTCCCTTTTCCGTTTTATCTTCTCCGGAAAACCAGTGACCAGACATCATCTGACACACTGTCTAACTGCCCCTTTATTTATACCTGCCATTCCTGTGGAACAGAAGCTCCCCTGAGGACAGGGAAGTGGTCTCTTTTGTGCAGGGCTCTCTCTCCAGCACCTGGAGCTCCCAGGTGGACTCAGAGCCCGGCTGGACTAGAAGCTCCCTTGATCACTGCAGGATGAATGAGTCCTCATCATTGGCCCCAGCAACCCAGCCCCTGTGCTCAGGCCAGACCAGCAACCACGAGCCCCTGCAGCTACTGTCCTCTGTCCATCTTCTCTGCACTCTTGTGACCCTGGCAGACCACCCCTCAGGTGTGGATCTCCTTCTCAGGTCTGGATCTCACCTTTTATCATCCCTTCAAGGACTCTACTACTGCGAGTGCTCCCCCACCCTGCAATAGCAACTTCTCTGCTGTATTGACTTATTCACTTACCCTCTGACATACAGACCTGCCCTGATAGCACTTATCACACATCTGTCCTGCCACTGCCATTTTTCTTGACTCTGCTTCGCAGCAAACTCTTCAAAAAGAGCCACCTAGGCGTGCTGCCTCCGATGGTTCACCTTCTCTTTCCCTGAATCTGCTTCAATTATGTCTGCAGCAGTGGCTAGAGGTGGCAGCAATGAGCGAGTGGTAGTGTGGAGGCAGCTGAGGGAGTGATGTGGGGGTGGCATGGGGGCTGCATGGGAGCAATGTGGGGTCAGTGTGGGAACAGTGTGGGGGCTGTATGGGGATGGCATGGGGGCTGCCTGGGAACAATGTGGGGCCAGTGTGGGAACAGCGTGGGGGCTGTATGGGGATGGCATGGGGGCTGCATGGGGGCAGTATGGGGGTGGCACAAGGGGGCAGTGCAGGGGTAGTGTGGAGCAGGGCAGCACAAGGGCTCTGGAGAGGCCCAGGGCAAGTCCTCATGTCTTCCTTTCCCTCAGGCCACCTACCTGAGGCTCCTTGGCCGCTCCCCTTCCTCCCCTGCCTCCACCCACTGCACCAGTGATTTATCATGTGACTTTAGCCACCACTGATATGCTGGTGACTTGAAGTTTCTATCCCCAGCCTCACATACACCCTGCCTACATGACACCTCCCTGGAGTCATCCTTGACCCCTGTGTTCTGCACCCCACATCCAATCCATCAGCCTATCCTGCCAGGACTACCCTCCCACGTCTGCCATGCCATGCCTTCCATGCGTCCTTTGCTCTTCCCAGCTCCAGTGTTGCTGACACTGTAGTGGCCTCCTGCCTGGGTGCCTGCTCCCCCTGCCCCACTCCAGTTCTCATTCCCACCCACAGCCAGCAGAGTCCAGGAAATATGCAAATCAGTTCATATCACTCTTCTGCTCACGAACCCCTCAGCCACGTCCCAGTCCCGTCACACTCAAAGCAAGAGCCCCTAAGCCCCCTGGGAGGGCAGCCAAGGCCAGAGGCTTCCTCTAGCTTGCCATTAACTAATTGTTTCATTAACTAATTCATTATTCATCCCTGAACACTCCCTGCATACCTCTTGCAAGGCAGGCTGGTGCTAGGAAGGACACAATCCAGTCCCTGTTCTAACGCTGGTTTCTGGGACAGAAGGTGAGGATGGGGTGTCAGGGTTTGGGGGGGTGTGCCTTTAAGATCACGGGAGGGGCTCTCATGGGGAGGGGTGCAGCCCTTACAGGGTGAGGCACCTGCAGTCAGCCCTGGCCTGGCTCATCCTCCTTGGGCTCCAGGATGGACATCCTCACAATCCCCTCCTGTTTGAAGACAGACACCCCTCCCGTTTGGATTTGGTGTCATTCTTAACCCCCGAGCAGTAGGACCCATAGCGGTCTGTGGCCTATTAAGAACCTGACCACACAGCAGGAGGTGAGTGGTGAGCAAGGAGCGAAGCCATCATCTGTATTTACAGTGTCCCCGCATCTCCCTGGCGGAGACTGCCTGAGCTCCACCTCTGTCAGATCAGGGAGCATTCGATTCTCTCAGGAGCATGAACCCGACTGTAAAATGCACACAGGGATCTGGGTCACACGCTCCTGATGAGAGTCAAAGCCCTGCTGATCTGAGGGGGCGATGTATTGTGCTGCATCATCTGGAAACCATTCCCCCCACCATCGTCTATGGAAAAATTATCTTCCGTGAAACCCGTCCCTAATGCCAAAAATGTTGGGAACTGCTGATCTACATGACATTAAAGTATCTCTGGGCCTGGCTGCCTTTCTCCTTCTCTCTTCTGGCCTGGGCACCAGGCTTTTCTGATTGCTGGAGCTCAGACGGAAGTGGGGAGGCAGCCTGCCAAAGAGCAGGTGTGGGGGGCTGGAGGGATAGGAGAGGCAGACGTGCCTCACCGGCCTCTTCTGCCTCCTTCACTTGCCTGTTTGACTCAGAGGAGCAGCAGACTTTCGCGAGCATTGCAAATAACATAAAAATCCAGAGGTAAGGTTAAATCAGGATTGGTACGTGGGTCAGTCACCAGACGACACGCTAAAAGGATGCCAGTGGTTAGTGCAAGCACGGGGAAGGTCATGGGGTAGTACAGCTTGTTGAGAGCTCCCACCCTCCAGAGACAGCCTGGGTGGAAGGGCGCAGGGCAGACCCAGGCCAGCTCTTATGAGTCCTTCCTCTCCTGCTTCAGAAATGCCAAGCTGCTGCCACAAAACCATCTCAGGGGAAAATTGTTATCTACGGGCATTATGCAATTTTCCCATTGGAATTACAGGCTGTGTTTGAAAAGAAATAAAAAGAAATTGAATTTGAAATGCTTCTGTGCAAACGCATCGTCTTCTTGCGGATCTGTTAATAGGCTTCGGATACCTTCTCTGGCTTTGAAATAGCTGATCAGACAGCAGCTTGTGATGGCATCTGCTTCCCAGAGGACAAGGCATGAAATGGGCACTTACAAACAGCCAGGCAGGTGGCCCAGGTGCCCACCTGAGGCAGACTCAGGACCTAGGAACTCTGACCAGATCTCCCGAAGGGGCCTCTGGGTGCTGGCCTCGCCCTGCCCCTGCCTTTTAGGCCTCTGCTGACTCCCACCCCTGTCCTCCCAGTGCCCCCCATCTCACACCCAAGCTCATTAGTACCACATCACACAGCTCTGGCTCCATCCTAGGACAGACAAGCTGGGGGGCTGAGGCCCAGAGGACTCTACCCCTTCTCATCACAGGCTCTCATTCATCCAACAAGTGTTGACCGAGTGGGTTCCCAACACGGATCTGTACACGGAAGGGGCAGCAGCGAGCAAACCAGACAAAAACCCTCCTGCAGCTCCCATTCTAGCATGGGGGCGAGAGGGAGATAGGTCATAAAAAGTAACTTGGCAAAATGCACCATAAATCAGACAGTGATAAATGTCATAGAAAAAAGACGTTCAGCCCAGGGTGGTGGCACATGCCTATGAGCCCAGCTATGGCTATTCCAGGAGGCTAAGGCAAGAGGATCGCTTGAGCCGAGGAGTTCATGATCAGACCGGGCAACATAGTGAGACCTCATCTCTAAAAATAAAACTTATCTAACATTTGAAGAAATCAACTAAATTTTAGAAAATAAGAGACATTTGGATAAAGGGAAGGGGGTGCTGAGTCAGGGAGCTGCCATGGTCATCAAAGGCCTCACTGAGCAGGTGATATTTGAGCAGCAATCAGGAGGAGGGAAAGGAGTGAGTCCCTGGAACCTGGAAGGACCCCATAGCAAGACGGGGCACGGCAGGGGCAGCGTTTGCCTGGCATGTTGGAAGCAAAGTAAGAAATCCAACATGCTGGAACAATGGGAGCAAGGGAAATAGTAGTAAGAGATGAGGTTATCAAGACCCTAGAGAGAAGAGGCAGATGGTGAAGCAGCTTGGGAGCCAGAGAAGGGTCCCTGCCTGCTATGAGACGCAAAGCCATGGCGGGAGGATTTGGCCAGAGGGATGGCATGATGTGGCTGCCACATGAGGAAGAGTCCGGAGGAGGGTGAGGGACGTAGGGGGACCTAATAGGAATTGACTGCAATAATCCAGGTGAGGGATGATGGTGGCTTGGACCAGGAGGCAGCAGGGCAGGTAGGTGATGGACAGTGGAGCCGACAGGAGGTGCTGATGGATTGGTGTGGGGTAGAAGAGAAAGAGGCACCCAGGATGAGCAAGTGGAAGGATGACTTTGCCATTTAGAGGATGAAAACAATTATAGAGGGAGGATTTGGGGTGGGGAAGATAAGGAGTTTGGTTTCAGACACGTTGTGTTTGAGATGCCAATTGGACATCCAGATGAAAATGTCAGGCAGTCGATATCAGAAGTCTAAAATTCAGAGGCCAGGTTGACATAGGAGATTAAAACTTAGGTCATCGGTGTAGATACAGCTGGCTTTGAAGGCATGGAACTAAATGAAATCACCAAGAATGTGTGGATAGAAAGGAGAGGAAGACCAAACTTTCAAGCTCAGGGTACGTCAAGGTTAGAGGAAGGTAGAGAGGAATCCACAAAGGAGGCTGAGAAAGAATGGCTGGTGAGGTGAGAAGAAAACTCAGAGGCAGCAAGACCAGCACAAAGTAGGAAGGTTTCGAGGCGGAGGAAGTGGCAGCTGTGCCAAATGCTGTCCAGCGGTCGTGGCAGCTGGGCGCTGGGCACTGACCATCGGCTTTGGCATTGAGAGGTCACTGGTGAACTTTCTGAGAGCAGTTGAGTCTACTCGCAGAGAAGAGAGTCTCAGTTGCCTCCCCTGAGAAATCAGGCCATCTGCTGTCTACCTCAGAGGCCAGTGGTGCAGACCATGTGATATCGCTGCCAAACTGTATGAGTGCTCTGATCTTTTTTAATTTTATTTTTTATTCAATCATTTTACTATATGTATACATTTATTTATGACCGGTAAGCGCAGAGCCTGTTGAAACCCTACAGAAGGCTACCTCTGGTCACAGTTGACACAGATGATGATAGCTGGCCATTAGTGGTGGCTTACGCCTGTAATCCTGGCACTCTGGGAGGCCGCGGCCGGTAGATTGCCTGAGCTCACTAGTTGGAGACCAACCTGAGCCAAAGCGAGACCTCATCTCTAAAAATAGCCAGGCGTTGTGGTGGGGGCCTGTAGTCGGGAGGCTGAGGCAAGAGAATCACTTGAGCCCAAGAGTTTGAGGTTGCTGTGAGCTATGACACCAGGGCACTCTACCAAGGGCAACAAAATGAGACTCCGTCTTAAAAAATAGAAGATCCTTATTGCCCCATTATCACCTCATAAAATGGCTCATTTCCTGCTGCTCATCACCAGAACACGGCCAAGTTACCTTCAGAGGTAGAAGCCATGATTAATACCTTCTGTGAGTAAGCAGGAATTCTGAGAAAGGGGGCAGAAGCAAAAATGGGACCAAACAGGGCTCACCGTGGCCTCCGTGCAAGACTCAGGGTGCCAACCCTGCCCCCACAGAGAACTCAGGGAGCTGTGCCTCAAAGCAAGGGTCCTTGGAGAAAAGTGGCAACTAGGGTCATCAGTACTCTTGCTGAAAAATGAGCAAAACTGGGGTGCGGGGTGCGCAGCACAGATAGAGAAGAAGAGTTGGGGAGAGTGGAAAGAGCACGAGTTCTGGAGTCAGACACGCCTGCACTGGAATCATGGTTCCACGTGGTCTTAGGCGAGTCATCGACTTATTTGAGCCGCAGTTTCCTCGTCTGCTGTGGAGAGTCTGACAGCCATTTCCAAAGGCTTTTGTAAGAAGCTGATGAACGCGGGCGGGGCGTCTGTGCGCATGCGCCTGTGTCTCTGCACCTGCATTTAGCGCCGCTGGGTTTTCCTCTCTCTAACTCTCCAGAGTCCAGACGCTTTCTCTCCAACTCAGGGAGCCTGTGCCTGTGCCCCCTTCATCAGAACAGGCTTAATGTTATCAGGACAACATTAACCTTAGCAGTGTTGAGAAGAGTCCTCTGATAATCCTCCCAGTGTGGCTACAATATCCAGAACACACCGCAGGCTGGAACATCCTCAAAGAGCAGGCAGCGTGTGAGGAGTCGGACCCGCTCTCCTGGACCACAGCTTACCTTTCCACCCCCTCTGCCTGGTTTCACAGTGGTGACAAGTGTGGCCTCTAGAGTCAGATTGAGGTTTGAATCCCAGCTCAGCCACTAACTACCTGTGGCCAAACTTGGCCAAATGTGTTTCTGAGTATTAAAAAGTATGCACCTACTTTGCAAATGTGTTACAAGGATTAAGTAAGATGCTGCATATGAGGTAATTAGCAAGGTGCCTAGCACATAAAAAAGAATAATAGTTTTATTTTTGTTGTTGCTTCTACCTGTTTCAGTTCCTTTCCTCTGTGATCACGGATCGCGTCTTTCCCTCTCTGATCACAGATTACATCCCATTTTTGTTCCCAGAGGGAGGCAGCATGGTAGGGGCATCAGGCCAGTTGCCAGGCTACCTCTGACACTGCAGGTCCAAGCCTCCATGCTTCCAGGAGCAAACGAGCATCAGCATCAGGAAACAGCTTTTGGTTCAGGACTGGGAGAGGGAGTCAAAAGGTCAGGAGCCAGGAAGGTGCAGGGTCAAAGGAGGTGAGGACTGAGACAGGAAGGGGGTGATGCACTCCCAGACTTCCTTAGTTGGCTCCCCTGAGCTGCCTGGAGCTCTCTCTCCCTGGGTGCTGCCTCTGGAGTGCAGAGGTGGGCCCATGTGGGGTGAGGACGGTTCAGACACCAGTCTCCATTCCTTCCCCCAGGCCTCCATTTTTATTCTCTGCTCTGTTCAGATTTGGCATCTCCCGATGTTGATGCATTTTCTGCCTCTGGCCTATTCCAGGCCTGTTTTTGCTCCACACAAACCTCCTCCCTCCAGATCTGACCCTGGCCTGTGCCTGTTTAGGGCTGTGCTATTCCCACTTGGTACCAGGAGCTATGAGGTCTGAGCACAGCTGTCATGTCTTCACAATGTGTTTACCAAAAACAAAGCAAAAGATAGATACAAGTGACCTGGAGTGTCTTTGGGGTTTTTTATTTTAATTGCCACATCTTTGGAAAAGTGTTCACGTCATCCAAATGAGGCATGAACTGTGAATGCTCTGAAATATTTTGTTTGAAAAGGGTCCTATGGGAGATGTGAAGGGGCTCTGAGGATTCTTGAAAGCTGTCTGTGCCTTAGAGACTTGTTAAAATAAGCTTTTCATTTAAGTCTGAAGCATGGATTGCTTACTCTGAATTTAAGGCCTTCATTCGTCAGAATGTGAAATGCCCAGCGCCCCAGTAGCCCCATCCCGGGCTCACCCAACTACGTAAACCTCCCATCACACACTCCCTGAGACTCAGAGCTTGACTTTAAATGAGGGGAATTGCTCCTGAGGATTTTGTGGGTTTGAAGCTGCAACTGTGTGCTCCACACTCAAGCAGTGCAAGTCAATTCATACCAAATTGATCTGAATGTAAATACAAATAAGAATGAATAATAGCTAGAATGTATGGAGCATTTGCTATGTCCCAGGCACTGTATTAGCACACTGCATGGATTGTCATTTAATACTAACCACGGTAGATCTTTCTGACCCTATTTCACAGTTGAGAAAACTATACAAGAACAAGATATTTACTTGCCAAAAAGATACAAACACAAAGCTAGCAAATGCTGCCATCAGAATTTGAACTCAGGTATGATTCTAGAGCTTGTGCTCTCCACCGTGCTACCTTTTTTTTTTTCTTTTTTTTTTTTGAGATGGAGTCTCACTTTGTTGCCTCAGTAGAGTGCCCTGGCATTCTGGTATCATAGCTCACAGCAATCTCAAACTCGTGGGCTCAAGTGATTCTTTTGCCTCAGCCTCCCGAGTAGCTGGGAGTATGGGTGCCCACCACAACACCTGGCTATTTGTAGAGATGGGGTTGCATTCTTGCCCAGCCTGTTCTCGAACCCACAAGCTCAGGCAGTCCGCCCACCTCAGCCTCCCAGAGTACACTACTTTAATACATGCTGGATTAGTAGCTTTATTATTAAAAAGATGGACAATATTCAGTGTGCCTAAAGTTGTGAGGATGTGAGTATATAGGAGCATAAATTGGCACAGATGTTTGGAGGGCAATTTGGCAGGCCCTATCACAGCTTTAAATTAGCTTAGTCTTACAACGCAGACTTTGAAGTTGACCTTACAAAGGCAAATGATGTAGCCGAATCATATGTACCCACAGATTAACCCCAAATTTAAACACTTAGCTTCATCTTTTAATCATTCCTGGGAATCAATGACACACAAACTCTTGTATATGTGAACAAAGAAACAGGTACAGAGTCTCCCTCAGAGCATCATTTGGGGAAACAAATAAATATCCCCTGATTACATCACTTTAATAAATCTGAGAACATCCATGCTATGGAACTCTGCCCGTACATCAGAAAGAATGGCGTGGCTTTGCTTTCTCAACAATTCACTGAGCGCCTGTGAGCATTTGGATATAGCCGGGAATAACTCAGACACTCTCTCATCCTGGAGAACTCAGGTTCTACCAGAGAATCTTGATGTTCCAACAAAAATATTTAGCTTTTTAAGTAATGTTCCAGAATGCTCCTGGCTTTCTTATTTTGTTGAGTAATACAAACAATCGCGGGAGGAACAGGAAGCTGTTGATCACACGGATGTTGTATAAACACTAGGTGAAGTGATTCACAACAAGAGGCTGCAGCGCCCACACATATGGACCTGCCGTCCTCGGATCCTCCATAGATTTAAAAAAGAAACACACATGGAATTTCATTATCATAAATAAACACTAATGGAGGATCCAGATCATTATTATTGTGTTGGGTTTTGCAAAAGCAAAGTCAGTATGTCGTTAGTTGGGACCCAAAAGCCAACATTGAATTGTAAAGCAGGTGAACCTGCAGGGCCAGCTAACTCGGTGGCCACCTGAACCCCACCCACACTGATTTTGCTTTTTGATGAAATATAATAAGGGCAAAGCCCTTGTCATCAGACAGTATGTCATTTTTTGGATCTCATACCTTATTTCTTTTTAATACGTCTTGGCCAGGCTTGCCATAATTTAAAGATCTCCAGCACTTTAATAATCACAATACAGAAAAGCCTGGATATATGGTGTATACTGTATATGGTATATAATATGTCCTGATGAAAAGTTTCCCATGATATAGTATTAAGAAAACATTTTAAAATCATGGTACAGAACATGATACTCAGTATGATGCCATTTTTGTGGGAAAAGCTATATCTATTGCCCACATGTGCACAAAGACCCAGAAAAATACATACCAACCTGTAACATTCTAGACAAGGAGGTAGAGACAGAGGCGGGGAGATCTGGAAATAGAATAGTGAAGTGCTCGCCATCGACATTGTGTGCTTCCGTGATGTTAACATTTGCTATAATAAGTAGGGAGAGAGGGGGTCACGGTGTACGGCACACCTCTTGGGGGCCGAACATCATTATAAGAAGGACTTTATCTAACAAATGCAATCTATGTAACCTAATTCTTTGTACCCTCAATGAATCCCAAACAAGAAACAAAAATTTTTAAATGTAAAAAATAAATAAAAAGTATATATTATTCTAGAATTAAAAATCAAAGGGAAAAAAAGTAGACCAGAAGCTACATGATGAAGAAATTGTAAACAAAACTCAGAAAGTGAGAAATTATCCTGGAAGGGGTGGGGAGCCCTTGCTGGGGTTGCACAGGGAACTGATATGGTCAGACTTGCAAAAGGAGGGGGTGCCCTGGGGGAGGAGGGGTACTGGAGGTGGTGGGTGGGAGAGTGAGAACACAGGAGGTCTCCAGCCTGGCTGGGGTGAGGGCTGCAGAGGGAGGCAGCTGGTGATGCCCCAGGCAGCTGATGGAGGCGCCTTTAGCACACATAGGACCACTGGATGGGGACAGGGGCCTGGGGTCAGATGAAAGGCTCCAACATGGGCCTCTGAGGTGAGCACAGGAAAACCAGGTCTTGGGAGACATAGAGCTGGAGTCCAGGTCATAGACGGACAGGTCATGTTCCATAGTGATTTCACAAAAAACAGTTTCTCTCAGTTATTCAACAGATTAGGAGTGAGTGAGAGCTATACTATCAACAAATAAACAAATCTTCCATAAGAAACGCAACTGCTTCCCTGCAGACGTGGGCATGTGGGGTTATCAGTGCATCTGAAGGTTCTTGCCTCTGACGAAGAAAGGGCACCCCAAAGAGCCTGAGATCAGGAAGAGGCTGAGAGCTGCCCTGGTAGGTAGCTCTGTGGCTTGTCCTGTGGGCACCCTCCCCTGGGGCCATCTGTAGGAGTCCAGGCCATTCCAGGTCTGGCAGAGCTCCCTGCATCATTAAGGCCTACCCTGCAATGACCCCTTCCCTGGGGGTGGACCAGCAGCTCTGAATTAGAAAGATTTTTATAACCTTTGGGCCTGAGCCTGGGAGGCGCATCTGGCCTCCTTCCTCCACTTTCCTCAGGGGTGTAGGACTTTTCTGGGCAAGGTACCCAACCAAGGAGAAGGTCATCAATTCATCCTAAATATGTTCCAGGCGCCTATTGCCAGGCACTGCTCTGAGGGCTGGGGCAAAGCTGTGAGCCAGCCAAGCAAGCCTCTGCCCCCAAAGCTCTTCCTTCCCCAACTGGTAACATTTTGGAGTTTTCTACGCACAATGGACTATTGTGTCTGAGAATTGCTGGTTCCAAGCCAGGAGAAGGGGAGACCCAGACCAGCTGACTCCTCTCTGAAGAAAGCCCCTGCCTAAGCTGAATTTGGACCCATGGAGGCCTTAAGCCTTGCAAAGATCATACTACCCCTCACCCCACCCCCGTGCACAATAAGAAAAAAAAAAACAGCAAAATTACAAAGTCGAGCAAGGTCAACAAAGTTCTGAGTTTTGCCCTACAATAACCATTTAATGTCTTCCTTCAAAATGTTATCAAATTCTTCCTCCAAAAATTATTTTAGGTTCCCCAGATACTAAGGGTGCTCCATACACCATCCAAAGCAAAATCAGGCTGAATAACCCTAGTAGCACAGTGAGTATGGGCCGCAGCTTCATTCTGGCCTCCCCCTCCAAAGGAGCCTGGTCCAGGGCAGGGGTCTTACCAGCAGAAGAAGCCTCAGGGTGACAGTCCTTGGGGTGGGATGTTGGCTACACTGCAGTTCCTGCTGATCCAGTTTGCAAGTTGTAGGAGCTACTCAGTGCCTGAACTCACCGCACATGACGTGGCCCTCCAGGCTTCACACGGCAAGGGCGTCTGGCCAACCCAGGCAGGGTCCAGGTCAGAGCTCTGGCTCCAGTAGGGAAGGGATGAGCTGAACTGGAAAGCAAAGGTGTGGCTCGATGGGCCCACCAGTGTCCAGGACATGCCTGGCACAGTGGATACTCAGTCCTACCTCCTCCTGGTGTTGCTGTGGCTCCAGACTTAGGCAGGTAGAGCTTTGACAGCTGATAAGGCAGAGGGGTCAAAGCCCTGTTGTTCCCATGCTCTAGCTCTGCTCACTAAGTATCTGTGGTCCTCTCTTGCAGAGTGATGAGGTCCTCACCGTCATCAAAGCCAAAGCCCAGTGGCCAGCCTGGCAGCCTCTCAACGTGTAAGTAGCACACAGACATCCTGCCTCATCCTAGCCACATACTTGAAGCTACCTGCCAAGTGACCACCACATACCAGTAATGTCACTAAAGCCAGTGATACCTCTCAGGTGAACAAGCAGGCGAGGTGCTGCCCATGTGCTCCATCTCCTCATGAACGCTGGCTTGGTCTCTGTCCTACCCCAGTGGCTTTAATTGCACAAAGGACACACTTCAGACATGAAGATGAACAATTTCATGTTCACTCATGCTCCCGGCCACAAAGGCCTGAGCATACGTTGGCCTTAGAGCACCCAGGTGTCCTCACTCTGAGCAAGTCTGGGCAAGTCAGGGCAAGTCAGACTGACCCAGGTCCCACACTCAGCACACCTCGTTTCTGTCTACTCTATCCCTTGGAGATTTCATCTGCCCTTGAGTCTCTGGTGACCAGTGTATGCTGGTAGTTCCCAGAGCTGTCACTCCCCCAGAGGGCTGAATGGATAGACAGGTAAGGAGCAGACTCTGTTTGAGACACCTCTCCACGGACAGCCCACAGAGACCTAGCTCATCACATCCAAAATGGATCCCATCACCTTCTCACAAACCTGCTATTCTCTGCATGGGGAAACTTCAAAAGTATAGGGAGTCACCAAGTCCTGTGGCTTCTACCTTCACACGATTTCATAAATCAGTCCCTAGCTGGCCACTCTCCCCCATTAGTTCAAGCCATCCACCCTTTCCCCCCCTGATGACTTCACCTCTTTCCTTTGCTGTAGCCCCCAAATCTGATGCTTCAGCCACACCGCTACCAGAGGGATCTGAATCCAAATTGTCATGTCCTCCCCTTCTTAATCCCTCCACGGCATTCCTTGGCCTCCAGGATCAAGTCCACACCCCTTTGCTTAGCTTGTCAGGCCACAGTGGATCCACTTCTGGGGGATCCACTTCTGGGGCTCCCACCCTGCACCTCACTCTGACAACGGGAATCCTGTGTAGTTCCTGGATGAGCCCTGATTCCCATTCATCCTCTAAGGATGCAAGGCCTGAAACAAACTTCCCAGTCACCCACAAGAAAATGCTGTCAAAACATTTCACTCTATTGAAGAATCTACATCCATTAGCAAAGACAGTAACAGCACAGCACGGGGAATGCGTGAGGTACAGCTTGGTAGGAGGACAGCCGAGACCAGAGGGATAGGAAGGCAAGTGCAGACGTGCAGAGGAAGATGCCCTCGGACGTGGCAGCGGGAGCTGAGAAAGGAGATGCACTCACATGTGACCAGCGGACAGGGACATCTGATGCCTGCTGCTTAACCGATCAGCAATGGCCCATCCCCTGCTCAGTGCCAGACCTACGTACACAGTTCCCACTCTTTGGGACTCCCTGGCCAAGAGGAGAAACAGACAATAAAAAGAGTTGTACCATATACCCTGCTAGGTCTGCCCTTTGCATAAAGTAGAGATGACACCATATATACCAAATATGTAAACTATAATGTTATCACAGTAGCCCTGTAACCTCCAAGGGGACAGGATGTTAGGATGAGGATATGAGTGTCTCTGGAACCCCAGACAAGGAGCATAACTCAGCCCAGGGTGGAGGAAAGATTGGTGAAAGCTTTGTGCAAGGGCTGAGTCTCGTAGAATGCTCCTGACCCTGCTCAGGATGGGCCCAGGTCTGGGTAAGCTGAGACCCGAAGTGGAGGCCTGAGAAGGAGAGGGCCAACACTGGGACAGCTGACCAAGGGAACCCAGCTGGCTGCAAAAGGGCCTTTCTAGCCTTGCTCTGGATCCTCTCTGAGGAAGCTCACACCAGGGCAGTAGAAAACCCATCCGTTCAAGAAACGCCTTTCATGCCAATGAGAACTGGAGTCAGAACCTGGGCCCTGAGCTTTCCCCAGACAAGTGGTATTTTCCTGCCTCACCCTTGTCCTAATAAAAAGCACTTGACCTTTAAAAAGATTCGTAAAGGTCTTTGGCCCCCTTTGCATAGTTAACATCAATTAGCCGTCAGGCCTCCCCGACTCCCGTTTGCTCACACGCACTCTCTCTTCAGTTCCTTCCAGCATCCAGGCTCCAGCACCTGTAAGCAAAGAACCCCTCACCTATGGTCCTCTGAGCAGCCAGGGCCTCAAAGGCATGCAGGGGATGGGGCTGTCTGGGCCACAGAGTTTGTGGATGCCAATGTTAGCGCTACTAAGGAATCCTCATACCAGTTTTCCCTTTAAGGAGCCTAGGATTAGAAAGATGTAAATGACCAAGCAAGATGCCTTCAAGGAGAGAAGAAGGGAGAGAGAGAGAAAGAGAGAGATTATCCTTTTACTTTTAGCATCTACTCTGTACCCAGTTCCCCTGGGAGGAAATGACCCATAATAACCCTATGAGGTTGGTATCGTGATGCCCATTTTACCAGTGACAAACTGAGGCTCAGAGTTTATAATACATGTCCAGCATCATCGTGTAGTTGTGTCAAAGATAGAACTAGAATTCCAGCCACACCCAACTGACTATAATGCCTGTGCTTTTCACTATGAGATCACTGAGATTAACAACTCATTCATTTTCCCGTTTTTTAATTAATTAAGACATCTGTAACAGCCAATCAGGCTGCTGATCAGCATAAAACGAACAGTGTGACCCCACCAAATTGTCTGACTCCTGCTCCAGAACAAAAGAAAACAAAATCTTGACTTTTACTTACCCTGATTCCTTTTATCAAGGGTGACAAACATGTCATTGACTCAACAAATACTAATTGAGGGTCTCCAAAGTAGAGTCCCATGACAGGTCCTTAAGGATACTGTTGTGAGCACAGCAGAGTTCTCCTTGGAGTTACAGTTTATTAGGGAGAGACACTAACTGAATGATCACACAGATGAATGTGACATGTCTAGGAAAGGAAGGCATAAGGTACCACGGGAGTGTGTGAAGAGGCTCCTGGTGCAGTCTGGGGGTCAGAGATAGCTTCCCCAAGGAAATGGCAATGGCACTAAGATCTAAAGAATCAGTAGGAGTTAACTAGGTAGAGAAGCAAAGCAAGAGAACATTCTAGAAAACCTAGAGAGAGAGAGAGAGATCAGCATCAAAGGCCCTGTATGAGGAGGTAATAGAGTATATTTAAGGCACTAAAAGGCTCTGGTCTAGCTGGATCCAGAAATCAAAGATGAGCTTGGTGTGGGGCCAAGCCATGCAACGTTTAAATTTTGTGTTTTTATTATAAAGGTAATCAGAACTCACTGAAGAGTTTAAGCAGAAGGATGACATGATCAGAACTGCATTAAAAAAAAAAAAAAAACCCAACAACCAATGACACTCCAACTCCCATGAGAAAACGTAGATGAGCAAGCCCAGGCTACTGCAGAGGGCCCCGAGAGAATTAACTGAGACTTCCACTAGGATGGTGGTGAAGGTGGAAGGGACAGAGGTGGAAGGTGATGAGAGATATGTAAGAGGTAAAATTGACAGGCGGTGGTGACAGGGTAACTGAGGAGGAGGAGGGAGACACAGTGGGTATATTGCCTCCCACGTGTCTGGTTGGCATCACTAAGGAGATGGTAGAGCCACTTGTAAGACTAAGAGTAAAGTTTGATAGGAAAGGTCATGAGTTGTGAATACGTTAGGTGTTAAGATCTATTCAAGACATGCAGTTCATGGTGTTATGTACACAGGTGATTACATGGCGCTGAGACTCGGCAAGGATTCTGCACTGAGATATAAACTTGGGAATCATCAAGAAATGGGAGACAGTCACTGCCAAGGGCAGCAATCAGAGAGAGTTCAGAAACAAGAGTGGGGCTTAGGATGAAGTCCCAAAGAGCTCCACCATATAATGCTAAGGAGGACTTGTGTGCAAAGATAACAGAAAAGGAGTGAGGAGGAAGCTTGGTATCCAGGAGCTCAGGGAAGAAAGCATCAAGGAGCAAGGTCAGCTGTGCCCACTACTGCTAAGGGATCAGCTGTGATCAGAGCTGCTGAATGCTCTTTGGGTTTTTCAACATGAAGGTCATCAGTGACCTTATTGGGAATCCTTGCTGCTGAGGGATGGGGAAAAGCAGCCCAGAGTGGGTGAAGGGTGATCAGAAAGTAAGGTTTGGAGTCAGCAAATACACACAACTCTTCTGGGAAGTCAGCTACACGAGAAGAGGCTGCAATAGCTCCAAGGGAATGAAAGTGTCAGTGGAGCTTTTGTTTTGCTTTTTTAAAAAGGAAGAGACTTTCTGAATAAATGGAAAGGAATATTTTGGTACACCTTCTGACTCTTCATCCATCCCTCAAACTCCCTGGGACCCCAGTGGAACAAAATTAACTGATGTCAAACACGCAGACCTCCCAAACACCCCAAACCTCTCCCCTCAGTGCCACTGTCTTGTTAAGGGAAAGGAATTTTCCTTTGATTTTCCCATACCCCAGTCTCCCCTTTTCTCTTCCAAATCTCATTAGGAAGTCAAATTAGGAAGCCTACACGCAGCCACGTTTTGTTTTTCAGCAACAGCCCTGCCCCTCTTTACTGAGCCTGCCTGAGGTTAATGGGATTCCAGCTTCCCTCGGCCCAGTGGAAGGAAGGGTGACCTACTTTGAGAGGTCCTGCCCCTTGAAACTGACTTGTTTTTCAATGATCTTCATCTTTATCCCTAGTACCACTGCTCAAAAGACAGCCATGAATGAACAAATTAGCTGCTGACTTGTTTAGCTCAATAAATCAAGTTGTGGCCCCGACAGCTGGGAGTGCAGGTAGAGGCAGGAAGGACAAATTCTGGACAGAACCCACGCCCTTCACTAGTTTCTCGGGCACCTAAGAAGAAAATGCCCAGGTTTCCTGCAGATCAATTCTGAATGCACATCACCTAGTTCCTCCAATTTCATTTGAATGCTAACAATTACTTTTTTTTTTTTTTTGAGACGGAGCCTCAAGCTGTCGCCCTGGGTAGAGTGCCATGGCATCACGCTCACAGCAACCTCCAACTCCTGGGCTCAAGCGAGTCTCCTGCCTCAGCCTCCCAAGTAGCTGGGACTACAGGCACCCGCCACAACGCCTGGCCATTTTTTGGTTGCAGCCATCATTGTTGTTTGGCGGGCCTGGGCTGGGGATTTGAACCCGCCACCTTAGGTGTATGTGGCTGGCGCCTTAGCCACTTGAGCCACAGGCGCCGAGCCATGCTAACAATTACTTACTGGAACTTTTAAAAATAATTATTCCCTTTCTTATAATGAAGCCTGCAAAGGATTGTCACTCCCCTTAAATTATTCCCAGCCACTCTCTTTAATTAACACTGATTAGACAAAGGCCCGTGTTTGTGAAGTCAGTGGAGCCAGAGACATAGTCACCCTCTCCAGAAGTACAAAGCCTCAGTTCTCCAAGAGACCAGAGGCATGTTTCTCTTAAATCAGAGCAAGTCCCTGGATGTCTTCAGAATTGTCTTCGAAAAGAAGACATTCTTTGGACTAGAGAAGCAGTGGTAGATCTAAGCCTCCAGGACCTGGAGTCCTAGATGGCTCCTAGATATAAACACAAGAGTTTTCGGACCATCCAGAACTTAAACCTTTTTCTCCACATACCTGGAACTTCAGCCTAGTGAAGGTCTTGGACGCCCCCTCGTGGCTCAAGTGAGTTTTTGCAACTTCGAAAAAGAAGGCTCGGAATGAGTGGTTTAGGAAACCATCCTGAGTCTCGCTGATATTAATCTTCAATTTAGAAAAGGATAATAAGTCTCTAAAAGGAGTATAAAAATCCAATGGCGTTTGTTTTGTTTTCGTTTTTGTTTTTGTTTTTGTTTTAGACAAAGTCTCAAGCTGTTGCCCTGGGTAGAATGCCGTGGCATCATAGCTCACAGCAACCTCCAATTCTTGGGCTCTTGCCTCAGTTTTTCTATTTTAGTAGAGACAGGGTCTCACTTTTGCTCCGGCTGATTGTGAACTCACGAGCTCAAGCTATCCACTCACCTTGGCCTCCCAGAGTGCTAGGATTACAGGTGTGAGCCACCATGCCCGGCTGTGGGCTTTGTTTGGTTTGGTTTGGTTTGAGGGTTTGTTGTTGTTGTTTGAGACAGAGTCTACTCTGTTGTTCAGGCTAGAGTGCCATGGAGTCAGCCCAGCTCACAGCAACCTCAAACTCTTGGGCTCAAGCGATCCTCCTGCTTCAGCCTCCCAAGTAGCTGGGACTACAGGCACCTGCCACCACGACCTGCTCATTTTTCTGTTTTAATTGAGGCAGGGTCTCACTTTTGCTCAGGCTAGTCTCAAATTCCTGAGCTCAAATGATCCTCTTCCCTCAGCCTCGGAGAGTTGTAGGATTACCGGCATGAGCCAACACGCCTGGCAAAAAAAAAAAAAAATTCTGTTTTTGTCTTTTGTTGTTGTTGTTGTGTTTTTGGAAGTTTTCTTTGGAAAAGCTGCAAGAGAAGGAAATCAATTTTTACTAAGTCCAATCATGTATTGGACTATGTTACTATGATAAGCGATCTCCTCACAATAAAACCTTGGAATAGGTGTGATAATGCAGCCATCTTGCAGATGTAGTAGCTATAAGGAGAGATGAGGTAAAAGCCTCTGTCTCATAGCTAATAAATAAGTGGCTGGACCCAAGAGTCTGATCTAGCTGATAAGTGGCCTTGAGTCTACATATCATCCTGCCTCTCTGCATATAAAAAAGGGGAACATTTCTCCATGTTTTCCTTTGTTTCTCATTTTTCTGAAGTGTATTGTCTGTTCATAACTTTCTTTATCTAGTAGGATTGTGACCTTTGTTCATAAAAGTGGATTAGCTCTGTACACAGTATTGATGTTAACACAGGTCAGTCACACCTCGTGGAGACATTTTTTGCCAACGTGTCATTTTTCTCTCCAGTTCAGTACTGTTATTTTCATTATACAGATGTTGTAATGGACGTATAATTCAATTAATTGATTTCTTCCTTTGTAATGGCTTTCATTGTTGCAAAGTTGAGAAAATTAGCATTTCTCTAATGGATCTGAAATTTTTACTGTTTTCTACAATGTGGCTGTTTTCTACTTGACTCTGAACCCGTTATTATTATCTTATGGTATAGGACATCAGATGTGAATCTAATCTTCTGTATTGCGATTACCTTAGCCCAATCCCCCTTCTTGCACTATCTTTCCTTTCCCCCTCATTCGAGCAACCTATTTTATATTAGTTTTTATAGTTTCTAGGATCTCCAATGTGTGCCACTGATTTATATTTCTGTCTAACCTGAGTATCACACTATTCTGATTATTAAATATTCTGCTAGATAGTGTGGCTAGATCAACTCCCTTTGCTAGAAAACTGATACACATTTAAATCCCAGATTTGAAAAGCCGAAAATCAAATTAACAAAATATCATCCTGGCATATAAAAATGCCTGCATAATAACTTTTCCTACAGTTGGAACAAATTAAAGAACTCCAGTCCTATCTAGTATTTTTCTAAAGAAAACTCATATGGGGTCTTATTCATCTCATTATTTTTATTACAGAAGTAATAAGTACTTGGAAGTGATGTTTAATTAAATTTGAAGGTCAAAGGAAGTACAAGAGCTCCACATTCATTTCTTAGATTAATTCATTTATTTCGACAAACATTTGAAGGGAATTCACCGCATGCCAACTCCTAAGCCCGGCATTGGGATCTGGCTGTAAACATAACAGAAATGGTCCCTACTCATTGAAACCTGGTGGAGAAGACAGATGTTAACAAGAAATTCCAAAGAAAGAATGAGCTCGGCAAGCTATAGGAAGGTAGAAAAGGGGCCATAGGCAATTCAGGGAGAGGTCAAGAATGTTTCCCCCCAGAAAGTATTATTTAAATTGGGGGCCAGGGGGAATTTTTCAGTCAACGATAAGAGAAAGATAAAGAGTGTATCTGAAGATGCTAAAAAAAATGTTCTCGGGCCCTTATAGATTGACATTTACCATATTACCCAATATCAGGCAGGCACTTTCTATAGGTATGGGTTGCTCCAAACCTCTCACACCTTGAAACACTTACCACATTTGGAGAGTACCTCACTTAGGATACAGGCTTGGCTACAGTAGATCTGGCCAAAATGCATTTCCCCAAGGCCTTGTTCTCAGATGGTTACTTCCCTCAGCTGGGCAGGTATCAGGATAATGTGTTGGGGTAGAGTCTCTACCGATCTAGACTGAGTAGAGCTGTTTTTGTCCCTTTAGGTTGTCATGGTAAATAGTGTCACCCATGCGGGGTACAGGGTATGAATGACTAACTTGACCTAAAATCACATACTTAGGGAGATGGGAAGGTGGAGTGGTCAGACTCTATGGCAGTGGAAGAGGAAGGCAGCCCCTCAAGGGACTGCTGGACCCCCACCCCACTCCTCCAAAGTCCAAGAGCCACGTGGGGAGGGGGCGTGAAACAGCCCTACCCAGATGCCAGTGCTCTCTGCCCGGCAGTTACTAGAAGGCAGGCCAGACCCTGTCCAGGGAGTCCCTAGGTGAGCAACGCCAAGCCTCTGCAGACTACGATCCTTATATAAGCCAGGTCTTTTAAGAAGCTGCTAAAACCGCTGACCTACATACCAGAAAATGCATACATAGGAAAAGGAAATTCAATTCCCTGATTTGCACCTACCTAACTTGCAGACTATGTCAGCACTGTACTTCAGCAGTTTATAAAGGCCTCCAAATAAAACATCTCATTAGATCCTCACAGCAACACCACAAATCGGTATTGTTAGATGAAGACACTGAGACTCTGAAGGGGGAGAGCGACCAGGTCTAGAGCTAAGAACCGAAGCCATCACGCACCCACTGGTCAGTCAGCCCACAGGGCACCTGCTCTGGGGTATAGCTGTGAAACTTAGGGTCCTTGCCTTCAGAGGTTCCCTTAGATCTAGCTGGGGGAGACTGAGCAGTGAAGAAGTGGTTACAGCCATAGAGTCTGGCTACAGAGACTGGTACAGTGTGCCTCAACGGAGGTGGAAGCTCCTGGGAGAGGTGACATATGACCTGTGGTTTGAAAGATGAGTGGACCAGTGATTCTCAAACTTGAGGTACATCAGGGTCACTCAGTAGGATTTTTTAAACAGATTGCAGTGCCCTACCTTCAAAGTCTCTAGTTCAGTAAATCTAGGGCGGGGCCCATAATTTGTAATTTCCAAAAAGTTCCTAGGGGATGCCCATGCGGCTGACACAGGACTACGCTTCTCTTACATCTCTGATGACAAGCTTGCCCGACAATGCCAGCGCAACAGGACCTGGCTGGCCTGGCCAGGGCCCAGGGAGCTTCTAAAGAGTGGGAGGGGAGGTAAGGAGAGGCAGGGAGAGACAGCGGCACCGGGCCCCGTCAACCTGGGGAGGCCAGAGCCAGGGCTCAGGACAGGCTCTTCCTCTACTCCAGGGCCAGAACGTAGGCTGGCATCAGGCTGAAACGTGAAGACCGCTCAGACTGTCTCCACGTGACCCTACAGTACCTCTCTCAGTGACAGGAAGAGTAATGATCCCTCTGGTGCCAGGCATGGGGCTGAGGACTGTATGCAGGTTAGCTCATTTAACCTCACAATAACCCCTTGGAGGAGACACACGTGATCACCATTTTAAATATGTGGACGCTGAGGCACAGAAAGTTTTGGTGATTTGCCTGAGGATACACAGCAAGAGGTGATGCCAGGATGCACACCTGGTATCCTGGTATCCAGGCTTCCCTTCCCCTCTGCCCATTGTTGGTCCCATCTGGCTGGCAGACACCAAGGGTCCAGTCCCATGGACCCAGACAAGTCTGAGATCATCACTTTCCAGGGCCAGAGGAGGGCAGTCAGAAGTAGCAGGTCCCAACAGAGAGCACCAGGACTCCCAAGCAGCTGCAGTGGCCCAGCTGCTAGCTGGATTGAGCAGACCAGCTGGTCCCCAGCCAAGGACTCCCCACCATGAGCCCAGAGGCCAGAGTCAGGCCTAGCTGCCTTTAAGCCTTAGCCCCCCTACTGGCTGTGTCTCTTAAGTTCATTAACCTCTAGACACCTCCATTGCCTCTCCGCAAAACAGGAAGATCATTCTAACCCCACAAGACTATCCTGACGGGAAAGGGGAATGACATGGCTCGGCCACCCAGCATGTGCTGAGTGGATATGGTTCTCTTTTCTCCCCAGACCCTCAGGGGGCTGCCACCATGTGTCACATGCAGCCCTGGCCATTCCTGAACTTCCTAGTGAGGAGATGGAGTAGAAGAGCTGCCTGCTGTGGCTGTAGAGCAAGGTGTAATTCCCACAGCTGGGGCTGTCAGCCAAAGGGCTCTGCCTCTGTAGCTGTCCCCGACTGGAGAAGATGGCCCCGGCACCAGCTGTGAGGAGATGGGTGCACCAGCAGGGCCTTGCTCTAGGCTACTTCTTGAGGGCAATGGAGGCAGCAGGTTTAAAAAACATAATAAGCAAGCTCTGTGGATCCCCTAAAACTGGACATGGGGGTGGGGTGGGATTCTTTCCCTGTTTGTTCAGTAAATGGGCTCAGGACAGAGAAGCATGTAAACCACTAGTGGCCAAAGGCAGGGTTCATGGGGAAACCAAGAATCTGACTACTCTGTGTCCCTCTCGTCCTCTATCCATGGTCTGGCCAGATGTTCCTCAGTGTAGAACCCTGGAGCCCTGATATAATGGTCTCTGTATTTGGTTTCCAGGAGAGCAGCCCCCTCAGCTGAATTTTCAGTGGACAGGACACGCCACTTAATGTCATTCCTGACCATGATGGGCCCCAGTCCTGACTGGAACGTGGGCTTATCTGCAGAGGATCTGTGCACCAAGGAATGCGGCTGGGTCCAGAAGGTGGTGCAAGACCTGATTCCCTGGGACGCGGGCACCGACAGTGGGGTGACCTATGAGGTACGTGTGTGCCTAGAGTGGTGAATGGCAAAACTTTCTGAGAGCCTCCCCCTTGCCCATCCCTGCTCTGGGTGTCCTGGACACAGAGGGCAGTATGACCCAGGCTGTGTTCCACCAGAACTTGCATTCTGGTGTAGGAGGCCAGCATGGTCTCCTCTTCCTGTGCAGTGTGATTTGGGCTCTGGGAAGTGTCTGAGCAATGGTCAGGAGAGCATGGAGAGGGACTCTGGTAAGGAGCAGTTATAAGTGAGCACGAGAACAGCATTCCGAAGGCACAGAGAGGGCAAATGCAAGGAAAAGCAGGAAAGTATATAAGGCTGGGCCAGATCCTGAAGGTTTCCAAGGAGTTTTGATTCTATCCTGAATGTCCTATTTCTCAAGGCCTTGCTCTAGGCCACTTCTTGAGGGCAATGGAGGTAGCAGGTCTAGAGCCATCAGAAATCCAATGGGAGAATAATCTAGAACAGGCATCAGCAAACTATAGTTTACAGGACAAATCTGCCCTACCATGGGACTTGTAAATAAAGCTTGCACAGCCAGCTACACTCATCCAGTCACATACTGTCTGGGGCTGCCTTCCCACTACAACAGCTGGGTTGAGTATTCGCGACAGACACAGTAGGGCTCACAAAGCCTGAAATATTTACCAACTGACCCTGTACAGAAAAAAGTTTGCTGATGCCTAGTCTAGGAGGAAAAGTGCTGGATTCAGGCCAATCTGGGTTCAACCATTTCCTAGCTGAGATGACTTTTCTGAAACTCGGCTTCTTCATCTGGGCACAATCTTTTATGGTAGACTTTCAAAGTATAGCTCTAGAAATTTCCAAGCACAGCATATGGCATGAATAGAAATCCACAAATATAAAAGTACACTTGTTAAATTCCTATCAAGGTTTTTGTTCTGATCCATGTAACAAATGGCTTTTGTGGGTCTTACCAGTTTTATTTCTCACTCTCTGTATCTGTGTTTTTCCTGCAGTCACCCAACAAGCCCACGATTCCCCAGGAGAAAATTCGGCCCCTGACCAGTCTGGATCATCCTCAGAGTCCTTTCTATGATCCAGAGGGCGGGTCTATCACTCAAGTAGCCAGAGTTGTCATTGAGAGAATCGCCCGGAAGGTATTGGGTTAGAGCTTGTTCTAGCACAGACTTCCTTCCCATCAGGAGTACCAAGGAGATGGCACCCCTTTTTGCTCTAGAATTAGGGATTCCCTGGAAGAAAGCACCTCAGGATATGAAATTCCTGAGCCTCCCAGAGCTTCCAGCATGCAAATTATTTTATAAAATGTAATTGAGCCAAATGAACTCAGTAGTGAGGCACAGTGCTCAAATGAATGGTTTAATCCAAGCAAATCAATTCCATCATGAGTTCCATAATCAGTTATTAATGTCTGCCATGGGTCAGGAGCTAGGAAGCAGTGGAGCCAAGAATTTACCATCCCTACCATTCAGCCACTCCTGCTTTCTTGAAATTTCTTTTTCAGTCAGATTGCAAATGTTTGCCCAGAACTTTCCCATGGCAAAGGATTTGTACAGCTTAGGCATGAGATTTTATGTTCTCCTTCATCCTTCCCCACACAGTCCCTTCTTTCTCTAATGGGAGCCCTCCAAGTAAAATTCCTTTTGCAGGGAGAACAATGCAATATTGTTCCTGACAATGTTGATGATATCGTAGCGGACCTGGCTCCAGAAGAGAAAGATGAAGGTACGTTGTCTTCCTTTGTTGGCACAACCCTACAGGAAAGCAATGTGCTAACAAGTTTTAAGAACCATAAAAGTTTCATATCCTGGCTCAGCGCCTGTGGCTCAAGTAGCTAAGGTGCCAGCCACATACACCTAAGGTGGTGGGTTCAAATCCAGCCCAGAGCCCGCCAAACAACAATGATGGCTGCAACCAAAAAACAGCCAGGCGTTGTGGTGGGCACCTATAGTCCCAGCTACTTGGGAGGCTGAGGCAGGAGACTCGCTTGAGCCCCGGAGTTGGAGGTTGCTGTGAGCTGTGATGCCACGGCACTCTACCCAGGGCGACAGCTTGAGGCTCTGTCTCCAAAAAAAAAAAAAAAATGTTTCATAACCTTTAACTTGGTAATCGCATCTCTGAGAATTTCTCAAGAACTAATTTAAAATAAGGCCAACACTAGGCACAAAGTACAAGGAAATTGGTGAAATTATGATATCAGAATATGTATTCAGAACATCAGGCCTTTAAAATTCAGCAAACTACAGTTTACAAGACAAATCTGCCCTACCACCAGGGCAGGTAAATCTCACCTGAATAGGCTTCACACTACTCAGACCCCTCTCTGCTTTGACTCTCACACTGTGAGGCAGGCATGGGTCATCCACTCCCCCAGCAAGCAGTTGAGGCCTAGATCCTATAGTCAGGAGGGAGTGACAGAGCCATAATTCAAGTTCAAGTTTTCTCACAAGATCTGGAGCCAGGCAGTCTGGATGGTTTAGTACAAGGTAGCTAGAAGCTAACCTTTCTGCTTCAGTTTCCTCAGCTGTAAAATGGTAATCATAACAGAACCTGCCTCTCAGAGAGCTGCTGTGAGGATCAAATGGAATAGAACATGTCAGGGACTTAGGATGATGCGGGTACCTAATAAGTACTCAATGAACATCGTCTGGCCTCTTTCTTATCATGACACCTGTGTATGGGATCACAGGTAAGAGGAAGCCACAACACAAGAAATTCTAAAATTGCCTGTGATTTACCTGTGTGTGTGTGGAAACAAGGTCTGCCAAGGACCTTGAGGATAAGATGTTCACATGTTTTGAGAACATGTGGAATAGTAAGACAGGCATTCCAATTATTTAGATATTTATTAGCAAAATGTTCAAATATAATTTTTAAAAAGAATTGAGTGGCTGTTTTCATCCCAGGAGCACCCAGGTTCACTCAGGCTCGTCTAGCAGCAGGACTTTTCTTGTCCCCAGTGGGCTGGTCTTGGGAGAGGGCCAATCTCAGCTCCCACAGGCTCCCAAGGAAAATACATCAAACCCTCTTTCCAGATGACACCCCTGAAACCTGCATCTACTCCAACTGGTCCCCGTGGTCCGCCTGCAGCTCCTCCACCTGCGACAAAGGCAAGCGGATGCGGCAGCGCATGCTGAAGGCACAGCTAGACCTCAGTGTCCCCTGCCCCGACACCCAGGACTTCCAGCCCTGCATGGGCCCCGGCTGCAGTGACGAAGGTGAGGAGATAGCCCAGATCAGCAGGGGCTGCCAGCTGCTCAGGAAGGGAGGGCCTGCCTGGCAACGTGGGCCCCTCACACCCAGTCAGGAGCATCCCTGGTGGGGGCACTGTGACTCTGACCCTAGATGGCCGCAGGGTCCACCTCAGGCACAACTCGGTCTGCAGCAATGCTTCAGGGTTCTGAACACAGAACACGTCTTACAACATCAAAAGAATTCTTGAGATTGATGGACTACCTCCATCTCTCTCCAGCCATGGAACAAAAACCGCACAAGTTACTAAAGAACTAACAAACACAGACACATCAAATAATTGCAGATAACAAGTAGCCTGCTTCTGTGTCTCAACTCCAGCCTCTTTTTAAGGAACCAGTGAACAGGGTGGCCAAGACTAAATCAGGATCGTGTAATTCTGACTTACGCAGTCTCTCATCTGTGTTCCACCTCAGCCTGAGTCAGAGCGTTCACTGCTTTGTATCCTGACCTTTGGGCTCATTGCAGAAAATCTCAGTCTGTCTATCTGCAACTGGGCAAAGCTCAGGCTTGAACTATGAGTGTGCAATATCTATGCCATGATGGCTCAAGCTTGAAAACTGCTCTAAGCTGATTGCTGTGCAAAGGTTCGCTGCCTGCTTCCCTCTCTCTTTCTGGACAGATTTATATACTGTGCTTTGACCTTACAGAGTGCAACGAGGCAATGGGAGGGGATATTTAGGCTGGACAGGTCTATATGACAGGAAGAAAGCCACTTTCAAGCTGAGGATTACTAGAGAAAGCTTACCCCACTGCAGGTCTTGCACTCCCCGGGGGACTAGGGGCACTCTTAAATGCTACTCTTGCTGCACTCCCATGGTGCTTTATTGCTATTTCTGCCCACAATAAGGCCCTCTGACGCGGACAAAACTCTGCCATAGACAAGCCATTCCTACAAGCAGGCAGGGATAAGTCTGACTGGTCTGTCAACACTAACGCCTCCTTCTTGGGGCTGGGGATGAGGAACTCTCTGACTAAGGCCTCAGTGGGAGTTGGGGTCTTTAACTTCCCTCTCCACAACAAAATAATAGCCGGACGTTGTGGCAGGCACCTGTAGTCCCAGCTACTCAGAAGCTGAGGCAAGAGAATTGCCTAAGAGCTGGAGGTTACTATGAGTTATGACGCCATAGCACCCTACCGTGGGCGATAAAGTGAGACTCTGTCTCTAAAAAAGAAAAGTCCTTCCTCAAGCCACTTCAGGTGGCTCCAGGGTGGTAATGACAGTTCTGAAATATTCTGGGCTGTGCCTATTGTTTCCCTGGGGTCCATGCTCCCTAGAAGCTACCCAGCCCAGAGCCACAGTTCTCATGTACCCTCATCAAGTTGCCTTCTGCATGTAATTGTTTGTGGGAGTGGCTGGAATAGGAAGGAAGCAGAGACCTCTGTGGACATCCTGAAAGAATCATTTGCATAAGACAAGGGACATGGACTTCCTTGGGTTGTTGCAGCTGCCTCTTAGTTAAATTTCTTCCTAATGATCTGGACTAACCGTTAGGTCTTGTCATCTCTCCCTGCTTCTGTCCATCTTACAAGGTACCACTTGAGGGATCTTTTGCAAACAAAAATCTTACATGTCAGACCCCAGCTGGCTATGACTTTCTACTGGCTACATGCAAAACTCCTCAGCTTAATACCTGTGTACTTAATACATGTGTCCTGAAATAGTCCTGCAGAGAACCAAGCAAGTGAGCGTGTGATCTGACACACATCTAACGCGGTTTAACATGATACTGAGGTTATCAGAAAGGGCATGTTATCAGAAAAGCACCAGAGGACATCCATTTATGGGATAATGAAAGGGCCTTTTGAGGCTCGCCTCTCAGAGGACGCACGCAGGTTGGCAGTAATCATATTCAGCCTGCCGGGGTAATGTGTTGCCAGGTCATGAGAAGCCTGAACTGGAGACTTGTCAAGTCCCATCCCCCAGCCACAGCACATTGGAACATAGCTTTCTCACTTGGTTTCTTACTAACTGCCTTTAGTTAGCCCTGTGCCCAGGTCTGACATGCGGATTCCAGCTGTGTTTTTTTTCTTTTTTTTTTTTTTTTATTGAATGGTAACTATGTACATTAATGCAAGCTGTGTTTTTTTTAATTGCACCATCAGCACTGTCTAGCCACATCATCCTTAGGTTAAATGCTGTCTAGGCATGACACGCAAGTTGACAGTCTATTGATGTGTGCAGGCTGGCCTCACTCAGACTTTAATCCTTTCTGGCTTCATCTCCCAACCACACACATGCGAACAACTATGCAGAGGGATTGCATGCGTTACTCCCTTCCCTGTAAATACAAATGTGCTTTACCAACAGAAGTCCACTCAAATGTGCTTGTCCTGCTAGTCAGATCTTCCCCAGAACACCAAGAAGCAGGTTTCCCCCTCTCTGTGCTCCCTGATACCTGAGTTCACCTCTGTTGTCCGATTTGCAGTACCTGGAATCATTGGCAATTTATGTACCCCTCCCTCTCACTCTTTGGAATAAGATACCTTTGTAACTCCAAAGCATACCACTGAGCAGTCAGTAAATCTTTATTGACATGAATAAATGAGTGAATTAATGGAAAGATAGTTTCATTTTCCTCTTCTTTTTTTAAAACTGAGTAGGCAAACACACACACACCTGTGCTTCCACTTGAACTAGTGCCCCGCCACCATCTTGGAAACAGGACCACCAAGCCCTGCTGAGAGGTTCAGTGATCTTTCCACCAACCTGCTGAGTGTCTTCTACATGATTATGGCCTTTGCTAACAGCCACTGCTGGGGGCAAAGCTGTAAGTGGCCCAAGATATCAACATAGAAGGCTGCTTATCTCCCTCCCCGTCCTTCTTCTACCTGCCTCTCTCCTGGGACACACAGACATTCCCTCTCCGCGCCCCACTCCACCCTTTGCTCCCCATTAGCACCTGGAATATTCTCTTCTTTGTTACCAACCTCAAGGGAGGCAGTGAGATGTCTGTGGCCGCCTGGTGTAATCCGCTCTTTGGGCACAGATCAGTCCTGTGTCCCAAGGCTATTCACAATCCTCAGGAGCAAAATTCTCTCATCTATTTTTCTAGAGGGTAAAATGGCAGCTTTAGACAAAATTTCAGGTCCCTCTGAGCAAAACAGCTTGTACGATGTCTCAGAATATAGATCATTTCTTTCAGCACTGTCCAGTAGAACGTTCTGCATGGACGTGCTATTCCACACAGTCCAATATGGTAGCCACTAGGTACACATGGCTATTGCACACTTAAAATATGGTTAGTGGCTGAAAAGTGAATTCCAAATTTTATTTAATGATCTTTGATGTCTGTTACATTAGACCATACAAGTGGATTATGATTTATCTTATATATAAAGTTACATTTTATACTGCACATTTTGTGTGTGCATATATATGTCTATGTATATTTTAACAACCTTCTACCATCCAAGTATTTTTCAGAAGTATTTCCATGGGATAAGGGGTAAACCTGCGTGCTCCATGCACTTGGAAAGGGGGCATTCCCTCTTAGAGAGTACCTGATTTAAAGAGTTTTTTTTTTTTTTTTTGAGACAGAATCTCATTTTGTTGCCCTCAGTAGAGTGCTGTACTGTCATAGCTCGCAGCAACCTCAAATTCTTAGGCTCAAGTGATCCTCTTGCTTCAGCCTCCCGAGTAGCTGGGACTACAGGCACCTGCCACCATGCCTGGCTAATTTTTCTCTTTTTACTAGAGACGGGTCTCTTGCTCAGGCTGGTCTTGAACTAGTGAGATCGGGCAGTCCACCCGCCTGGGCCTCCCAGGGTGCTACAGATTTAGACCTCCCACGTGTCCTTCCCTCCTTCCTAACTCCCCTTGACCGCAGGCTGGTTCCATTTGGGAGTCAGTTCCCTTTCCGGTCCAGCCGCAGCGCCTCGCTGCAGCGCGCGCTCGGTGTGTTGCAGACGGCTCCACCTGCACCATGTCCGAGTGGATCACCTGGTCGCCCTGCAGCATCTCCTGCGGCACAGGCATGCGGTCCCGGGAGAGATACGTGAAGCAGTTCCCAGAGGACGGCTCCGTGTGCACGCTGCCCACCGAGGAGACGGAGAAGTGCACGGTCAACGAGGAGTGCTGTGAGTGCAGAGCTGGGCGGGCGGGCGGGGAGGCTCCCGAGGCCGGGAGTGCGACTCAACTTCATGGGACTCCCCAGCGCCCAGCAGCTGCCTGGTAACCGAGTGGGGCGAGTGGGACGAGTGCAGCGCCACCTGCGGGATGGGCATGAAGAAGCGGCACCGCATGGTCAAGATGAGCCCAGCTGATGGCTCCATGTGCAAGGCTGAGACGTCCCAAGCGGAGAAATGCATGATGCCCGAGTGCCGTGAGTGGGCATGGGGGCGGGGGCAAGACCAGGGACAGAAGTCGAGGGCCACAGCACTCCCTACCACCACGGTGAAGGTCAGAGGCTGAGCAGAAAGAAAGCATAGCCCACCGCCCTTGCAGGGACTTCTTTGCTCCGTGGAGTTCGCTTTTATTTGAACCCACCAGCCAATGCCACTTCACTTCAGGGGCTAGAGCAGGGGACTGCATGGGGGGCATTGTGGGACCACGGAGATCAAACCAAGCAAAGGGAGCCCGTGCTCAGTAGCAAATCTGGCTCTTGATCTAGACACCATTCCATGCTTGCTGTCCCCATGGTCCGAGTGGAGCGACTGCAGCGTGACCTGTGGGAAGGGCATGCGGACCCGTCAGCGGATGCTCAAGTCCCTGGCAGAACTCGGAGACTGTAATGAGGATCTGGAGCAGGTGGAGAAGTGTATGCTGCCCGAATGCCGTAAGTCCTGGGGATCCCAGAAGCCACCACTCTCCTTCGTGTTCTGGATTCCGGGAAGCATGGAACCAGCTCTGTGCTGTGATGCATGGGTCACTAGGAAAGTTTTGAGATAAACTGTCCATTATTATGGTCCATTATTTCACTTGCTAAAAACACAGTCAACAGTGTCACCATGCAAGTTTCAACTTGCTCACCTTATTGGTGGTGCTGGGAGGGCTTGTTTCCAGCCATGCAGATTGTACGTTTCTTGATTTTTTATGTATCTCAAAACTTTCGTAATGGCCCACATATTACTGCTAGGCCCTATAGTAAGACCATTTGCTGGGGAGGAACATGAAGTTTGGCTGTCTACGTAGGTAGTTACTTGACTCTGCAATCTCCTCATTAGTAAAACAGGGATATTCCACTGCCTTCTACAGAACACACAAAGTGCAAGTTGTGTGAAGTCTAATGGGAGACCCAAGGCTCAATAAACCCCAATTCTTTCCCTCCCCAACTAGGGGCGTGTCTGACCCATGGATTTTCTAAGATTTTTAATGCTATACCTCCTCCTTGCAACCATTCTATTTACCCATAACCAGAGGTAGGATACTAAATCAGTGACTCCTGCAGCCTAGTAAGAAGACCAGCAAGAGAACAAGCCAGGTGCTCAAAACTCACTGTCCCCCCACCTCCTCCTCCAAAATCTCTGTGGCCAGCTGCTTTATTTTATCTAAGCAGAGAGAGCCAGTTTATCTGGCCAGCCTTGCTGCTCTTATATGTGGTGAAAGGGCAGCGAGCTCACTGTTTTCTAGCTCCCTCTAAAATGCACCTGCGGTCTCTGCTTGTTAGAAGTCAGGCTGCCATCCCCGCTCTGTCCCTAATGGCTTCTCATAGCCTCCACAGATTACTTATCATTTCTTTTACTCAGTTTCCTTATCTGTAAAACAGGATGCTGGAAGTGTGAGCACTGGACCAGGTGAGGACAGGCTTCCGTCACTTTCCATGCTACAGAGCCTGGGCCGCTTAGCCAGACTCAGCAGAAAAAACCTGAACCATCCACTAAAGACAGCCTGGTGTATTTATTTATTTATTTAGAGATGGAGTCTCAAGCTGTCACCCTCGGTAGAGTGCCATGGCATTACAGCTGACAGCAATCTCCAAATCTCGGGCTCAAGCAATCCTCTTGCTTCTGTTTTCTTTCTTTACTTTCCTTTCTTTCCTTTCTTTCCTTTCTTTCCTTTCCTTTCCTTTCTTTCTTTCCTTTCTTTCTTTCTTTTCTTTTCTCTCTCTCTCTCTCTCTCTCTCTCTCTCTCTCTCTCTCTCTCTCTCTTTCTTTCTTCTTTTTCAGTTTTTGGCCAGGCCTAGGTTTGAACCCACCACCTCCGCCATATGGGGCTGGTGCCCTAGTCCTTTGAGCCCCAGGTGCTGCCCAGTTTTCTATTTTTTTTTAGTAGAGCTGGGGCAGGGGTCTCGCTTTTGCTCAGGCTGGTCTCAAACTCATGAACTTAAGCAATCCACCCGCCTTAGCCTCCCAGAGTGCTAGGATTACAAGCGTGAGCCACCGCGCCCGGCCAAGCCTGCTGTTTTTAACAACTAAAATTGACCCATAGTTCAAGACAGATCACTTAGAATTGGGGCCCCAGAGCCTTTTGACTATTAAAAGTATTTATACCCATTAGGGTCCACTGAGGGAAGAGGGAAGAAAATGAACACTTACATAGCACTTATAACTTACCAGGCTGGAAGCATTATCTCCTTTAATCCTCACAACCTCATGAGAGAATTAGCATTATCCCCATTTCACAGATAAGAAAGCTGCCTGAGCTCCCATAGAGAAAAAAGGCCTGAAAACTATTAAAATTAGGATGTCCTCGCTCCAGCCTGATCCTGACCTGGCAAGGCCAATGGAGAGTTTGGAATCATTTGCCTCCCTAGGACACATCCTAAGAATCACACTGATGTGTTATTTCCCCTTCATTTGTGAGATGCTGGCTTAGCAAGAATTTGCTAAATCTTGTACTGTGATAAAACATAAAACACCACTTGCTTCTGACCCTCTTCTGAATTTTCCATTTCTGGCTCCTGTGTTTTTTGCACAGCCAGGCATTTATAGCATATAGGTTGATGCTGAGGACAAGAAAACTTGCCTAAATCTGTGAAAGCCACAATGTCCTTGGTATTTGGTCCACCAAGGTCAGCATCCCGTTAGCTTGTTGAGTTGTTCTCTCCAAAGGAGTCAGGCAGCAGGGGGCTTGTTGGCTTTGCTCTGAAAAATACGGGCAATGAGCTGAACCTTCCCAGAGCAATCCTGGGTCCTTAGAAGGTTGGTCCGTGCCACTTGAGACTGATTGGACAATTTTCTAGGAACTCACAGAGCAGGACAAGAGGCTCTGAACACATCTCAGAGTCCCCAAAACTTTTGTGAGTCATGTAGGGAGCACAGAATGTGGGTTATAACATGACACCAATCCTGCCTCTACTGTTAACCAACACTGTGGCTGGATGAAGTCAGGCTCTTAGGCCTTAGCTTCTTCTTTTATAAAATGGGATAATAGCCCCTGCTTTGCAGTCCTCACAGACTTGTTGAGATGTTCAAAGGCAAATGTACATGACCATACCTTTTTTCAGATATGAGATACACTCACACCCATCTGTGTCTTGCCAGCCATTGACTGTGAGCTCACGGAGTGGTCCCAGTGGTCAGAATGTAACAAGTCATGCGGGAAAGGCCACATGATTCGAACCCGGATGATCCAAATGGAGCCTCAGTTTGGAGGTGCACCCTGCCCAGAGACCGTGCAGCGAAAAAAGTGCCGCATCCGGAAGTGCCTTCGAAACCCATCCATCCAGAAGCTGCGCTGGAGGGAGGCCCGGGAGAGCCGGAGGAGTGAGCAGCTGAGGGAGGAGTCTGACGGGGAGCAGTTCCCAGGTATTGCTCCCAAGGGTGGGGCTGGGCTGGTCTTGGGGACAGGCGGGCTCTGAATTACGCTAAGGCACAGGTCTGAGAAGGGAGTTGGGAGAGAGAATATTTTCTGGAGTCTTGGGACTGCATTTTGATTATCTACATATAAGTTTTTCCCAAATATTAAGCAAGAATAATGTATAAAGGAAAGGAATAGGGAGACTCTATCAAAGAACCCTTTAGATAATGTAATTACCTGCCAAAAATAAATTTTCAAGCAAAGAACCCTTAGGAATTGTATGATTTCCTCCTTTCTGCACATATATAAAACCAGACATCTTTCCACTTTGCTCAAAATCATAGTCATGCCTTAGTGACCCCATAAAAAATAAAGATATGGACATACGTGTCAAAGGAGTCTCGTTCATCATTTAGGGAATGTTCCCAAGGCCCTCCCAGAACAAGAGGTTCTCCATTTTAAGGGTGTGGCTCAAACAAGGCAGCTCTGGCCTGAGGCTCTATGATTTCTGTTTGCAAGGTAACCACAGAGTTTAGCAGCAGTGTCATGTCGTCAGCCTTGAGTTTTATTTCCCCAAATAATATTGATACAGGCTACTAAACAGCTAGTAACAGTGACAAATGACAAACGCTTCAAAAGAGCAATGAACCAAGTGCTGAGGGAACATCTTACACTGTGTGCAGTTCTGGGAGGGAGATGGCAGAGCAAGGAGGATTACCGTGGTGGACCCTGAAGAACTTGCAGGGAGTTTGCCAGCTAGAGAAGTACATTCCAGGCAGCAGGAAGAGTAGTTGCAAAGGCAGAGATCCCAGAGAGCATGGTATGTCCAAGCAATAAATGGGATGCAGATAGAGCACAGAGTATAAGCAGGGCAGGTAGGAAACCAGGCTGCAGAGGTAAGGGCCAGACCATAATAGGCCAGTGGTCTGTTTAGGAGACTTGATTCTGTATCAGGCATCCTCAAACTACGGCCAGCGGGCCACATGCAGCCTGCCTGGGACATTTATCTGGCCCACTGGGTGTTTTTGCCACCGCTGCCTGTCCTGCTTAGCAGCCAACTCATCCTGGAGCCTGCAGTCCAGCCCTCCAACGGTCTGAGGGACAGTGAACTGGCCCCCTGTTTAAAAAGTTTGAGGACCCCTGCTATAGATGAATGTTTTAAGCAAGAGAGTGACTTTGTTAACTAAGACCTGTGTTAAGTGGTTTTGAAATGGCAAAAACAGAGGCATGGAGGCCAGTTATTAAGTTTGGTTGCACAACCCAGGAGGAAGATTATGCATCCCCTCCAGCTTAACTCAAGGGACCCAAAGAATTAAAGAAAAAAATAAAGTCTGTCTGGTGCTTCACTGCTGAATGAGCTGGCCCAAGCCAAGAGTGTGGTATCATCAGCAAATCAGTGAACTGATGAGTGGGGAAGATCCATGGTTAAGTCTTGGCATTGGCCAATCGATGATCTCTGGATTCCCTGGACTAGGTGAAGGTGCCCTTGTGAAAGTAAAGGTTAATGGGTACACTGAGTTTCTCATCATTTTTAAAGATCAAATTACGCCTTTCCTTCTCTCTAAGATGCTCCTCCTCATCCTGGGATGATGAGAGAAATGGGGAGGGTGTAAGGAGCTACCTGACAGGTCACTATCCTTCCATTAGGGAGCTAGTCACATAAGCAAAATGTTGTCTCTTATATATCAGTCAGCCAATCAACAAACATTCCTTAAAGCCAACTATGTGCCAAGCTCAGCGTTGTGCACTAATTTCCTTTATGAGACTTAGCTGTAAAAGGAGGAATACACAAAGTGTTTTGGAGGCATATAAACAAAAGATGTAACCTAATCCCTAGGGGTCAGGGAAGTTTTGAAAAAGCCCTATTTATCTGAGTAGGAAAAAAAAAAACTATACGTCTATTAATTAGTATTTGGGAAAGTACATACATGAGGAGTAAGACATAAGAGAAATTGGTCCAGTGCTCCTTGAGTGGTATTGTGTAACAAGCCACCCCAAACTGTAGGGTTTTTTTTTTTTTCTTTTTTTGAGACAGAGTGTTGTTCTGTCACCTGGCTAGAGTCTGCAGGCATCACCATAGTTCACTGCAACCTCAAACTCCTGGCCTCAAGCAATCCTACTGCCTCAGCCTCCAGGAGTAAACCACCATGTCCAGTCAAAACTGTTTAAATAGTCATTTATTAACATGATTCTGTGAGCCAAAGTCTTGGGCTGACTCAGTTGGATGAGTCTTCTGAGTTCTAGCTTAGAATCATTCATGTGGCTCAACTAGGGCTGGAAGGGCCAGAACCAGCCTTACTAGCATGTCTGGGACCTTGTGGGGCGGCTGGGGCCTCTTCATGTGGTCTCTCCAGTAGCCCAGCCAGGCTTTCTGAAGTCGGAAGGGTTCCTAGCAGCTTTTTTCAAGCCACGTTTTTGTTCATGTTCCATTGGCCAAAGCAAGTCATATAGGCAAGCCCAGATTCAAGAGGTGTAAAAATAGACTGCCTCTAGATGAGAGGAGCTACACAGGACATAAGGCCATTTTTGCAATTTATCATATATGAGCTAGCAGGCCCTAACAAAGACTCTTAGTTAATGCAACAATTTGTGACATACAGGAGCACAGGAGGAGCCCACTAAATTTCACAGTTCTGCTAGAGCTCAGCATCTTTGTTCTGTCTTAAATTTCTGCTGGCCTAACCAGACATTCTCATGCTTTCAGGCTGTAGGATGCGTCCATGGACAGCCTGGTCAGAATGCACCAAACTGTGTGGAGGTGGGATTCAGGAACGCTACATGACCGTAAAGAAGAGGTTCAAAAGTTCCCAGTTTACCAGCTGCAAAGACAAGAAAGAGATCAGAGCATGCAACGTTCACCCTTGTTAGCAAGGGCGCAAGTTCCCCGGGCTGCACTCTAGATTCCAGAGTCACCAATGGCCGGATTGTTTGCTTGTTTAAGACAATTTAAATTGTGTACACTAGTTTTCATTTTTGCGGTGTGGTTCGCCCAGTAGTCTTGTGGATGCCAAGGACATCCTTTCTGAATACTTCCTGATGGGTACTGGCTGAGTGGGGCTTTCCCACCTTCAGTCAGCCCTCTTCCTACACAGAAGTGAGTAGTGTCAGCCGCCCTGTACTAAACTGAAACATGTCCCTCTGGAGCTTCTGCCTGGCCAGGCAAGATAGAGACCTTGGCTTCCACGTGGACAGGCAGCCGTGTCTGGAGATGACTATGTGCCTGGGTCCTGGGGTGTTTCTTTATCAGATGGAGAGAGCAGATTCCCCTTGTTCTCATCCTTTGGCCTGTTCACTCTTGCGGAGAACGACTGTTTGCCCATTTCTTTTCATTTAGTGGAACTTTAGATTTCTTGTAAAGTCTCCTCAGTCATCAGTAGTTCCTGGGGAAAACAGAGCTGCTCGACTTGAAGAGGAGCATTGATGTTGGGTGGCTTTTCTTCCCTCACTGAGAAACCTGAATACATTTATCTCCCTAATATTGGTTCCTGACACCCCAAAGAAAAAAGATGGCTGCTTTATTTAAATCAAAGTAACCAGTTCTTACACCTGAGATAAAGTGTACTAAGTGTAGAAAGTAGTCTTCCCTTCCCTTTTTTTTTTCTTGCCCATAAGTCTTCCAAGAAACCAGCCCTATGAACCTTTTGGTACTAAATCCTTATTAGACCTAAGGCCAAGGCAGCAAATTGGCCTCTCTAACAGTCCCCAGCCTGAGTTCTACAATCTTAAGATCTTCACATTTAGACCTTCAAGTTTTCAAATCCATTTCTAACAAAACATTTTTGTTATACAAACATTTCCCTAAGTCGGCCCAAGAGCCTGCCAAGTCATTCCCTCAACAAAAGGACTTCCTCCAGAGACAAATACCTTTTCCAGAAAGAAAGGTATTTTCTTTTCCAGAAAGAAAAGGTATTTCAGAGACTAAGACAGAAAATCTAAGAGAAGAAATATTAAGAAATCAAGCTGAGCAAGCAATTCTGGTGGAAAGTCAAACCTGTGTCAATTATCCGCCCCAGGGCTGGGTCCTCTCCGACAGGCACAGGGAAGGCCTTCTCAGCATCCAAGCACACCAAGGTCAGGGAAATTGACTACTGAGGATTAGTATGAAAGGACTTTTTCTCAGTTGAGCTCATCAGCAGTTTTTGCTCATGCATTTATTGTTAAAATCATTGTTCCATTTCTTCTGCAGGCCTTCTTTATTACTGCTTAATCCAAATATATACTCTGGACGAGACTCATACAATGGTTTGAATACACCTACTTTAAGAATTTGCATTAAACAATCAGGACATTTCTCAACATGGCATATATATGCTATAGCCCTGAGTATGTATTTTCTTTAACACAAGACAGACTATTCGATAAAAAACTCACTGGGTCTGTCTTTTGTGTTTTTAAACTAAATGTTCAGAAGGTTGGGTCTTTTTATAATTATCATCCACCTTGATCATTAAAAAATACGTCTTTTGCTCCCTCATACAGGAGGGGACTTTACCTTATCGCTGCCACGTTGAGTTTTTTCCAACATTATTTTTTAAATCTTTAAATGAATTCTTTCTTCCCTCAAAGGAGCATAATATTAATACAAAGAAAAGGTTTGATTTTCTATTCCAACAATAAAGTCCTGATATAGAATCTGTCTACTTCTGCAACATTGTTGTTAAGGAACAAGCCACCCTAGTAGCTTGGCTTATTTGGTCCCTCCTGGGTACATTTCTAATCCTAATTTTGGAGACTTAAAACCAGGTTAACTGGTTAACAGCTGAGAATGAGTAACCCGATTCTTGTTGGAGAAGTGTTATTTTTGTTTGCAGTGGGGAACTTATAAGACATGTCAAATCTCTTTCTTACCAAAGTCTTGTGTTAGGCGGTTTATAGTTGTTCTGGCTAACCAATCATTTTGGAAATAAAGACTTTTTACTATAAAAATGAAATGTTTGGACTTCCACTTGAGATAGAGATCATTAGGCCTTCAGTAAAAACTGACATATAAAAAGTTATAATTGTTGTGTATCTTTTTATCAATGCCAAATCAGTTGTAATCCAATTTACATCCACATTTTAAGATAACAGTAAGTTTAGAGATAAATTTCCCAGTCAAGCATTGGGTCACTCACCTGTCACCTTGCCACTGTTGTAGCAAATGAGAATAAAACCTGGGCTTCTTTAGACCCAGAATAAAAAGATTTTGTGCTGTTCTTAATTTGAATTTTGTGTATGAAACATATTTTAGACATAATCAAAGTCTATACTCCATTCAGGGAGTAAGAGAACATTACACATTCTCACATGACTACAACTCTCCAAAAACAGTCCAAGTCAAGTCCATGGCTAAAATGTGCTATGGCTGGAGTTTGTACCCACCAAAACTCATGTTGACATATAATCCTCAATGTGGCGGAGATGGGAAGTTGGCCCCAGTGGGAGGTGTTTGAAACATGGGGGTGGATTCCTCATGAACAGCTTGGAGCCATAGGAGTATGTGAGTTGTAGTTCTCCAGACACTGGATTCGTTCTGATAGGAATGTTACCAAGATGGTGAGTTGTTAAAAAACCAGGATCCCCCCCCCCTCAGGTTTTACATCTCAAATGTGTCTGCTTCCTCTTTGACCATCTCCATTATGTTATGACACAGCATGAAAAGACCTCAATGGAAGCCAAGCAGATGCCAGCACCATGTTTCTTATAATTCCCGGCCTGCAGAACCATAAGCTAAATAAACGTAATTTCTTTATAAATTACACAGCCGAGGGTATTCTGTTACAGACAACACTGAAAGGACTAAGACAAATGTTAATACACAAAAATTTTCTGAGTCAAATTATTTCTATGGCCTATTTTCGTTTAGCCTACATTTTTCAGTCAAGAGTTAAAAAGTAAAAATAAATTCTTAAAAAATCAGAAAACTCCAAGCACTACCAAAAGATCTCCCCAGACTTTTTTTTTTTTTTTTTTTTTTTTGAGACAAGAGCTTCAAGCTGTCCCCCTGGGTAGAGTGCTGTGGTATCTCAGCTCACAGCAACCTCCAACTCCTGGGCTTAAGAGATTCTCCTGCCTCTGCCTCCCAAGTAGCTGAGACTACAGGCACCCGCCACAAGCCTGGCTATTTTTTGGTTGCAGTCATCATTGTTGTTTGGTGGGCCCGGGCTGGATTCGAACCTGCCAGCTCAGGTGTATGTGGTTGGCGCCTTAGCCATTTGAGCCACAGGCACCGAGCCACCAGACTATTTTTTAATGGAATCCGACCTGGAGTAAAAGAGCTCAGCTTTGGAAGTTCAGGTACAAAGGAGTTAAATACGTATACTCTAAAGCAATGGAGATAGTACTATCCAAAGACTAACCATATATGTTGAATTCATAATAATGCAGATGCTGACATTTCTACTATTTTTGTTAGTTGGTGCTGTCAATTTTAATAATGGGACAATTCATTTTGTTCTTCATACAGCCTAAAGTAAGGAGAATGAATGAAAATAAATTCCTTTTGAAAATGAGATGCAGAAACAAATTATAAATAGCAGCTAATTTGAATGCTAATTAGCATGAAGCTAATTCCTTAATTTAGATCCTTTGAAATCTCAAAGCAAAAGATCTAAACTGTCAAATTTAAATGGCATCCTGCTTTAGAAACCCTGTTGGTTTCGAGGGCTTTCTACCCTCTACACTCTGGAGGGTGGAGAAGCAGAGGCTGTATAATGGGTAAGCCTGGGCAGCCTGGATTCAAACCAGGGCTATTCCTCTAAGCTGCTTGAGACCTGGGACCAGTTATTTTACCTTTTCCAGCCTTAGGCTTTGATGCAGCTTTTTTACACCTTAGGTTTTGATACAAGCTTTTTTACACAAAAGGACTTACCTACTCCACTCAGCCTCCACAATTTAGCCAATTCTTGAGAACCTTGTCCTGTCTTAGGACTCCCTGCAAACCAAGTAGACCCCACCAGACACTCACTTCTTCACGAACCAGTAAATACACACTTTGTGTTGAAACTCGTTTGAGATGCATTTCTGTCACTTAAAACCTAAAATGTCAGGACCGAAAATATGCATGCAGTAATCATCCGAGCAACATGAAATTTGACTGGTTCACTTAACATTCATAATATTCCCAATGTCTTAATGAGGTAGCATTCATTAACATTTTCTCATATTGCTCTAAGTACTCCCATCTTTAGAACTGATTAGTAATAGTTCTCAGGTTTTAAGCAGTTACATGTTTAAAAAATTTTCCTTTATCCCGAACAATTTGTAAGTATTAACAGAAAGGAAAAAAGTAAAAGCATCTTATTCAAGTATACTGACTCCTTTACAACAACTGGGAGTTTACAAAAGTACAGCCCCTATTTTTCCTGAAGCTGGAATGCAACTCCTACTGGGTGATCCTAACCTAGAATTACCAGCCTGCCTAGGAAATCAGAGGGGCCGCTTGGGCAAAATTCCCCAATCTCCTGCTCCCTTCTCTGCTGGACTAGTGATGCTCAAACCAAGTCCTGCAGCCTGATAACATCTACAAATGAGACACAGAAATTGAAAACAAATGTTCAGAAACTTTTATAGTAATGTGACATTGCCACAACACCCCCAAAGAATGATTATTTTCCCAGTAACTCAATTTTTATAATACTTAGCAAAGTTACCAGTCCACAACAATGGAGATTAAAAATTTTTAACACAGTCTGAGAAGGTGCACGACCTAACATTCTAACTGGTCAGTAGAGAATGCCAGCAGGCAAACCCTGAGTGTTTAAATCTCTCAAATGCTTTGGTGTCCAGATTTAGCTCAGATTTGTGTTCCTTCCTATCTGTGGTTAAGTACCTTGCATTGGCTCTTTTAACTCTTCTAACATCCTATCTTACGATGCAAGATAATTACCCCACCACCTGGATTTTGCCACAAAATTTATCAAAATAACCCACACTTACTTCCTCCACTTCTGTACCCTCCAATCACACCTCAACTCACTATTATCTGGTTTCCACAACCAGATGACTGAGGCGGATCTAAGGAAGTCATCTGCAAGCCGTGGATGACCAGCACCGCCCCTTCCTCCTGCCCTCTGCACAGCTCTCAGTGCCGTCTACCTCCTCCTTGGCTTCTTTGACAGTACAGGCTTCTCCTGGTTCTCTCCAGTTTCTGGCTGCTTCTCTTGACTTACTGCTGCTTCTTAATCTTCTATCTCCCAAATATCTGTTTTCCCCAAAAGATTTAGCTTTGGACCCTCTCTCAAACACACTCGTCCTAGTGGATATTATCCACTCCCATCACTAGCTCAAAATAGATGATTTAACTCCAAATCTGTACTTCTAGCTCCTAGCCTCTTCTTTTGAGCTCCAGACTCCATTCCCAAATGCCTCCTGGACTAACCCTGCATAACGACTCACACACACACACACTAGAGAATTGCCCATATTCATTTTTAATTAATAGCATCACCTTCTTCTTAGTCACCCAGACTCAATACTTTAGAGACTAAAATGTCTCTTGGACACACCTCTGGTGTTCAGTCCCATACTCCCCATGTTACCACAGTTCAGACTGTCATTGCCTTTCTTAGAAATCATTTGTTCATTAAATGATTTTTCTGCACTTGCCAGGCAATGTGGGTAAAGCAGTAAACACAATACAGTTCTTTCCTAAGTTATGATACTAAGAAGACAAGTTCCATGAGCCAATCAGCTCTTACCTGACCACCCTTTCTAAAATCTGCTTTTTTCTGACATTTTTACTACCATTAGATTAGATCCAGGTGCCTCCTGTTCACAATCGTTGGCAGTTTCTCAAAGGAAGGAAATTGTCAATCCTTAAAGCCCTCCACAATTCCATTCCAGTCTCTATTTTTTTCCCCATTTCATGGAGAATCTTTTTAAACCAAGGTTCCTGTCCCAGAATACACCCTGCATTCTGCCAACTCTGTGTCTCTCCCACGGGCTTCTCACCACCTTATCCTTCTCCTCCCCACCTCATCTCAAATCCTACCAATCTGTTAAGCTCCAGCCAAAACACCCCTTCTAATTATAAAGCTCCCTCACATTGTCCAGGAGGAATATACGTCGTATACTAGCACCCCTTCTGCTGGACTTCACAACACTTTTTGCTTTTTTCTCATATTCTGCCTTAAAATAGAAGATCCTAGCATTTGATTTTGTCAGTCTAAAACTTTCTCCACTAGAGCAATTTGAAAGAAGAAAAAGCTAAAAAACAAAACAAAAGAAAACAAAAGGGGCGGCGCCTGTGGCTCAAAGGAGCAGGGTGCTGGACCCATACACTGGAGGTGGCGGGTTCAAGCCCAGCCCTAGCCAAAAACTGCAAAAAAAAAAAAAAAAGAAGAAGAAGAAGAAGAAGAAGAAAAAGCTCGACATCTATCCCCAGAATGCTTGATAAGGCCCTGCACAGAGAAATCTGCTCAGTCAAGTGTTTTAATTAAATACAGTTTTTGCTTAAAAAAAAAAAAAAAAAGCTTAACAAGCAGTCACCAGTTAAATACCCTTAAGAGGTCAAGTGATAAGAGTTTGACAATAACCATTATTTGATTATCATCTCCTTCTATTTGCCTGTGAGTTATCTATTCAATGGGATCATAACGTATACCAATGGGAAAGGAAATAAAATGAATTAAAGTAAGTTAAGTGACGATACACAAAAAAAGAGCAGCCTAGACTGTAAGTATGCACAACCTTGTTACACCAAATTTTGAAAGTAAAATAAAACCTCCACGGAAAACAGTATAAAGATTTCTCAAAGAAATAACAGTAGACCTACCACTTGATCCAGCAATCCCACTACTGGGCATTTATCCCAAAGAAAAAAAGTCATTTTATCAAAAAGATACCTGCACTCAAATGTTTACTACAGCAGTTCACAATTGCAAAGATATAAAATCAACCCAAGTGCCCATTAATTCATGAATGGATTAATAAAAGATGGTATATGTATACCATGGAGTACTACTCTGATATAAAAAGGATGAATTAATGCCTTCTGCAACAATTTAGATGGAACTGGAGAGCATTATCCTAAATAAAGTACCTAAAGACTGGAAGAACAAACACATGTACTCACTATTAAATCGGAACCAACCATGAGCATGCATGTCCACAGAGGGAAGTAAAACTCAGTCGAAGTCAAGCAAGGGTAGAGGGCAGAAGGGTGTGGGCAAAACCCCACCAAACAACTACAGTGAACACTTCCTGGGTGATGGGCACACTTATAGTCTGACCCAAGCATTACAAAAGCAATCCATGTAACCAAGAACATTTGTACCCCTGTAGTATTTTGAAATAAAAAAAGAAAAAAAATCCAAATATAGGTAGAGGATGAATTTATATTACAAACCTCTGAAGCCTCAAACTTCACTCAAAAATCACTGCTGAAACATGTGTTATCTGTAAGAGCATAATGCCCAACCCTGCCATGTTGTAAATCCCTAAAGAAACAAGATAGGGGAAAAACTCTTAGGGCAGAAATTCATGACCATCCATTCAGAAAAATCCTGTTTGAAAGAATTTTCATATAAATAAAGAGGCATAAGACATTATAACATTGGAAATGTAACCTCGAGTACTCAACGTGCTATAGACTAAAGTTTGATGACCCAGAGCCCACGGGTCAAATATATCCTACTACCTGTTTTTATATAGAATGGCTTTTACCATTTTAAATGGCTGGGGAACAAACGTAAAAGAATATTATTTCATAACCTACTGGACAATGATATGAAACACAAACCTCAGTGCATGCAAAGGAAGTTTTATTGGGACACAGCCACATTAATTCATTTATACATTATTTACGGATGCTTCAGTTGAGTAGTTGGGACAGAGACCATATGGCCTGCAAAGCCCAAGATGGTACCTGTCACCCATCGCTCTCACAGAAAATGTGTGCCAACCACCAGCTATGGTGAACAAATGGCCAGAAAGACAAAGACTATTCATGCCATGAGACTGGACACTCTTTGTGAGAAAAGTTTTCAAATCAGAGATTTAAAAAGCTACACAACACCTCTGATTATATAACAGAAATCAAATGGGAGAGACTTTAATGTCCAATCATGATGGAGTAACAGAAACCAGATTTACCCTCCTACTTCAGGAAATTAAAAAATTAGACTAAGTACATTAGACAACTGTTTTCAGACATTCTATACCAGAGACAGCACAGGATTACAATCCCGATGGAAGAGACACAATAAGGTAAGTCTTAAGACTGCCCTGACTTCCTATCTAGAGGCATATTCCTGACTATAAAGGGGTGGGGGATTCCAAGCTGGGTGCAAATGTTTCCCTGAGAGGAAAAGAGAGACATTAGACATCAGAACGTATGAAGCATCCAAGTTTCAGGACAAAGTTCTGGAAGGGAAAGAGTTACACAAAAAAAAGAACTCCAAAAACATGCATAGGGTCATTTTACTCTTGGCTGAATACTAAGATACACATATATAGATAGGGTCAAACTCTAAGAGGTTGAACAAAGAATGACCCAGGAGCTGTGAAAAGAATGGGTGCCCATAGCTCGTGTGGAACTGGGAACTAACTGACTTAGCATAAGCCAAATTGGAGAGTCCTTATCAGTTACTCAGGGCATTCAATAGAGACCCCCAAAAGGCCACCATTCCTTAGTAGAAGAGCTAAACTACTCTGGAAAAAATGCTACTTGAGACTGCATTAAGCTTAAAAAGAAGACTTGAAAGGATCGAAACAGTATGTAGATAAGTAAATTAACTGAATATCACGACCAACCCCCAAATTCTTCATATGAAAACAAAAAAATTTAGACACCAAACAACATAAAATATACAATGTCCAGCATCTAATTAAAGCTTACTCAGGGCGGTGCCTGTGGCTCAAAGGAGTAGGGCACCAGCCCCATATGCCGTAGGTGGCGGGTTCAAACCCAGCCCTGGCCAAAAACTGCAAAAAAAAAAAAAAAAACTTACTCAACAAGTGAAAAACCAAGAAAATGTAACCCATTAACTAGAGAAATTTTAGTCAATAGAAATAAATCCAAAAATCAGAGATAATGGGATGTGCAAAGACATTAAAACGCCTATTGTAACAATGTTCAAACATTCAAAGCAGGCTTTCTCAACCTGGGTGTCATAAGAAAATTGAGCCCCATAGAAAGCTGAGTGCCCATTTTATAAATTCTCCCAAGGACAAGACACAGATAGTACCATTCTAGATGCCTGGGTGAGAAGTTAACCATAACACACAACAGATAAGCCATTAGGGCTCAATTCTCTAGCAACTCAGCTGAGATGGGCTGCTTAAAAAGAAGACATTAACATACTGAGGAGAGAAATATAGACAACAAAAGATCCAAATAAAACTTCTAGAGAATAAAACACAGAGGTTAGAATAAAAATTCACTGGGTAAGATTAATAACAGATCAAATAACCGCAAAAGAAAAGGGTATGGAACTTTAAGATGTGCCAACAAAAATAATTCAAAGTAAAGCATGAAGAAAAAAGTAAATTGAGATGAACTCTCAAGGGCTTTCCGTTAAATCTCAATATTATGTAAGCAACATTCTAGTTATCTGCAGTTATCTGTGACAAAATGTTTTCCCAAAGCAAGGTATTACCCCCAAGAATATGTTAGTACCATGGTATTAACAGTATACTTGAAAGGTACTTCTTTATCCATGTAATTATGAAGTAGAGTGTAAAATTCTATTATTTTTATTAGCTTTCAAATAAACGTATTATGTGGTTTGCTCCAACTGTTTTGGGCTTCATCCTCAGAGGGGTTTTGTGTATCTATCCACCTTCCCCTAAAATCAGGTTCTTTGCTAGGAGGACTTCACAGAAAAAGTTTAGGAAATGCCAACTTAAAGAAACTCTCAATATATCACCTAGAACATCAAATTATTTCACATCAACTTCACCTGCTGAATGATTAACGTGAACTTTCAGATTCATACCCTAAAGCACTGTGGAGAGAAGGCACAGAGCTACTAAATTAGTTTGATCTAAGACTTGTTCCCTCTACAAACCACTAAAACAAAGTGAGTAACTGAGCCTCATTTTGTGATAACAGATCAATTTTAATTCTAGCACCTGAAGCTATACAAGGGTATGCTTTATATAAACTTCATGGGACTGTTGTACACATTCAATAAAGTGACAACTGTGCAATATCACTTAGTATCTGAGAATCAGGAACATACTTTTGAATTGTTTAAACACAATCCACAGAATTAAAAGCAAAATCAGAACCCATCCACGGTTATACTAATTGTCAATTAAAAGCTTTACACACTTAGTACTTGATGTAACAGTCAATATCTAGGAGGGGGTATTGAAAGTGATTTCAGAGTCCATCCTGTTGTACTCTATCGGGGAGGTTTCTTGAGTAGATACGTGACTGGCCACAGGTGGGTACAACCAGGACCAGACCAGCAAGTAAAAGTTCTACCACAGTTTCTGTAGTTTCCGCTTTTTTTTCTTTGTCAGTTAAAAGTGAAGAGTGAGAATTAAATACGTATCTTTACATATACACAAGGTATGCTGTGAAAGCATATTTGCTTACAAACATATAAAAATACTTGTTAACTAGTTTGATAAGAAAATAATGTATAAAAGTATATAGCAAAAACATTAATCATCTCTGACCCTGGAAAGATCAATTCCATATTTTATATTACATCAAACAAAAACAGTTTATCCAGAAATACTTGAAAAGGAAGACAGACAGGTATTACTCATTTTTACCCTTAGCATGACTATGAAAAGAGTTAAATTAAAAAAATCAAGTACACTGAAACGCCTAAGTCCAGAATGAGTCCAAATGTTTGGCCACAAAGAATATTATCATCTTCAAGAACAGGAGTAATAACAAAGGTTTTTATAACCAGTTTTTAATCCATAAATACAATAGGCATTTTGGTATTTTTGGCCACTGGAAAACAAAAGCTGTAGCATCAGTAAAGGTCTGAGATGTCTCACTTGTGTAGATTCAATTCAGTGTGTTGAAGGTTAACTAAAGTTGACACTGAAATTTTTAAAGACAGGCAAAAATTCACATTTAAAAACAACTCCATATATTTCTATTTAGAATAACAGTAGGCAGTATGATTCCAGAAGTTAAAAATTATTTCACAACCTGTGGCTTCCGCCTGGCAGACAGCTTAAGTTCCAAAACTGATTCATCTCTATTAAAATGTAAGCGCTTTAAAAAAGAATGTGTCTGTCGATATAGACATATTTAAAAGGAATCGGATAATCTTTGAAGCAGCCTTAGTGTTTCCTTTAAATCTGTGTGGAAATGGCCATTGTATTAGCTTCACGGAAGGGATTAGCCAGCTTCTTGGTCTAAGGCTAATAAGGTGATCATTTGTCTAAGGCTAGAAAGGTACCAACATGATGTAAACTGTAAGGAGAGGAGAAGATGAGGGCTTTTCCTGGCAGTTGGTAGCTAAAACGTGAGGGATTCTAGAAAATGACACAATGGCAGCCTTTCTTGTCTTTTTCTTTCCGCGTTGGTTCCGGTGAAGGAGGACATTCCTGCTCTTGAAATTTCCTGTAAAATAGAAAAATCTAAAATAGAATTGCCTTCTTGGTAATCTACTATTACATATGCAAGTTGTTTGGGGGACTAGTCTAATTTAAGTGTATATGCTTGTCAATGTTAAATTTTAACTAGGGATCAAATATTTGCCTCTAATCCTCAAAAAAAGGGTACATATACTTCAATATCGGCACAAACAGAGCGAAATTGCTTTAATGATGAATCCTGAATCAGAACTCAGCCACTCTAAGTTCCTTTCTCAATATGAAATTAAGCATAAACATCCAAGATGCTTCCTTACATGGGAAGCAGTTCCTGTTCCTATTCTGACTCTTAGTAAAGTCAATATTAGACCAAGTTAGTTGACCTCTCTGAACCTCAGTTTTTCAGAAAGGACAAATGGAAAGCTACCTTTCACAGTTTCTATAAAGATCAAACATCTTATAGTGGTTCTCAACCTTCCTAATGCCACGGCCCTTTAATACAGTTCCTGTGGGTTGTGACCCACAGGTTGAGAATCACTGCCTTATGATGTTTAAATACACCTAAGAGTACCTGGCATAAAACAAAACAAAACAAAACAAAACACAAAAACAGGCCAGGTGCAATGGCTCATTCCTATAATCCAGGGGTCCTCAAACTTTTTAAACAGGGGACCAGTTCACTGTCCCTCAGACCATTTGGAGAGCGGGACTGCGGGCCCCAGGACGAGTTGGCTGCTAAGCAGAACAGGCAGCGGCAGCAAAAACACCCGGCAGGCTGGCCCTAGAATATGTACTTAATTAAAATTCTTTACACACCACGTGCACTTACCCCTAGAAAGGAATCATTCCTATATAAATTTTCTCATTCTTGCTAAAAACATTTAATGGCAATTGATTAAAGCAAGCTTCTACAATGTGTTTTCCTTACCTTATAACCCGGACAAGTTCATGGAAAGCTTGATCTACATTCATCCTAATCTTTGCTGATGCCTCCATATATGTTACCTTAAGTTGTCGAGCTAATTGCTGTCCTTCTTCCTGTGTTACCTGTAATTCCAAAAGTTGGATTTAAGGTATATTATTAACAATGAGATTTGCTCCATCTAATCCTGTCCACAGATTGTGCTAACAATCCAGCCAGAGGCCAGCTACTTTACCATTAAATGAACCAAAAATACTTAATAGCTCAACATAAACTAAAGCTCACCTCTGCAGGACAATGCAGAACACTCTTCTGAGGATGGAAATACTACCACACAATAGTATTTCCAGCTAGACATTACACAACAAGTATGAAATACAACAGTGCTGCATTCTGGGAAGGAAAAGTATACGGTGTTATGAAAATACCACACATATAACTACTGGGGAAGTCATAGAAAACTTTTTTTTTATAAATGAGACAGAATCTCACAATGTTGCCCTTAGTAGAGTGCCGTGGTGTCTCAGTTCACAGCGACCTCACACTTGGGCCCAAGTGATTCTCTAGCCTGAGCCTCCCGAGTAGCTGGGACTACAGGCGCCCACAACACCCGGCCATTTTTTTGGTTGCAGTTGTCATTGTTTTAGCTGGCTCGGGCTGGGTTTGAACCTGCCAGCCTCGGTGTATGTGGCTGGTACCCTACTCACTAAACTATGAGCACCGCCCTGGAAAGGTTTTATAAGGAAGTGATATTGAAGCTAAGAACTGAACAAAGAGTATGGAGTTGGGGTGAGGTGGTGTGAGGAAGGACCCTTGAAGAGGAAACAGCACTGTGTGAAGCCAGGAGGGCAAATGGGCTTTCTAAATTCTAGGAACTAAAAGAAGCTTGGTATAGCTAGAATATAATAAGCTAAGGGAGAAAATAGCAAAAGGTGAGGATGGAAAGAAGCATAAGCTTCAGAGTCCATAGGGTTTCTTCATCATCACATTCCCCAGATGCCTGTAAACAAGTGGGGCAAAAAACGAATTATGACTAGGATCACAGGTCCTCACAAGCCTTTACGTAAAAGGTTAGGGACAAAAAGTGCTTGGAATTTTGAAAATCTTAAATTCTTAGATTTTGAAATACAGTATTTATATATAACCTAATGTATACATAATGAGATATCTTAGGGATGTGACCCAAGTTCAGACATGGTTTCTGTTTCATAGACACCTTATACACATGGCCTGATGGTAATTTTATATAATATTTTTAATAATTTTGTGCCTGAAACACAGTTTGGACTGGACACATCACACGAGGTCAGGTATGAATTTTTCCATTTGTGACATCACGTTGGTTCTCAAAAAGTTTCTGACTATGGAGCACTTTGGATTTCATATTCTTAGATTAAGGATGCTGTATATGGGTAAGGTTAAGATTAGCTCATTTATGGCCAGGCCCAGTGGCTCACGCCTGTAATCCTGGCACTCTGGGAGGCCAAGGCAGGTGGACTGCTTGAGCTCATGAGTTTGAGACCGGCCTGAACAAAAAAAAGCCAGACACCCTCTCTCCGTCTCTACTTAAAATAGAAAAACTAAGGATTGCTTGAGGCAAGAGGATTGCTTGAGCCGGAGCTGGAGGTTGCTGTAAGCTATGATGCCACAGCACTCTATTGAGGGCGACAGCTTGAAACTCTATATCAAAAAAAAGATTAGGTCATTTAGACCCCTGCTCCAAGCTAATCATGGCAGGGCCTATTCTATTTGGTCCTAGTGGGCACATATCCCCCTCCTCTCCCTAATCTGCCAAGGCCTACCCTGCAGGAGAACTCCACTTAACTCCCTCACTAGAGCTACCACCGTGAAAGATCTGAAAAAGAGTCTATCTTGACAATAGAACAGCAAGCACAAGAGGGTGGGCAGGAAATGGCATGAGACAGGGAGAGAACCCCTTCTTCCCTGCACATCTGCTTTGCCATTACTTCCTAGATCCTACAGCATGGAAACAGTTTCCAGGACTAGGCAAGACTGAAAGAGTAGGAGACAGGTTCCACTGAGCAACATTTAATAAATGTAATTAGGCTCAGTTACCTCCAAGAAAATGGCCCCCAAAAAGAAAATTAAATTTTAAAATATGAATGAATGGTCTATGCTAGGTTTACAATGTGAGCAATGCCATAGGCTACATTATTTCCAACAGTTTATACTGATTTGAAGTGAAGATCAAACTTGTAACCCTAACTTTATAATAATTCAGATTTGAAGACCTAACAAGAAATATCATCAGTAAACACTTCCAAACCTTAGCATTAGGACAATATATCATTCTTTTAAGTCAATGTTTTAGATTTGGTATGTCTTGAACAAATTCTACATATACAACTCAAATCAAGACAGTAACTACAATATGGAAGGTTGTCCTCAATGCTGTTTACCAACCAATTTTTCCTAATGCTTGTAATTTTCCAACAAAATCTTAAGAATGCATTAACAAGGTTATATAAAAACAAGAGACTTTAAATACTAGCAACAGGATAAATGCAATGAATTCCAAATGTGGGGTAGAGGCTAATGACCTCAAACAAAAGAAAGACACAAAAAAAAACCCCAAAATAATGTAGAGCCACCATTAAGTTACATATGACCTGACCTGGTTCCCCTCCCCCTCAAAAAGATGAGTGTATAATATATACCAAAAAACTTTTTCAATAATAAAATTTCAATTAAGCGGGTAAAAAAACAAGTTAAAAATAAACTAGCCTGTAACTAAATACTAAAAATATTCTTTCCTTACAGGCTATTGGTGTTACAACTAGCTAATGAGAAAATTTAGTCATTAAAGTGCTGCCCCCTTTTGAAAATTTTAACTTCCCCAAATCTTTCTTTTTATTTTTTATTTGTTGAGACTTCTCTAAGATCCAGTGTGTCAGAATCAGCTATAAATATCTAAGTAGAATGCAGCAAAGTTTTTTTTGATCATGGGTCTTATAATTATTTCATTAAATCTATCAGATTGCTGACATGATCAGCAACAACTGGTTTCCCAGAAATGAAGTTCCCTCTCACCTGTCTTTGATGATCCAGGTCGGCTTTATTACCAATTAAAATCATTGGAAACTCATCACGATCCTTTACTCTGAGAATCTGTCTTTGAAACTTATAGATTTCTTCAAAACTTAAAAAGAAAAAATTAATCAGTTTGGTAAAGTGTTAGAATTCACCAAGTCCCATGCCCCAATTAGTGTTTTATTTTCCTTTTTCTATTAAAAAAAAAGAATCCCACCCAAATTCAATAAAGTCTAGCAATCTAGACGGGAACAGCAGATCTATATTTTAATACCAATATAGGCATTTTAATTTTGGTACAAACCTGCCTCTATCTGTGACTGAAAAGACCAACAGGAAACCCTCACCAGTCCTCATATACTGTTCTCTCATGGCTCCAAACTCTTCTTGTCCTGCTGTATCTAAAACTAGAGGGAAAAAAAACAATAAATCTTAACTGTGTATTTTGTGTTCATTTCATAAACTGTTTCCTCACAAGGGCAAGCCCCATACAGGTGGGTCCTTCAGAGAGCCTCATACTTGGTATAGTAAGGAAACAACATTTCTCTCTTAGCACTGTATTATCACCATCCTTTATTATAAGGATAAACACAGCAGAACCTCCACAGATGACCAGCTTCCTACATTGACCACCTCAAGTCGACCTAATTTTCACAGTCTGGACATGCACCACATGTACGTAAAAGAAAAGTAGACCTCCTTCCTTATTTTCAATGCCTCCATATGTTGACCAGTTTGTTAGAAGGCCCCTGAGCAGTCAACTTACAGAGGCGCTGCTGTATATTCTAATTAGCAGAGAGTTTCAGAGTTTATCGTCATCAATACCAGATGGCTTTGTGATTAGAATATATTAGCATACTAATTAAATGCTTAAAAATATGCCAGGCACAGTGGCTCACTTCTAGCACTTAAGGAGGCAGAAGCAGGCTGACTGCTTGAGCTCAGGAACTCAGTAAGAGCGAAACCCTGGCTCCACTAAAAGTGGGGAAAAAAACTAGCTGGACGTTGTGGTAGGCTCCTGTAGTCCCAGCTATTCAGGAGGTTGAGGCAAGAGGATTGCTCATGCCCAAGTTGAAGGCTGCTGTGAGCTATGACACCATAGCATTCTACCCAGGGCCAAAGAGTAAGACTATGTCTTAAAAAAAAAGAAAAGAAAAAATATAATAAACAAAAGCTTAAAAATACCAAATGTATCTAATCAGATGGAGTTGTCATCTGACTCCACTATGAAATCACTTACAATGTTTTATCCCCTCCACAGAAAAAATTGAGAAAGAGACCTGTAAATTCAGGAAAGAAATCTGAATTGTATCCTCACATACCCACCCCCCCGACCACCACATATACATACCATATTCAGTACAAATGCTAAAAGTATTATATTTCTTGATCTCCATGAATAAAACAATCATACAAGTTGGAAGAACAGGGCTTTCCTTTGTGGAGAGGTGTGATGTTTAGCAGATACAAAACATTATTTGTTAAGGCCTCGGTGCTATCAATTTTAAGATAATAAATATTGAACTCTTTTTATACTCACTTCACCCATTTTAGCCTTTGCCAAAAGGCAGGAAGAGTTGAGACGTGACATTTTTTCCAACCATCCCAACAAATACAACTTCAACAAATTACAACAAAACTAGTTTCACCAGAATAAGACCAATTCAATTACTGTTTTACTTTTCATTGAATGAAGTATACTTAAATTGTCCAATATGTGGATTCATCGGTCAAAACTACTGAGAGATGGGTTTATATTTAAGATCATTTAATATTTCAAATATACTATTTGACCTAGCAAACCAACAGAGCTTGCTTTTTAAAAAGATGACACAAACCTTCAAATAAAGAAAGTTTACTTACTATCTAACCGGGCTGCTCTGTCATCTATCACACACTGCTTGGTGTAAGAATCTTCAATGGTTGGATCATAATCCGTTACAAAATAGGACTGCAAAAAAAAAAAAAAAAAACTATTTTACAACTTATGATTACTTACCTATCAATGTACCCCTGTAACTTGAACAATTCTACTTACCCAGACGTAACCAAAACACTTTCACTGTATTAGAGTTTATCCTACTATGTCAATTATTCACTAACTGAAGTCTCTTTAGAGCATCTCTCAAGTGAAGAAAAGGTACTAGGTAGGTATCTCTGAATTTTCACATCTGAAACATGCATGAAGACTGCAAAGGATCTAATGCGATTATATGAGATCTCAAGTTCTAGTTTACAACTAAAGTTGTAATTCTAACCTATTTGAACTTGCAGATGATTGTAACAATCAGTCCTAAGAACATGAAGTAGTCAAAAAGTAGAGACAACATAGACATCTGATCTCCCACTTCAATGGTATTCCCCCTTGCAGCTATCTTATGTGTTATTAGTAAGAAAGTATCATTTCAGGAATCTCAAACTTACTCTTTCACGGCTCTCTTTGTTTTATCTTAAATTCTATTTCTCTCTTCTGTTACCAAATCCTCCCATCTATTATCTTCCAACATCACCATCACCAGAAAAGACAGTTAAGTTATCCAAGTAAGAAAGGAAGAATCTTAGTATACACTTCACAATTTTCTTTTAAAAGATTTTTGAAAAAAAACAGCAACAGCCTGAGAGAATGCATTTCCCCTTTACAGAAAGGCACTAACTAGGACACTGACATAATCCTCCTTTTGTTCTGAATATCTCTCCTTTACTCTGGACTGATTTCTTCAAAGCCCATTTTCCCACTAGCTCATTACAAAATCTGGGGGAATGACTTGGAGGAAGGCAGCTTATTGCTGGGAACCAGCACCAAGAGTTTTCAGCTATCCTCAGGCAAAGATTCTTGGCAGTGAGATCTGCTGGCTCTAGGAAAACAGCATTCTTAATTGACACCCCCGTGGCACGGTGACCTGTGCAAACACCAGAAACCCACTCAGGAAGAAGTATGTATTCTGAACAAGACAGTAAAGAGAAACTCCTGGTGTGGGGAAGAGGGGCAAGGGAGGATCCTGGTCTGAAGGATGCTTTCCACGTTTCATTTATATTTTAAGGGTAACTCTAATCACGGAATCCCGTATCTATAGTCCTAATTCCTTTGTGATAGCTTCACTTAAAAACATGACTTATTCAACAGCCTTTAAAAGAAACATTACCCACTGCAGTAACTTTTAGTAGGAAGTCATCTCCACAACCATCTCATTCCTATTTAAAAATAAAAAGGGTATCAAAAGCAATCCTGAACTTAACTTTTGGGCACTCACACCTCTCCGAAAAGTCAATAAAACTGGCACCAATATTCTTTGTGCTCACTATTCTCAAAAACATGAAACTACAGTCTTTTACTACGCAGGTTAGATAAAGCATTGTTTACACTTTTTAAGATTAGTTCTGAAAACATGTTTTCCACAGCGATCTGACACTTCTTGCAGTGCCTTTGTGTTGTGAAATCTGAATTTCATTGACTACTCCCAATTTATGCCTAAAAGTGCTATGCTGAAAATATAATGAAACAAATATTAAATGTATTTTCACAAATGTCCAAGTCATGAATAATAGCTGGAATTCTTTACATGTTATGGAGTGTTTTGCATTATGAAATGTAACTTTTTTTTATTTTATTTTATATTTTATTTTTGAGACAGAGTGTCACTATGTCGCCCTTGGTAGAGTTCTGTGGCATCACAGCTCACCACAACCTCAAACTCTTGGGCTTAAGCGATTCTCTTGCCTCAGCCTCCCAAGTAGGTGGGACTACAGGTGCCTGCCACAACAGCCAGATATTTTGTTGTTGTCATTGTTGTCATGATTGTTTGGCAGGCCCAGGCTGGGTTTGAACCCGCCAGCCTGGTGTATGGGATTAGCGCCCAGACTGCTGAGCAACAGGCACCAAGCCTGAAATGTAACATTTTGTTTCTTATACTTGGATGTCAGATATTTGAGGCAGCAGGTCACCAATAAGAAATCAGTCTCTAATGTGGATAGTCCTGGGTTTAATTCTAACTCTGCTACTTCTAGCTATAAGACCTGAGGCAAATCACTTTACCTCTCCAGATTCCAAAGGAACTGTAAAACAGAGATAGTAATAACACCTTATAAAGCAAGTAAAATGAAGTAACACATACAAAGTGCCAAGATATGCTGGTGATTATTAAGTGTTAATAATTGTATTATTTTTGTCATGCAGTTAAGGCTGAACTATTTTTATTCAGCTATAGAGATCTGCTAATCCTGGGAGTAGCTGTAATAATTCCAGTTTTAGTTACATGTGCTGTCTGGGAGTTGGTATCTAAATGCTCTTAATCAAGATAAAAGTTCCTCATTTGGGGTTCTTGAAATACTTTCTGGATCTGAGCAGTAATTGCACAAGTAAAAATCCATCAGCTGCACATTTAAGATTTGTGTACTTTTTTGCATTACATGAATTATACCTCTAAAGGTTATATAAATTAAATGGTTCTCCATTGCTTATAGGATTCAGTAGTTTCTTCATATTGTATATAAAACCCTCCAGTTTAGTATGTGCTGTTCACCATTCAAAGCCTTATTGGCCACTACTTGAAACTCTTCAGTCAACTCTTCTCATTCTCTTGATCTGGTCATCCATTATGTATGGAGCACCTACTATACACTCTTCACTCCATTAAGAGACAAGGGTCTTACTTTCACAGAGCCCGCTGCCTTTACACAATAATTCACTCGTCACACTATTATTGGGGGCACCATGAGGCATGTTAAATGCACAGCCAGGTCAAAGAACAGAAACAGCATCACCTGCCAACGCCTAGCTTGTTTAGAAGGCAACAAAATTTAGGCAGTTAATACTGCAGTTATGCATAAGAACTCTGTGTACATTCACTTATAAACACAAGACCCCAGCAATTTGCCAAACAGTACTTCCTGACATTGAAAAAAGTTACCAACCACAGCCCAGAAAGGATGTTCTGTAGGAGAAAGTTCTGTAGGAGAAAGGATGTTCTGTAGGAGAAAGTTCTGTAGGAGAAAGGATATTCTGTAGGAGAAAGGGGGGGGGGTGTAGAATACAAGCACAGTATTACCTGAGCTAGACAGTAGAGGTTCAGGCAGGGCAGGGAGGAGGGGAGACTGAAGGGCTCAGGAGAGCACACTGAAGGGGAAAGGAGGGGAAGAGGGCGGAAAGAGCACTGCGCTTTCCTGATGGTACATGAAAGGCTGCACATAGAAGGATCCGGAAAAAAGGGAACACCACATTCAAAAGGAAGGATGCCTCCCAGGTAAGAAGAAGTGAAATGGACATCACTCTCTTTAAAGATTGTTGAAAGATGTGGAAAAACATTTAGGATTAGGGAAACCATCCAGTTCAGAGAGGGAGGTCTATTTCCCCTAATAAATCTGTTCTGGATAAAGCTGTCAGAATCCCTTAATAATGACAAGGTATTATACTGGGATAGGCAGGATATTCCAAGGTATTATATTGGGATAGGCAGGATATTCCTGATTATATGTCATTAGATTCCCCAGAGGGGGCTCTGCTTGGTCCCCTAAGGGAATCGCCAACTCAGTAACTCCCCATTCAAGGAAGTTACATTAGAGAGGAAAAAGAACAAAGGTCAGGAAAGAGAAGGAGCTGCCCTTGGCATTCAGTGGCCAGCAGCAACAACTTGCTTTCTCCTGACACCAAAATATCGGTGAAAAGTGTAGTTCCCAACACCGCCACGGAGTGGTGCCTCGTCTGCACACTGGGACTGGTAATTTATTGGAGATTCTGGAAAACTTTGAATCTCGTCTTATTGGTTAAGTAAGTCTACTACCTTTGCATATAAAATGGACAGGAAGCTAGATTCTAAGGTACCATTTGGGGAGTTGTAAATAAATGACAGGGCATTTCTGAGAAGAGCATTCTTCTCGGGAAAGTCTTAGGAGTCCTCTAAAACTATAAAGTGTAGAAAGGCGAAAGAAAGGAATAGAAAAGGACAGGGGAGTAGAAAGGAAAGAAACAGATGAAACAAGTGTGGGAAGATCTTGATGACTATCAGAAATCTGGGTGTGTGTTCTCTGCATTTCTGGCACATGTTGGACAACTTTCCTATTAAAAATTTTATTTTAAGGCTGGGGAGTTCAGTCCTGGCCCAAGCCTACTAAACAACGATAACTGCAACAAAAACATAGCCAGGCGTTGTGGTAGGCGCCTGTAGTCCCAGCTACTCGGGAGGCTGAGGCAAGAGAATCGCTTAAGCCCAAGAGTTTGAGGTTACTGTGAACTGTGAGGCCACAGCACTCTACCAAGGGCGACATAATAAGACTCTGTCTCCAAAAAAAAAAGAGAGAGAGAGAGAGGAAAAATAAAAAAAAGACTAACAAATTCACACTCATTTCTCCTTGAGTTTCTGCTCACCTCATTCTTTATACCCATACTTCAAATGGAAATCAAGTCATGAAACATTCTAGATGCAAAATTCTGTGATTCTCTGGTTCCCTCCAGTTTAAGACAGCATTTCCCTGTTACTCCCATCCACAAAACACGAACAATGTTTTTGATAAACCAAAACATTTCATTTTAAGGGCTGTCTATTAATAGATGCATTTATAAAATGCTTATTGGAGGCAGCATGACGACAAGAAAATGCACGGGCCAAACTGGAGATAAAGAGCCTGAAATTCGAATCCAGATACCATCCTACTCAGTACTAGCTGTTTGAGTCCTTGGGTAAGCGGATTACATCTCTAAAACCCCATTTCCTCAACGGAAAAGGATGAGAACAAGTTAATTTAAGAAAGACATATTCCAATGCCCATTTCAGATGTGGCAGCAAAGGGTAACAGAAAAGGAAAACCTCCCAGAAAGCTCCCACTCTCAGGGGTCAGGGAAAGCACACCAAGTCACCCTTCAGGATTGAAGGGCTGCGGATCCCAGTGACTGCTGTATATCCTCCATTTTCCCTTCCAGGCGAGGCACGTTGGCTGATGTCCCATGGTTGTCCCCCCACTGTATCCCAGGTGTGTAAGGCTGCTCTTGGAGGGAGCAGAGTTGCAAGGAGCCTGAGGTGCAAGTCAGATGGACTCAGATACAGCTCTACCATTTTCACTAGCTGTGAGGAACTGAAGCTCAGTTTCCTTGTCTATGAGATGGAACTCACATTACCTTAGCAAAACTATTGCGAAAAGTAAACACGTTAAGTGGCATACAAAGCACAGATGACATGGAACAGGCCCTTAATAAATTATAACCAATAAAGCCCAAATTATATCTTGCTTTCTCTGTAGGGCCTTCAACAATCCACCCAGAAAACAGCCTCAACACCTCTCACCTTAAGGTGACAACAGTCTAGATTTTTCCAAACTTCAAATACTTTGTTTTATTGTTAAAAGTTGTGATTTGGAAAATAATTTATAACAAGCTTACTGTATTACCATAGAATTGATACTTACAATTTCCTTTTACAATTGCTTACTTTTTAATATATCTATGAATAACTGATACACTGAGCTAAACTTAGCATAAAACTTTCTTTCCAAACCCCTCTGTGAGCAAGTTTTTCCTTGCTCCTAGATGAAATCTAAGACAAGACTCATTTTTTTTAACCATTCTTTGATTATAAATATCCTTCAGCCCCAAGAACACTGTAATTTCAATAACTATCTTAATTGTATTAGTCAACACTCACTTAAATTAAAGCTTCAAGACTAAACTGAGAAATGTGTGATTGGGCTTAAAGAGAAGCACCCTTCTCTCCTCCACTATGTGTGGAAGCAGGAAAGGAAACTGAATATACCACCTCTAACAGCTCTCTCCAAAAACATACTCTCAATCAACACTTATGCCCTGGAGGAAAGTAGGGCTATGTATGCAAAAACAATTTTAAGCTATCCTCTGTACAAATCCTTGGAATATGACCATAACTTGGCATCTACTGTTTTATTCTTAGTCTTCGGGGGTTTCTACAGAAGCTAAAATGCATTAGAGTTCCAATTAAAATCCTGTTACATATGTCCCAGGACACATAAAACTAGATGTGATGTGCCCAAAGCCTTCCTTGCTCATGCTCTGTAGAACTTTCTCGGCATTAAGCAGTATACCCTGCGTACAGTTAGAACCTCAAAATATTGGCTGTTGGGAAACCCCTTAATTATGAAGATAGTAATGGAAAGTGAGGAATTAATTTCCCTGAGCACAATAAGGACCTAGTTAGCTATCAGCAGCCACTATTTCTAAAACAACAGCAGTGCAAATTCCTCTGGTAACACTAGAGAAGGCTGCAGCAACTTCGGGCAGCTGTGAGCCAGAGCTGGGCTCTTCCTTGTGTCACTTTTTAACAGCAGCTGTCAAGTCACAGAGAACTTTTGTTCCCTGCAACACCCTCCCTTATTTTTATGTCAGATGTTTCCAACATGCTTAATATTCCTTGACTCAAGTACTTATGTTTTTCCTAACTTAAGTTAGCATTTTATTTAATCTAACATGTACTACATATAATTACAGATGTCTCTATAATTCATGCCCCAGAACTGTAATGAAAGCTACGCTAAATCCAGTAAACCTTTTAGTTTCTTTTCTAAGTGACAAGGTCTCAGTATGTTGCCCAGGCTGGAGTGCAGGGCTGTTCACGGATGTCCCATAGATGCCCAACTCCTGGGCTCACGCACAGCACACTTCTGCCTCCAGCTCCCAAAGGGGCTCAGGGGCACAACACCGCCCCTTTTAGTTTCTTTTCTGTTAACAAAAAAATCAGTAAGGACTTCAGTCAATGTTGCCAATTGTTTCAGACTGCCTGAGCAACCAAGTGCCTTTCATTTGATTTCTGTACAATTTCAGCTAAAATATGTGTACCTCATGAATTATATTTGACTGCCAAGGCAGGGCCTGGTATACACCAGCGAAAGTACAGTACAAGGACAACTTAACAAATTGGGTTTACCGAGGAAATTTGTTTCTAAGTCAGTTATTCAGTGCTCATTTCCCCCAGAGAAATTTTTTTCTAACTTGTATTTATGCCCATAGGCCAGACCACAAAATCTACTATTAAATAGTGTCCTGGCCCGTTATTGGCCCCAAGTTCTAAACTCTGAAGCAGAGTCATAGACTCTGGCCCAAGAAGAAATGAGAAGATAATTTTGTTTCCTCTTTTAAGAAGACAGAGCCAGTCCTAAGCAAGATTGCTTAGAGAGAGGAAAAGCTTGTCTTCCGGGCACTCCTTCCGCATCCAAGCCTCCTCACCCTGCCCTAACTCCTCACTCTTCCCTGACTTAAACCTCTGTCTGAAAAATATGCTAGGAACAAAACACATACCTTTCTTCCCACTGTTCCTTCCAGTCCCAAATTAAAACTCTCAGAAAAGCTAAATTTCACCCAGAAGCACCAGGTAGAATATCATGCATGTAAGTTACAGAACACTGCAGTATGTGATAACTCACCCCAACCGATTAACCAGTGCTTGCTCTTTTAAAAAAGTAAAATTCTAAACCAGAATGAATCCTTAGCAACATTTAGGCACAGGTCAAAAAGAAGAAGAAAAGCTTCAGACTCTGTGAAGAGAAAATTATTCTGGGGGTAAACGATTTATTTCATGACGTCAGTTCCTCAAAGGGACCTTGATCTTATTCTTCACAGCTTTTATCCTTATAGACCCACAGCCTTTAACAGGGAAAGAAGAAAGACAAAGGGCTTTTCTTTCTTTCTTCCTCTTCCTCTAAAAGCCTACTGTAACTTACAAAACTACCCTATTGGGTAAACTAGGTCACCCAAAAAATGTTTAGTTCTTAACACCAATGATGTAAGTTTGAAAACTGTCAACAAGAAGAAAGGGACCTAGCCAAGTGTGGTGGCTCACACCTGTAATCCAAGCACTCTGGGATGAGTGGATTGCCTGAGCTCACAGGTTTGAGACCAGCTTGAGCCAGAGCGAGACCTCATCTCTTAAAACAGCTGGACTTTGTGGAGAGTGTCTGTAGTCCCAGCTACTCAAGAGGCTGATACAAGAAGATCGCTTGAGCCTAAGAGTTTGAGGATGCTGTGAGCTATGACACTACAGCACTCTAGGCACTCAACCGAGGGCCACGAAGTGAGATTCTGTCGAAAAGAAAGAAAATTAAAGAGGCCTTGCTTGTGGAGACAGCCACTATTCATACACATAAACCAGGGGTAGGTCAGACAAGCTTACTCAGGTACTGCCTACATAGTCATCATTAGAGTATGCTTGTTCTCCCTGCTGGGGTCCTCCCCACACTGGGGCCCCCGCCACACTGCAAACCCCAGAGCCAGTACAGACCTGTGGCAGAAAGCACACAGAGGCTCCCTATTGCTAGCTTTACTGTTCACCTGGCATGATACTACAGCTGCTAACTGCTTCTCTTTTATTCCCAAACCCCAACATCACTATTTCCCTCCCAATCAATATGTGCCCCAGCTTCTACACGAACTCTTATATTGATTATCTCCTAAGTAATCCAGGCCTTTCCTAGAACCAGGGTCTCATTTGGGGGGTCTGCTTTTCACACTACTATTGGGATATAATTCACAAATACTATAAAATTCACTCAAAATATACTCTAGTCAGTGGTTTTTAATCATTCCCAAAGTTGTGTAACCATTATCAATATCTAATTCCAGAACATCCTCACCACCCCAAAAAGAATCCCACCTGCATCTGTTTCACAATTTCCCCCATTCCCTCCCTGTCACAGAGCTACTTAAACCACTAAATCTCTCTGTCCCTACAGGCTTACCTATTCTAGACATTTCATATAAATGCGATCATACTGTGTGTGGTCTTTTGTGTCTGCTTTCTTTCACTTCACATGGTGTCTTCGAGAGTCATCCATGTTGTAGCATGTATCAATATTTTATTCCTTAATGCTTTTTAGGGCATCCTATCATATGGATATACTATACTTCATTTATCCATCCATTCATCAAGAGATGGACATTTTGGCTATTATGAATAATGCTGCTAAGAATACTCATGTACAGGTTTTTGTGTGAACATTTATTTTCATTTTTCTTAGCTCCTACAGCTAGTAATAGAATTGCTAGATCGTGTGGTAGCTCTGCATTCAACTTTTTGAGGAACTGGCGTTGTTTTCCAATATGGCTGCACCGTTTTGCATTCCCAATAGCAGCATCGACTTCTCAGTGCCCTTACCTGCTACCCTTGTTATTAAGCATCTGTCTTTTTGATTATTTCACTGCAGTTTTGATCTGCATTTCTATATGGGATATTAAGTATCTTTTTGTGTGCTTACTGAACATTTGTATAACTTCTTGGCAGAAACGTGTATGTATTCAAATGGTTGCCCATTTTGAAATTGGGTTGCCTTCATATTGTTGAATGTATATTAAAAGTATCTGGATACAAGTTCCTTATTAGAAATATGATTTGCAAATATTTTCTCCCATAGCCCCATTGTTATAAAGTCTTCCTGCCATAAATTAGCGCACAGTTCCTAAATCTCAACCTTAGGCCAAAGTATTATTATTCATCAACAATTCGCCAAAATTCCATATACCTAGACTTCTGGGTAATGTCTGCTCCAGTGCTCTATTAACTGGTTGAATCCTCCCACTAGGTGGTGGTTCTACTATGTGACGGCTGGCTTAGAATGAAACTTCCATTGCTATACCGATTCCTCTAACACCCCACCCATACCACCTCCAATGCTGCCTGAGCTTCCCCATCACACTGAACTGCCTCTGCCTATAACACGCCCTGGCACAGTTCACTTGCCCCAGTATGTGAGTTTACCCTGTTTCATCAAATCTATAATGCCATCAGTTGTAAAACCATTGTTTTATATGCCAGGAAAAAAGAAAATGCTACCAATATGCCTATGACATGCCTTTGATTGTAAGACATCTCAATTCAGAGACACTAAAGTGTATGGAGGGAAAAATGTTTAAGAATCAACAAAATAAGAGTAGTTCAAGCTCTCAAAGAACTAAAAGTAGACCTACCATTCAATTCAGCAATCCTATCACTGCCTATCTACCCAAAGGAAAAGAACTCATTTTATCAAAAAGACATCTGCACTCCAGTGTTCGTTGCAACACGATTCACAATCACAAAGATGTGGAATCAACCTAAGTGCCCATCAATTCGTGAACAGGGGAGAGGGGTGCCAAAAAATGTACATACATTTTAAGAAAGGAAAAAAATGGCATTACAATTGTTAATACTGAAATTACGTATGACTTCTGCAATTACTAGAGGTGCTCAAACGGGACTTGTCTTCATCTTTTGTTATCAGTATATATTGAGTATTAAGATTTTAAAACAGTATTTTTCTTAATTAAAATGTGTGTATGTTTTTTTGGCACCCCTCATATATGCCATGGAATACAACTCAGCCATAAAAAGAAATGAATTGATGTCTTCTGTAGCAATTTGGATAGAATGAGAGAGCATTGTCCTAAGTGAAGTATCCCCAGAATAGAAAAGCAAACACCACATGTACTCACTAATAATTTAGAACCAACTGATGAGCGCACATGGGCACAGAGAGGCGTAAAAGTCACTGGAAATCAAGAAGTGGGGGCGAGGAGGAGAAGAGGGGTAAAAACCTACCCAGCAGGTACAACACTTTTCGGGTGATGGGCTCACTTTCAGCCCTGACTTAAGCATTACAAAAGCTATCCTTATGACAAAAACACTGGTACTCCCTTAATTATTTTGAAATTTTAAAAACAAAGGGAAAAATATTCATTTTTTTCCAAAACTACAGTATTTCTAGACAAGAAGTCTATTAAGACCGGTAGTACTATTCTCATTTTACAGGTGAAAGAATTAAAGCTTCCCCTGCAGTTAGATAATCTGTCAAAGGTCACAAAATCAGTAGTTGGTAGAAGTGGACATTCAAATCAAGTCTGACTCCAAAGCAACACTATTCCCCTCTGCAGGGTGATCCAAAAGTCACCCCTGAAGTCACCATACATAGGGAAAATGGGAAATTTTAACGAATGTACCTTTATTTACAAAATTTTATTATAAAATTCTACAAAATATTTATAAAATATTCTCTACATGTTGGGCACTTCTTTATAAAATTCTGTAATAAATATTTCATAAATAAAGGTATATTTACCTATAATTTTGCATTTTCCCCATGTATGGCAACTTTTGGGGACACCCTGTAGTTTCTTTAATCTTCTGTGTTAACATCAAAGCACAGAGCCCACAATAGTTTTTATTTATTTATTTAATAGAGACAGAGTCTCACTTTATTGCCCTTGGTAGAATGCCATAGCATCACAGCTCACAGCAACCTCCAACTCCTGGGCTTACGTGATTCTCTTGCCTCAGCCTCCCGAGTAGCTGGGACTACAGGCACCTACCACAACACCTGGCTATTTTTTTGTTGCAGTTTGGCCAAGGCTGGGTTCAACCCTGCCACCCTCGATATATGAGGCCAGTGCCTTACCCACTGAGCCACAGGCGCTGCCCATCCTACAACAGTTTAAAAAAGAAATCCTGTTACCCTTTAAAGTTAAGTGATTTATTACTTTTTAAATTATAAAAAACTTACTGCCAAATAGAAAAGACAAAAGAATTTTGATTCAAAATGAAAACACTGTATTGCTACATTAAAAAATAAAGGCCTAAGTACATTAAAAAAAAAAAAAACTCACACAAGAACAGATACTTTTGACCCAGCTATTTCACTTACTAGAAATTTATCCTACTAATACATCTGGACAAGAAATGGCATGTGCAAGGTAGTTCATTATTGTATTGTCTTTAATCTAAAAGACTAGAAAGAAGATTAAGAGTCCCTCAGCAAATGACTGGTTAAATTATGACACATTCATTCACTATGAATAGAGCCATTAAAAAAAGAATGACTTCATATACTAATGTGGAATAATCTACAAAATCCGTTCTCAAATAAATATACATAGTATATGTATCTGCTTTATGTGTGTAAAGTATCTCTGGAAAGATACACAAGAAACAGATTAACTTCCATTACCTACAGAAAGAACTGGGTTGCTTGGAGATATGGGTGGGTGAGCAATATTTTTCTTCTTCTTTTTTTTTTTTTTTTTGAGACAGAGCCTCAAGCTGCCCCCCTGGGTAGAGTGCCGTGGCATACAAGTCACAGCAACCTCCAACTCCTGGGCTCAAGCAAGTCTCCTGCCTCC
>NW_003852396.1:43272121-43282352 GCF_000181295.1 Otolemur garnettii
TGAGCTGTAATGCCACGGCACTCTGCCCAGGGGGACAGCTTGAGGCTCTGTCTCAAAAAAAAAAAAAAAAAAAATTTTACAGCACCATATGAAATGTAAACTATTGTACATAGACTCCCCTTCAGGTATTATGAAGTAAGTATATGAAAAAGCATGAATTTAAGTCAGTCAGACCTGTGTATCCCAATTTATTGCTTTCTGACCTTGGGAAGGCTATGTAATCTCTTCAGTCTCATTTCTTCACCTGTAAGATGAACATTATGAGTTTTATTTGAAAGGGCTATTGTGACGATTAAATGATATTGTAAGGTACTCAGTACACTGCTTAGCACAAACTGGGCGTTCAAAAATTGGTTCTCTCCCTTTCCAAACTTAAAAATGAAATGTCGCCCCATACACAGGCAACCAACGTATTTCTAGCTCTAACTTAGGCTTCCCAGAATCTGGGTTGGTATTTTATTTCATTTCCTTTTCCCTCTTTATCCACTGTTTACCTATCAGTATCCTAAATCCCAATTGCATTTCTAATCTCTTCTAGAATAGAGAATGGCCCGTGGAAACAAAACTAGAATTAAAAGAAGGGGCAAATTTCAGTCCATGTTCTACTAAACTGCTGAATCTTCCACATGAATCTTCCTCAGGCTCACTCAACAGCCCTTCAATCTTCCAACACTGAGCGTACCAGGGCATCATCAAGAGCTAAGGACTGAATCCCAGACTTACAGGGCTTACAGTTTCTTGGAGGGTTGAACATCAACAAACCAACACATGTATCAGAAATGATGTGAACTCTGAAGATGAACTTTGATGAAAAATGGAGGGAATCAGCAACAGCAAGAGCTGGAGGGGAGGATGAGATACTCCGTTAAGATGGCATATGACCTCACTGGCAGTGTGACATTTGAGGAGAGAGCCTAGATGGATCAGAGGAGTGGCCATGGCGCTACCTAGGGGAGAACATGCTGGGCAGAGAGAACATTAAACTACAAGCAGCGAGGTGAGGGTACGTTTAATATGCCTGAGGAACAAAGCAAGGCAACCAGTGCGGCTACAATGGAGCACACAGCAAGGAGAGTGGTTAAGTTCCAAAAATTAACATGGAGGCAGGCAGAGCCTTGAAGGCCACAGTGAGGACTTTAGATTTTATTCAAAGTGAAATAAAACCCACTGAGAGCTTGAGGAAGTATTTCGACTTTTATATTAGAAATAATACTGGCTACTGTGTGAAAACTGGATTATGGAGGGTGGTCAAAGGTGGAAACCAAGAGACCACTTATGAAGCTATTACAATAAATCATGAAAGGAACAGCAGCCTGAATGAGGATGGCTGGAGCAGAGGTGAAAAGCAGCCAGATCTCTGTGTATTCCCAAAGGAAAGCCAACAAGGTTTGCTGATGAACTGGAGGTGGATACACTGTCTGTTAGAGAAAGGACTCAAAGATGATGCCAAGTTGTTTTGCCTTAATTAACTGAGAGAAGGGTGGTATCATTTATTGGGCTGGAACAGGCTAGAAAGGGTAGAGAAGGGAGGCAAGAATAAAGAATGGTTTTGCACATGTACTGTTAAGACGCTCGTTATCTAGGACGGAGATGAGTCTGGGATTCACTGAAGAGGCTGAAGACAAATACAAATTTGGGAGTCAGCTCGATCAGACAGAGAAAAAAACAGGGACTAGAACCTGGGATACTCCAGGATTGAGAGGTTAGGAAAGTGAGGAAGATCCGGGCAAGGTCAGTGACAAGGAGCAGCCAAAAATGGAGGAGGATAACAAAGAAAATGGCAGCCAGGGGGCCATGAGAAAAGGAAGTAACTCAAGAAGCAGGGCAGATGAACAAGTGTTGCTGACTGGCCAAATAATAACAGAAACAGTGGCAGCAAACACGTACCTGGCATGTGTTATGTACCAGGCACTGCTCTTATTTTACAGACAAGGAAAACACAAGAATGGAGAGATTAAGTAGAGTAACCATATAAATTACAGATAAACTGGGACTGAGCAGCGATGCTAATACTAACTGAATCAGGACAACAGGCATAAACCAGGACTCTAGGCAAATAGAGATATGGTCATCCTCGGATTAAGCACCTCTCTTAGGCATGAAAGGAATTTTTACTTACTTCTCATTCAGTCCTAATCTTACCCTTCCCAGCTTTACTATGCAATAGACGGAAGGGTTCTAAGATTTCTTTTCACGGGGATTTGCCAAAACCATCCTGCGTGCACATAATCAACACAGTGTATACAAACACACGTTGCTTCTAACACGTTTTTCAGAACTTCATGGCAAAAGATTTTCACTGATTCAGGAGAAAATAAATTTAAAAGCATTTTTAAAGAATTTAGGAAAATGTAGGTAAATTACACCTGAAAATTACTTCCACAATACATTTTAAATTGTGCTTAACTGTTCCACGGGAATCTAGCCATGACGGAGGTAAATTAACATGGTAGAATACCCAAGATATCAAACACACACACACACAAGATAGGTCATGGCAGTTTTGTTATTGTGAAAAACTGTTAATAACTTAAATGTCCCTAACAGTAGAACGGGGGACTGGTTAAATGAATTATGGTCTATCTATCAAAGAATAGTAAACAGCCATGAAAAGGAATGAGACATGTCTCTATGTACAGATTTCAACAGTGTCCGTAACACATTAATAAATTCTTTCATCCAACAAACGTTTGCTATATGCTTACTACCTAGGACCTAGGATAAAGTCCTAAGTAAGAATAAAAATGGGCTGGGTGTCTCAAGCCTGTAATCCCAGCACTTCAGGAGACCAATGTTCAAGATCAGTCTGGGCAACATAGCAAGATCCAGTCTCTACGAAAAGTTTAAAAATCAGCCAGGTGTGGTGGCACATGCCTATAGTCCCAGCTACCCAAGAAGCTGAGGCAGAAGGATGTCATGAGCCCAGGAGTAGCAAGCTGCAGTGACCTATGATGACACCACTATATTCCATCCCCAGCAACAGAGCAAGACTGTCTCAAAAATAAAACAAAAGAAAAAACTAACGAGTCCCTGGCACTTACGTTTCAGTGGAGACATGGGCCATAGCACACCTAAACTTAAAAACAACCTTACGTCTGTATCACTGTTGTTTTTGTTGTTTTATGTTCCTAATAAGAAGAACTAAATTCCTCATGGCCTTCAGCTCAAAATGAGAAAAGAGGAGGAGAGAATGCTCTCAGCAGAGTTTCCCCCTCAAACCACATGCCTAGGGGCTGGGTCAGCACTTCTCAGAAATGGCTATCTATTCACACCAAGGACCACCCTTCTTACTTCTGACTATTTGTTTAACCACCTTCATCCTCCCAGCAATTCTCAGTAGTTTTTATAAAATCCCTTCTTACCGTACATAAACATAAGTCAGACAAGACCACAGGATAAATTTAAACTCCTTTAATAGAGACAAACATGATTCATATCAAAAGGAACCATACATATAAACATTCATCTTACAAAAATACCCAAGTATGGAGGTCAAAAAATCAAGAACTAAATGGTGTGTCTTCACAGAATTTAAAGCCTTGCTCACACCATTTAAAGTCATAAATTATAGCTTTTCTATATGTGTTCAGCCTAATTTCATAGTAAAAGAATGCCACATCAATTGTAAACCACATGAAGGGAAAGTAAACATGCAACTATATTCTGAACCACATTTAGATGCATATAAAATAGTTCAGATTCTATACCTATTATTCTATGGAGCAAAACCACTTTCACAGTTCTTACTAGCAAATTCAGGAAGATTACTCACTGTAGTGGATTGAATAGTGGCACCCAAAAAGTTATGCCCAACTCCTAACCACAGGTACCTGTGAACATGACCTTATTTGGAAATAGAGTCTTTGTGGTTGTAATTAAGTTACGATCACTCAGGACCTAAATCCAATGACTGTTAAGAAAGAGGGAGATGTGAGAAATACCGACACAGAAAAGACTCAGAGGGGAAGGCCACAGAAAGGCGAGGGCAGAGATTGGAGTGATGTGTCTTACAAGCGAAGAAACACCAAGGACTGTCAACAACCACCAGAAGCTAGAATAGAGGCATGGAAATAATTCCAGAATGAATTGTGAACTCTTTATGTGAATGAATTCCGCAATGAGCCAACACTGACGACAACTTGATTTTAGAGTCTGGTATCCTCTCCAGAAGAAACACAAGAGAATAAATTTCCTCTGCTTAAGCCACTAAGTTTAAGGTAATTTATTATAGCAGCCCTAAAAACTATAAATTCCCCTATAAAATTTGTTCTCCCTATTATTTTCTGTAAAATTTATAAACCCAAGGAGATAATAAAAATATTTTTTTCTACTCACAAGCTATTAGAACTCAAATATAAAGCCATTTTCACAGGCTCAGCACCCGTAGCACAGTGGTTAGGGCACCGGCTATATGCACCAAGGCTGGCAGGTTCAAACCCGGCCCAGGTCAGCTAAACAGTAATGACAACTGCAACAAAAAATAGCTGGGTGTTGTGGCAGGTGCCTGTTGTCCCAGCTACTTGGGAGGCTGAGGCAAGATAAGTAGGGCTCCAGCCCCATATACCAGGGTGGCAGGTTCAAGCCTAGCCCCAACCAAAACGGAAAAAAAAAAAAAAGAGAAAGAGAGAATCACTTAAGTCCAAGAGTTTGAAGTTGCTGTGAGCTGTGACACTACAGCACTCTACCAAGGGCGGCATAGTGAGACTCTGTCTTAAAAAAAAAAAAAAAGCCATCTTCACAGTAGCAGTACTACAATTTATTGCACAGACCCATGAAATAACTGTTTTCATTCTCTGAACCAGAGATATTTAGTCAACAAAAGTACAAAAGGTGGAAGATGGTATATGGAATGAAAAAATTCGAAGGTTCCAGTAGTTTTAGGAAAGTAATCAAAATAATCATTTGCTTCAAAATGTAGTAAGGCTCAAGAGCAATCACTAAATAATCTCTCAAATTAATTTCATTATTTTTATCACTATAAAATAATACATCTTTGTAGAAAATTTGGAAAATCATTAGGAAAAAAATGTAAAATTCAGCTTTAGAACCAAAGCCTGTCTTTACAATTTCTCAACTTAAAATGTAAAATTAGACATGTATTTTCTACCTTGTGAAATGAATTAATAACTCCTCCTTAAGTTGCTGAAATAAGGCCCCACCATTAAGCACCTCTGTTTACAATAAAATTTATATGGCAGTTACACAGCTATGAAATTGAGAGAGACTACAATGGAAATTCTGATCTAATTTTAACATAAACCTTATAATTGAAACACACAAATGGGAACTACAAGGAGAGTTTTATTGTCATGGGGGTTTCCAACGAGGTGCTTTCCCTTGATCATTTTGGGTCCTAAACTGTTCTGGTCTCTAATCATCATTTACATACCAACTAAGTCCTCAAATTTAGAAATAATATGTGCAGAAATAATAGGTACAGAAAAGCAATAGATGCGTACCAAAATATTAACAAACTATATTCAAGAGTTTTTGGCTTAATGATCTTCCATATCAATTAGAGGGCTTAAAATAAAGAACTGTTAACAGCTGCCATGTAATAGCAAAGGCTGAAACACTGAGAACAAAAAACAGCTGGAAAACTTTTGTCAAACCAAATCTCTGAATGCTCATTTGTTAACATTTTATTTAAATGGTCATGTCTGTCAGGCACGGTGGCTCGTGCCTATAATCCCAGCACTCTGGAAGGCCAAGGAGTCAAGAGGATAGTTTGAGCTCAGGAGTTTGAGACTTGTCTGAACAAGAGCAAGACTACATCTCCACAAAAAATAAAAAACCCAGACAGGCATCACGGGCCACATCTGTAGTCCCCGCTACTTGGAAGGGTAAGGCAACCTGTTAACCTTCTTCCCTGCGGCCCAGAAATCTGAGGTTGTAGTGAGCTCCAACGCCACCGCACTCTGCTCAGGGCATAGAGTGAGACGCTTTTGTCAACAACAAAAAAAGGTCATGTTTTTGTTAAAAACAAAAATTTCATTCACACTAGATCTATTTTTAAACGAAAGCTTCACCGTTCAAACATGTTTACTCGAAATTACATAGCACCCCACTCCTTAGGTGTGGGCTGCACAAATAGCTCCCTTCCAAAGAATATTGGGGGGAGGCTAACTTCACAGCAGAAAAACCAAACATTACCTCAGCCGGGTGATCAGGAGTGACGTCAACAGCCATAAATCACATCGATAGTAGGTACCCTGGATGTAACATAATGAAAATGGCCATTTACCTCCGTGGCCTTTCCCCCAAAAAGCCCATAATCCTAGACCAATCATGCGAAAAACACCAGATAAATTCCAATAGAGGGGTATTCTATAAAACATTTAATGAGCACTCTTCAAAAATCTGGGTAAGAAGAAACAAGGGAAGTCTGCCAAAAGAAGCCTAAGTAAACAGGACAACTAAGTAAGATATGGAATCCTGGAACAGAAAAAGGACATTAGGTAAAAACTATAAAAAGCTGAACAAAATACGGATTTCAGTTAATAATAACATATCAGCATTGGTTCATGAATGCTAACAAATGGACCACACAACCTAAAGTGTTAACAATGGAGGAACTGGGCGCCAGAGACATGAAAACTTTCTGTAACTATCTTCTCAGGCTTCCTGTGAACTAAAGTTCTTCTTAAAATATAAATACATAAAGACTATTTGAAAATCACACAGCAGTCATTTCTAGAAAAATGCCAATTGAGGTCCTAGATAAGATTTTTCTAATCACCTACACATAGAAGCTTAAAGAAAACAAGACCCACTAAGCAGTTTTCTCTAGCACTAAAATTTAATCTAGGCTGGAGGGTACTCGGAGGCAACAGAAAGGGAGACCAGACCAACTCTAGGTTTCCAAGTAAACACTGTGTGCGCTGTGACAAGAATGTGAAAGCCCAAAGTCTCATAATCACAGAGCTATTTATAAATAAGATAAATGATTTTAAACTAATAAAAATAACAACATAAACAGCAGCTCAAAAAAGAATTCTTCTAAAGCAGAAAGAGTCGTGGAACGCAGTCAGAAGCCCTGAGCAGGAAGGTTGACCCGTCTTCCATCGTCACAGACTGAATTTTAGGTCTCTGAACACACTGACTCCCTGTTCCCTCATTTACATAATGGAAAGTGACAACAGTGCAATATCCTAAGGATGCTCAGAAAAAACCAAAGCCTATCACAACTCACAATATAAAGTTGTACTCTCTTTCACTTCACTGAAATCTGCAACCACTAAGGCTCTGTTGCTGAGGCATGTCTCCATACAGAGAAATCAACCAAAAAGACAAAGAGAGCATTGGGGGGGGGGGCAGAAACAGCATTTAGCAAGTACCTGGCCCTCCTTTTTACATCTCCCCCTGCACAAGGAGCCTTATGGTACTTTCATTTCAACTCCCACGTATTCACACGATCTTAAAAACTACTACACTGTAATTCACAAACACAGGGTTTTAAATGTTAACCAGACATTTAGAGGCAAATGAGTATTAGTTCCTGCCCTCAAGGAGTCTACTCACCACCAAGTGGGAGGCAAGATAAAGAAAAAACAGAATTTTTGTTGACTCTGGGACACCATTAATTGGAAGATGCATCCTAATTATAAAGATGTTAGAATAAGAATTTTTAAAAATGTGTACGGAAGAATGGAAGAGATAGTACAAGGTTCTGAGTGACAAGTGCTATAAAGTTAGCATAAAGTGCTATGGAAGCACAGACGAGAAGTTACTGCGATTTGACAACACTGCCTTTACAAATGTTACACACACATGTGGGAGGGTCCCCACAATTCTTAATCACATGGGAAAACATAATTCAAAATTATACATCTTATAATACATCTTATCAGGAACAGATTTATTTGCAAAATGCAAGACAGACCTGTAAAGATGCAGAAAATCTGTATCAATAAAATCTTAAAAACCAATATGAATAAATTTACATTGATATTTCCCTAAACTATTTGGGAAATAAAATTCACAAGTAATTATTTTTAAGAAATATAGGCTTTTTTTAAAACAAGAAACAGAATATGAAAGTAGTTTTTTCTCTTGATCTTTCCTACAAAATAAATCTTTGTAAGATTTTTAAATGTACGAAGGGGAACAATCTTTTTTTTTTTTTTTTTTTTTTGAGACAGAGTCTCAAGCTGTCCCCCTGGGTAGAGTGCCGTGGCATTACAGCTCACAGCAACCTCCAACTCCTGGGCTCAAGCGAGTCTCTTGCCTCAGCCTCCCAAGTAGCTGGGACCACAGGCGCCCGCCACAACGCCCGGCAATTTTTTGGTTGCAGCCGTCGTTGTTTTGGCGGGTCCGGGCTGGGGATTCGAACCCGCCACCTTAGGTGTATGTGGCTGGCGCCTTAGCCGGTTGAGCTATAGGCGCCGAGCCGAAGGGGAACAATCTTAAACTATGTTTCCAAAAGAGAACTGGGTCATTTTCAAAAGTAACAGGAAGAACAAAGCAATCATTTTCATGATGTTTTTCCCTTCCGTTAGGATTAAAGCTCTACTTCATCCAGGAAAAAAAAAACAACCCTGTCTTAGCAAACTCCTGAAAATCTTGCATATAAACCCTAGAAAAATACTTGATGAATGGATGAATCACTATCCTAATAAATCCTGCATGGATGTTTACTTCTTTTAACACCCAAGTGCCCAGGGATGATGAGAAGGCATCTATTTAATTAAGTGCCCTTATAACAAATCCATCTCTCACAGCAGAGCTCATGAGCCCAGCCAGGTGAGGCACACACGTCTCCCAGTGCTGTGGTCATGTTAGCTCAGCTGGGCAGTGGAACAGCTGAGACAGAAGACATGCTTCCTCAGGAAGACAGAATGTACAGAAAAGATAACCCAAACCACAACCACATTTTGTTGATATTCTAAGTCCTCACTTTGGGGGCTATTCAAAAGTAACTATATAAATCAGACATTAAAAAAATATGAAGTTTGGTATTTCAATCTCCTTCAGGGAAACATGTTTGTTCACTTAGAATCACACGTATTGACTTGGCAACTAAGTACTTTACCTATACTGACTCAAAGACACCTGGCAGTAAGTCCATGAAGTGGGTGCTCTCACTCCAGGCTCCACATTAGTGAGGAAAGGGAGACACAAGAGGTAAACCGGCCTGCTCAGAGTCACACAGCTCAGAAGTGGTGGAGCAGAAATTGATTCTCACCGATACGGCTCGATTCTGTGCCCCAAACCACAACATTACACTGAGAGCTACCTTCAGAAAACGAAATAAATATATTGCCCCTATTTTCTCCAGATTCATGGAATAAAATGTGCAATCCTTCTCCCCACAATCCTCCATTGGTTCTGATATTTGGTAATAAAGTCAAGCCAGTAAGCAGACCAAGTTTTTCCTGGGTATGTGAATATAACCCATATTGCAATGAATACAATAGAACCTACCCAGGCTCCCTCTTGTCTTCTAAGAGAATAGACACAAGTTTACCATACAGAATGAAGGCTTTATTCTCCTTTCCCTTTAAAATATTTTCAGATCTCATAACCAAATACTTAACAGGTGAAAGACTGAGGGTGCTCTTCCCACCACCATTTGTGCACATCCACTAATACCAGTATACTCTGAAAAGGGGGAATCACCTGACAAGAATGTCACTGTGCTGTGTTCCAGGCTCCTATTAGGTCAGATACTGTGAACTTTGTTCACATCGACTTGCACAAAAACAGGCAGCCCTCTGTTGTCAGTGAATTAGCAGGTAATTAGATCAGTGCTGGGTTCTGAGGTATTGGCAGAGATGTGGCTTGAATTTCCAGAGTCAAGATGGAGACATTCATAATTCAGGCCAAGGTACTTATGGAGATAGGTGTCATACAGGCCACATATTTGCACCAACCAAAAGCTGGCACCACCTGCGCTGTAAAGTGAGCACAACCCAGTATCTGCTCTGCTCGAGCTACCTGCACACTGTCAGCACCAGTCATGTCTAAATGTCACTGTGTTAAGGAAGTTCCTTTGGTGGTCAAAGATAAAGTTGAAGGCTACAAGAACACCAAGGAGCCTGTTTTGCCTCTTTAGAAACTTAAGCCTGGAATGTTATCAAAAAGGATTATGCGGCTCGGCGCCTATAGCTCAACCGGCTAAGGCGCCAGCCATGTATACCTAAGGTGGCGGGTTCGAATCCCCAGCCCGGACCCACCAAACAACAATGATGGCTGCAACCAAAAAAAAATAGCCGGGCGTTGTGGCGGGCGC
>NW_003852396.1:43282475-43318373 GCF_000181295.1 Otolemur garnettii
GTCTCAAAAAAAAAAAAAAAAAAGGATTATGCCTCTCAGCAAATTAGAGCTGGCAAGGGCAAAACGAGAGACCATTGTGGTATAGAGCACAGGAGACCCTGCATCATCTACAGTGAGGACAATGCTGTCATCAAGGCCTTCAGAAATGTCCCTGAACTGCTCTGCAAGATGAACATTTTGAAACTTACTTCTGGTAGGCATGTGGACCTGAGAGGTTTCTGCATTTGGACTGAAAGCGTTTTCTCGAATTTGGACAAACTGCATGGCATTTGGTGTAAAGCTGCTTTCTTTAAGAGTACTACAATCTTCCCATGAAGAAAATGATCAGCACAAATCTTAACAGAATCTTGAAAAGTCCAGACAATCAAAGAGCTCTCCGAGCACCATGCAAGAAGATTCATCACAGAATCCTAAAGAAGAATTCACTGAGAAACCTGAGAATCATGTTGAAGCTAAACCCATAAGCAAAGACCATTCTTCACCCAGGCTGCCGTCACAAACTTAAGTATTAACTGCTGGTATTAACAAGTGGAAGCAAACGTTGGTGGGAAAAAAGGACAAAGCTACAGCAGCTGAAAAGAAGCCAGCAGGAAAGAAATAGAGAATACAACAAATCTGCTCCATAAACTTCAATTTGTTTATTCCACAACAGTCAAATCACTTTGGACACCTCATATTGAATTTATAAACTAATCAAAGAGGCAGTGAGGGCAAAATATAAACTTACGGTAGAGAGAAGAAAACATCAGTTTTACTTTTCAGAGTATCAGACAGTTGTTGGACCTAAATATGAAAAATCAGAGGATAAACTAGCAAAAAGATCCCAACATGACTTGATAAAGGGAATTAGTTTGTGTGGACACCATGAGTCTTAGACCTTGACCTTAAGGTAGTCACACAGCAAGTAAGCTGTCAACTCAAAAACCAGCTTGAGGAAGAAATGATGATAAAACAACATCATAAAACTACTAAACAATTCAACTGTAGTTGTAAGTTTACAACAAACTGATCACTTTGAAAATGTTCAAAGAACAAGGAGTGATACCCCAAAATAGTCACAGTGTGACAGAGTATGCAGGCGAGTTAATAATAAAGGTCTTCTTCCTGCCCTGCATAATTCAATTTGTTTACTTAGTTGTAGCACTGCCCACCCACCACACCCCACAAAAAGTCACATTCACTTGAGGTCATTTTACCTCCTGCTATTTCCTTTGCAGTGAGTCTGCAAAGTTGTGATGCATGGTGTTGATCTTATTCATTGAACAGAAAGCAATTGAGTGAGACATACATGCAACCAAACCTCTGGCACCCTGTAAAACCACAAGAGAACAAGATCTTTTTTCCCATGTTCTAACAGATCTTTCTAAACCTTTTTTTTTTTTAATAGCAATATACCTAGAATGACTACAGGTTTGTCTAAAGTCACGTACTCACTTTCAAAAGCTAGATTTCAATTGACACAGAGACTGGAGATTAATCAGGACAAAAATCTTAAGTTAGCGTCTTTAAGCAGCTCTCATTTACTGATCCTTTCAATTAGTTAATTTCATCTATAAACAAAATAACAGCAGCAGTTTTTCCTATAGAAACTTCTTATCACAGCCTTTCAGAAAGGCCTTGAGATTCCCTTTAATCAATTTTTTATTGCCTTTAGAAAAGGTTACCTAAAATCATTAGCTAAAGAAGTTTTAAAATTGCCAGGCTTGGTGGATCATACCTATGATCTCAGTACTTTGGGAGGCTGAAGCAGGAGGATCGCTTGAGGCCAGGAGTTCAATTTTGCCTATGCAACATAGCACAACCCCCTCAATCTCTATGAAGTATTAAAAATTTAGCCAGGAAGGATGGCATGTACTCATTGTCCTAGCTGCTCAGAAGGCTGAGCCAGGAGGAGAGTCTGAGTCCATAAGCTCAAAGCTGCAGTGATCTCCAGCTGCTATGATCATGCTACTGTACTCTAGCCTGGGCATCAGAGCAAGACCCATTCTTAATAACAACATACCTTAAGATAAAAGCACAGGGAAGGAGCTTTTCCAAAAGGCATTAAATATATATATCTAGTTTACCTTGAACTTTTAACCAGGGAAATACATAATATCCAGTGTTAAAAATTATCAGCAGCGGCACCCATAGCTCAGTCGGCAGGGCACCAGCCACATACACCTAGGGTGGCAGATTCAAACCCATCCCAGGCCTGCTAAGCAACAATGACCACTACAACCAAAAAATAGCTGGGCATTGTGGCAGGCACCTATAGTCCCAGCTACTTGGGAGGCTGAGCCCAAGAGTTTGAGGTTGCTATGAGCTGTGATGCCACAGCACTCTACCCAGGGTAACAGTTTGAGATTCTGTCTCAAAAAAAAAAAATTTTTTTTTATCAGCCATACCAATCAAGACCCAGGATGAAGGCCAGCAGCAGTGGCTCATGCCTATGATCCTAATATTCTGGGAGACTGAGGCAGGAAGATAATTTGAGCTCAGGAGTTTGAGATCAGCTTGAGCAAGAATGAGACCCCATCTCTACTAAAAACAGAAAAAAATAGCCAGGCATTGTGGTGGGCACCTGTAAGTCCCAAATAATCTTAAGGCTGAGGGGGAAGAATCTCTCGAACCCAAGAGTTTGGGGTTTACTGTAAGCTAGGCTAATGCCATGGTACTCTAGCCTGTACAACAGTGAGACATTGTTCCCCCAACCAAAAAAAAAAAAAAAAAAAAAAAGACTCAGGATTAAGTGTTAAAAAGAGAAACAGATCCCTATTTAAGCAGATAATGAGAGAGAGAGAAGCTGAATCATAAATGAGTAAACAGTAAGAGGCTATCAAAAACAGCCATTAAGATCTTAAAAGGATGTAAATCTTTCTAAATGTGGAATATAAATGTCTTAACACAACAACTATGAGAATGACATGAAGGCTATATTGGCCAATTGGATGAGAATATTTCAAATTGTATATGGAAACAACACACTGTACCTCATGATAGCATTAATGTGCACAACTATGATTTAATTAAAAAAAGATCTTAAAAGGGAAGTGTGATGCTGTGGCCCACTTTGAGAGGCCGCGGTGAGAGGATTGCTTGAGTCCATGAGTTTGAGACCAGCCCAGGCAATACTGTAAGATCTCATCTCACCAAAAATGAAAAAAATAGTTCTCAGCTACTCAACAGGCTGAGGCAGGAAGATGCATGAGCCCAAGAGTTGGAAGCTGCAGTGAGCTATGAACATGCTACTCTACTCCGGTAGAGTGACAAACCAAGACTCTGTCTCTTTAAAAAAAAAAAAGAAAGAAAGAAAAGAAAATCTTTAAAGGTAACAAATGTAACTGGTAGAAATAAAAATATGTTCTCATGATAAAAATGTAACACATGGACTAAAAAGCTGATCTCTTCAATACTGCTGAAGATTGTAGTTGAACATAACTACAGCTACAGGAGAAATTTAAAGATAAGGTAAACACTATGAACAACATCTATGAAACAGGCAAAATGGACAAATGGGGAGGAGAGAGGGTGGGGAGGGGAGGAGGGGGCTGGGTGTGCTCCCACTCAACGGCACAATGTAAGGGTAGATGGCACACCTATTAGGTGAGGGACACAGCTACTCCCCCTAACAAATGCAAATACTGTAACCTAATTGTACCCTCACAGTAATCTGAAATTTAAAAAAGAAAAAATGTTTATAGTAACAGAGAAATAAATAAAATTTACCAACGTGATTGCTTTTTAACAAAAAATGGACAAATGCCTAGAAAAATACAAACTACAGACATCGATTCAAGAATAACGACAAAGCCTGAATAACCCTATGACCAATAAAGGAGGAAAAAAATAAGAAACAAAAAACTTTACCCCCACCACCACCACACACACACACACACACAAAACCACATCCAAAAGTTGCAAAATCAAATTCCACCAGACTTTCGGGGAAACAGACAATTCCAGTATCACACAAATTCTTCCAGGGAACAAAAAAGGAAGAAATATTTCCCCCGCTAATTTTATGAGACCAGTATAATGCAGATAACAAAACCAAACAGGACAATTTCACTAATAAACGGATGAAAACAAAGCTCATATGTAAAATACTAGCAATGAGAATTCAATAGCACATAAACAAGAATATAAATTATGATCAATGTGTCCCAGGAATCCAAGAATAAGATACATACTCTTTTCATACAACTATATAACTCACAACATGAACAGATTAAGGAAAAACAAGTTGAACATAAGTGATGTAGAAAAAGCATGAGGGAATATCATTTATCTTAAAAACTCATAGCAAGAGGGACTAGAAGGGAACCAAAACCTACAGCAAATACCTTTCTTTTTTACGATGAAAACTCATCAAGAACAAATAAGGATGCCTACTATTGCTACATTCATTTACTGTTCCATTGGAGGTTCCAGTTAATAAGAAAAATGGCATAAGAATAGAAAAAAATGATTTGATATGGTAATCTACTTACAAAACACAACAGAATATACTGAATTATTGGAATGAGAGTTCAGTAAGGTGTTTGGATATATAACTCTATATACACCTCCCCCCCAAAATAAAATACCACTTCTGTAGATAAACCATGAGAAAGCTTAAGTCAAATAAAAGATACCATTTCCAATTGCAACAGCGAATAAATGGTAATTGGAACTCTAATAAAATACATTCCAGGCGTTTATAGCAAGAAATAATAAAGCTTTAAATAAAGGCAAAATTAAAGAAAAATGTTTATGAATGTAAAATCATTCTATGTTTATGGATAGAATGTCAAAATGCCCATTTTCCCTTAACTGACCCAATTTAAATTTTCCAAAAAGCTACTGGATTTTTCACAGAACTTGGCAAGCTGATTTATATGCATGATAATGGCCAAGAAATTCTTTATCTGTGTAAACTCCATGAAAAAACTGTTTTATTCATGTTATTTTCCTAGCACCTTAAAAGTTCCTGACATGAACTTTTAGCAGTAGCAGTTGTCCAATAATGTGTGGTGAATGAATTTTTATTGAACAAAAACAGCAGGGGCTCAGTGAGTAGGGCGCCAGCCCCATATAAAGGGTGGCGGGTTCAAACCCAGCCCCAGCCAAACTGCAACAAAAACTAGCCGGGCATTATGGCGGGCACCTGTAATCCCAGCTACAGGGAGGCTGAGGCAAGAGAATCACCTAAGCCCAGGAGTTGGAGTTGCTGTGAGCTGTGACGCCACAGCACTCTACCAAGGACAATAAAATGAGACTGTCTCCAAAAAAAAAAAAAAAAAAAAACCAGCAGAAGGACTTAGCCTACCTTTTCTGGAACTTAGAGTGGAAGTGACCCGGGAATAGGCAAGAAAGACTAATGGGATGAAACAGAGGCCTAGAAACAAATCCACAGCTATCAAACTTGGTAAGAAGAGCAGACCATAGAAAAGGAGAGATGACCACTCAATAAATGATGCTTGGAAACTGCTTATGCATGTGGGGAAAAGCAAAATTGAGGGGAGGGATTATAAAGTCTCCAGAAATCTATAAATACAGCCTGCGTTATCTCTAGAACCTCCCCAGAAAAGTCTCACAGGTTTTAATTTTCTAAATATGTTTAGACGCTATTCTAATTGAGAAAACATATAGCACTTTATTGGAAACACAATAATGTCAATGCTTACTAAATTTTAGCTATTATTACCCCTGTGCCCTAAAACTCACGTGGATGTGAAAACTTGCTTCAGCACCTTCCACCTTTGTAGCCCTGGAGAAGTTACTTAAATTATCTAAGCTTTACTACAAAACGTGCTAGGACTAACACTCTAACAAGAATAACTGTATGGTAGGGGGTGTGGGTTTTTGGTTGTGTTGTTTAAACTCTTTTAGTACCCTATTTAGTATTTAGGGTGGCATTAAGTTTGTAGATTAACTTCAAAAACTGACACAATTAAGAACTTCGGTATTCAAATCCGAGAATATAATATGGTTTTTTAATTATTTAAGTCTTCTGTGTGAACACTGGCAGCATTTTTAGGTTCCTAACATACGGGTTATACATTTTTACAGTTTTAGAAGTACTATCTTTTGTTTGCTGTTCTATAAGGAGTGTCTTCTTCCATTGCATCTTGTGTTTTGGCTTTTTAAAAAATCTAATTTTTGCATGAAATACAAATGGTGTTTTACATAAAATATTGTCCAACTGTGGAACAAAGTGGGAGTTGAGGAGGGAGCAGCAATTGATCCCATTTCGAGTCAGGATGGTGTCTGGACTCTCTCACTAGATTTCGTTCAACTATTTCTTCAAATTTAAGACTATCTAGGAAAATTATGGAAAAGCATTCAACGAAACAATGACATCCATTAGAATGCCTTCAAGAAAATTTCACTTGCTTTCCCTAAATAGCATTAAAAGTGACTTCATTATCTATCCTATAGAACCAAAAATAGTAGCAGGGAAGGCTTTAACAGAATATGTGCAAATCTGAAAATATCAGGGTATATACCTAATACGTATGTTTTTCATAAAACCAGATATGAGGAAAACTTAAGACAACAAGGAACAAAACTGTTACACAGTTTCTAAAATGCTGTTGCTCCTCGTGACTTTTAACATCTTGTATATTGAATTTTAGGAAGAATGTCACCGTTAGCTATTTTACACGATACCTAAATTTTATATTAAAAAGTTATCACACATATCTGATTAAACTCAACTACATAAAATTATTTTAACAGAACATCTCAAAGAATATATACGCTTTTCAATGTTAATAAGGTTTTGGAGAAGACTCTGTAAATAGGTAACACTAAATTATTACCAACTTCGACCAACTCTGGAATTCATTTAACAAGTAAAAGAACGACTTAACAACAGTAAAAGAACGATTTTAAGCGGTTAAAGTTCTATACAGCATCTTTATTCCAATTGATTTGCAAAGAAACCAAGGACAGTTTCCAGTAATAGTAAAATATCCGTGCTCTATTGGGATGCGGTGGGAGAGGAATACAACAAATGGTAAAAATGAATGTCATATCTTAAACCATGTATAATAATAAAAAATAAACACTGCAAATCTATTAAGAATATTGTTTTGCTATTCTGTTCAGCTGTGGAAAACTTGTGTACAAACTCACTTGTGTAAAAATTCAGATGAAGCAGGAATAGTATAAACCAATTAAGCCAAATTAAATCGAAACAGAGTTTTAGCATACAATATGCATGCATGAATTTCATTACAGAAGATATTACAGTTACACTATCACTGAGTGAACTCACTTAAAGTGGCATATAAAAATAGCTGAAGAAAGGGTGGTGAAACCTCAAAACAAGTGCTATAACCACCACCCAAAAATGCAAAATAAAGGAAGTTGTCTTCTTCAGAGTTAAAATGGGAAAAAGTCTTACTACTTACTCCATTTCACTGGGGGAAGGAGGGATGGAAAGGGGAAAACAATCTGGGGGAAGGAGGGATGGAAAGGGGAAAACAATTCCATGTCCTTCCTAAGTGCTTAAAAAACAAATAAAATTTGCCATTATAGATACTGTAAAAAAAAAAAAAAGCATTGTTATATTAGCTTCAGAAGCATTTTATCAGTACCCACAAAATTGCCTTTTAATTTGCACTAATAAACTAAGTAAACTAAGTCTTCATTGCCTGAGTGCACACATAGTACAAATATCCTCATTACCTAAAAGAGCCCCAGAAGGATAAGGGATTAAAATTTTACTCCAGGAGAATAACTGGTTACCATATTTTAACTCGTACTTGATTTTATTTAAAAATCAAATTATCAGTAAAACTGCTACTAGAATTGTGACAATAAAAATTCATGCAACATAATCCAAACAAAACTTCCCCCAATAACCAGTCTTTCTGGGCAGCGCCTGTGGCTCAAAAGGGTAGGGTGCCGGCCCCATATGCCGGAGGTGGCGGGTTCAAACCCAGCCCCGGCCAAAAAAAATAAAATAAAATAACCAGTCTTTCTAAATACTTTAGGGAAAAAAGAAAAACATACAGTACATAATTTTAATGGGTTCCAACCAACTCTTCATAGATTAATATGTATATACTTCTTACCCACAACTCGTCAGAGAAAAAATTTCATGGATGAAAAGGTTTTATTTATTCATTCCCATTCAGCAAATAAGGAAAATAGGCCTCTCACAAATCTATGTAAAGTACAAGATCTAAAACATAGGTCAGAAATGAGAAAGTATGAAGGAAAAATTACAAAGAGGTCAAACTGAGATCAAATACAACCGTTAAAAAGTTAAGCAGCTCCCTCAGAAAAAGGAAAGTCTCAAAAGGATTTTTTTAAAACAACACTGCAGTGCTTAGAAAACACAAAGGGCTAACACCAATATGATGATAAAAGGGTGAGAAGTGTCAAATTTAGTCAACCCAGGAAAACAAGTATAAAAATACCAATATCAAACATGGTAAAATATATTTGACAAGAGCTATTTTAAGATTTTAAAATGCCATTACAAAAACAGTATTTATTTAGGCAACAAAAAGTACAAGCCAATGCAAAAACTTGGAAATACTAGAAGAAAAACATACATGGCATGTAAAGTAGTTTAAAGAATACCAGACACACATTCACACGTGTACATTATTTTATATCTCAAAGACGGTCCTCAAAATCACATGAACATTATGCCTCCTCAACACGTGGATCTGATTCCTACACTGAAATGGTAAATACACCTTTCTTAACATCTAAAACTTGCAGGTTCGGTGCAGAGGCTCGTGCCTATAATCCCAGCATCCTAGGAGTTGGAGGCTGCAATAAACTATGATCACATCACTGTACCACAGTTTGGACAACAAAGCAAAACCTTCTTTTTTTTTTTTTTAATGTAATTAATTTAATAAAACTCACAAATTTCTAGCTTCAAGGCCAAAGTAAATCAAAACAGAAAAGCAGAATTCAACAAAGAGTTAAATTTTAAATACCGAATAAAAATTTAAAGAAGGAAAAGACATGTTTTAATTTGGAGAATTTAAAATTAGGCAAAACTAAGTCATAGGATTTCAACAAACATCCAAACAACTACCACAGTATGACAGGTGACATGTGAATGTGTTATCAAAAAGGAAGAACACAGCCATGAATGATAAGATTTTTAGAAAACAATTAAGCCCAAAGGAAAATAGAATAACTACGGATAAATACAAGGATTTATACATTGGTAGCACTGACAATTTAAGAGGTAGTTCCTCAGAGTAAGAATGCAGGGAATATTATTTTCTACTTAAATATTTAAATGACTACCAGTACGAGAGATACTTTAATAATCTGAGATCCTCTGGAAAAGTAGAAGCAGTACACTAACATACAGTCACACTAAAAAAGTGTTTTTCAGATAAATATATTTGAGGGAAAGAGGCTATAACAAAAAATAGTTTCGAGCACAGCTATGTAAAAAATTTAAGATGCTTAATTAAAGTGGTGTTTTTATAGACAGAGTGCCATGGCATCACAGCTCACTGCAACCTCAAACTCTTGGGCTTAAATGATCCTCTTGCCTCAGCTTCCCAAGTAGCTGGGAGTACAGGTGCCCACCACAATGCCCAGCTATTTTCTGTTGTAGTTGTCATTGTTATTTAGCAGGTCTGGGCCAGGTTCGAATCCACCAGCCCCCATGCATGTGGCCAGCACCCGAAGCACTTAGCTACAAGTGCTGAGCCTTTACACCAAATTTTTAAAAAGAAAAATACAGATTTACATATAAAGCTGGCATCTCCAGAGTCTGAAAACTAATCAATAGAAGATGACATGGACATGCCTAATTAGCAACAAAAGGAGTAACTGGAATTACATGTGGTAAATTCAGATTTTTAAATATAAAATTTTAAAACTCCATTAAACAGTATAAACAAGTAAAAAAATTGAACACTTAAAGAATGTGAAAACCACATAATATCAAAGTCATCCTACAAGTCAAATATGATCTTGTTAACAAGCTTCTGTATACATAGAAAGTGGAAACATCTAAACAAGTTAATAAAATAAGAAACTCAGTAACACAAGCAACTCACCATAATTTTTAAACATTATGATGAAGAATTTCAACATATAAAAAGAAGCTATACAAAAGGCCTAAATACACATGAAGATCCTCAGTATCATTAGTCATTAGAGAAAAGCAGTTAAAATCACAGTAAGAAGCTCGGCACCCGTAGCACAGTGCTTTACAGCGCCAGCCACATACACCAAGGTTGGTGTGTTCAAACCCAGCCCCAGCCTGCTAAACAACAATGACAACTACAACAACAACAACAACAACAAAAATAGCCAGGTGCTGTGGAGGGCACCTGTAGTCCCAGCTACTTGAGAGGCTGAGGCATGAGAATCACTTAAGCCCAAGAGTTTGAGGTTGCTGTGAGCTGTGACACCACAGCACTCTACCCAGGGCGACAGCTTGAGACTCTGTCAAAAAAAAAAAATCACAGTAAGATACTACCACACACACATTACTAAATGGCTAAAATATTATGCGTTGAATTGTTCCAGAGTAACTGGAATTCCCATACATGGTTCCTGGGAATGAAAAATGATAAAACTATTTTTTAAAAAAGAAACTTCCAGACTCTTCCAAAGTTAAACATACACTTACTAGATGACCCAATAATCCACAAGTTAGTTTATCCAAGAGAAAAGAAAATGTAAGTCCCTACAATGACTTGTACCTTAATGTTCTAAGCAGCTTTACTCGGGGTTCCTAAACACCGTACATAACCCAAAATTCCATCAATAATTAATCTTTGGCATATCCATATAATGAAATACTACCAAACAAAAAGAAGAAGCTACCAAAACAAGTAATATCATGGATGAATCACAAAACCATTGTGCCAAGAAAAAACACCCCAGACACAAGAGTACATACTGTATCATTCTACTGTATAACCTCTGAAAACAGGTAACACTGAACCATGGGGACAAAAGCATGGCAGTTACTCTTGGAGGTTACTGACTAGGGAGAGAAACAAGGGACCTTCTCAGAGAGACAGAAATCTTGCGAGTTAGTGGTGATGGTTGTATAGATGAGTACATTTGTCAAAACTCGTGTAACAATACACTTAAAATAGGTGTACTTTAATGTATATGCTTATCAATAAAAATAACATAAAAAGGAACATGAGGTGCTTTGACTTGACATACCTTTCCATTCCTTATATCTTTGCATGAGATGGTAAAAAATTTTGAATTTTTAACGACACTTTTATGAATATTTCGCTAAGTTTTTTAATCAATTAAAAAAAATCACAAAGACATTTTCATTAGTGCAATGCACATACATTTCATGTAAAAGATGTCTAAAGGCCAGGCACAGTGGCTCACGCCTATAATCATAGCACTCTGGGAGGCCAAGGTGGTTGGATTGCTTGAGCTCACGAGTTTGAGACCAGCCTGAGCAAAAGAAAGACCCCATTCTACTAAAAATAGAAAAGAAAAAAAAAACTGACGTAAAAGGATCACTTGAGCCCGAGCTATGACACCACAGCACTTTATCCAGGGTGACAGCTTGAGACTCTGTCTTAAAAAAAAAAAAAAAAAAAAAGTCTGATCAAATCTGATCACAAATCAGAAAAAATAAAAGAATCATGTATCAGATCTTTAAAAAAATTATCTTTCTCAAAGCTTTAAGTGACAGAAAAATACATATTTTTTTAATTTCAATAAATTTAGGGTGTCCAGGGGCAGCACCTGTGGCTCAAGGAGTAGGGCACCGGCCCCATATGCCGGAGTTGGCAGGTTCAAGCCCAGCCCCAGCGAAAAACTGCAAAAAAAAAAAAAAAATGTAGGGTGTACAGTGGTTTTTGTCAATGGACAAAGTGTACAAAGCTGAAGTCACGGCTTTTCCTGTACCTGTCACCAGAATAGTGTATACTGCACCCAAGAGGTAGATTTTTATCCCTCATCTCCCTCCCTCATTCTTAGTTTTGAGTGTTCATTACATCATTTTATGATCAAATATGCCCTTAGAATACGTGGCATTCTTTTTCCTGTTCCTGAGGTACTTCAAGTTGCTTCCAAAGACACTGTGTCATTCTTTTTCATGGCTCATCAGTATTGCATGGTGCGTACACGTATGCACACACATACTACAGTTTATCTACTCATCAGTTGATGGGCACTTGCATGGGTTCCCTATCTTTGTGATTGTAAACTGTGCTACAATAAAAATTCGGGTACAGGTATCTTTTTTTATAAAATGACTTCTTTCTCTTTGGGTAGATACCCAGTAGTATGGTTGCTGGATCAAGTCTACTTTTAACTCTTTAAGGGAGCAGTTCTCAACCTGTGGGTTGCGACCCCTTTGTAACAATGAAAATACATCTCGGCATTAGGAAGGTTGAGCACCACTGCTTTAGGGGATCTCCATGCTGTTTTCCATAAAGTCTGTACCAATCTGCATTTCCACCAACAGTGTATGTCCATATCCATTGTTTTTTGACATTTTAATAATTGCCATTCTGACAAGGGTAAGGCAGTATCTCACTGTGGTTTTAATTTGCATTTCCCAGATGACTAGTGATGTTGAGCACATTTTCATGTTTGTTAGCAGAAATCTTGATTTGTCGTCTATTCTGTGTTTCCCCACAAATAAAGTAGCTAACTGAAGTAAATGTAAGTCATCTCAGTGGCTTTTCCAAACAAGAAGTTAACAGATACATGGGCGAAGACATGAACAAATCACCCAAGAAAACATGAAACGGTAAAAATAGGAATTCACATTTCCCCAGAGTAAAGAAGAAAATAACTCAACTTTTGAGTCTTTTTCTGTTTCTGACGGTACATGTAGTGAGAATATGGAGTCAGTCACACTAAGGCCGAGACAACACAGCTGGTCTGGTTGGTTTAGGCCCTAGTGACCTTCACCTCAGGTCTCCCATACTTGCTGTTTTGTAAATTCAGCTTTAACCTAAAAGTGTCTATTTTGAGCAGTTTAAGGCATTTGATTTAGGAGATTAACTTTTGAATTGGAGTGTTGTTTTTGGTCATGGGATGTGGTGATTATTGTTTACTATAGGTCATGGGTTATACTGACTATTGTTGTTTGAGATAAAGATGAACATGATTTTTACTTTGAACTTTCATGTATAAAATTATGATTTTAGAAATGGAAGAACAAAACAATCTTGGAGAGGCTACTCTCACTGTTCTCCAGAATCCTGGCCTTCTGAAAAATAAAGTTTGGTGGACCTATCCCTTTCTCAACATATTGGCTGACAGTGACAGGTGGCCGGACATTTCTTCCCATTATTTTAAGGACCAAAAAAAAAAAAAAAAAAAAAAACCACAAGACTTATCATCATTTTATATTGTTCTTCATGTAAATAAACCATAGTAGAAGCAACTTCCTATGTCATTATACATACTATATTTCTAAAATAATTTTTTACAAGCTATATTGACTTACTTTAAGTGCACTAGAGAAATGAAGTATATTTTAATCACCGAACTATCTAGGCAAACTTTAGCATATCACTATTATAAATCATGTCAACATAAATATCTGTATATATAGATATCTTGTTACTACCATAAGAAAAATCCCTGAGGGTGAAAGTCAAAGGACAAAACTAGGTAGGCTACCGGACACGTGGCTCACACCTGTAATCCTAGCACTCTGGGAGGCCGAGGCAGGTGGACTGCTTGAGCTCATGAGTTCAAGACCAGCCTGAGCAAAAGCGAGACCACATTTCTACTAAAAGTCAAAAAACTTAGGCAATAGGATGGCTTGAGCCCAAGACTTTGAGGTTGCTGTGAGCTATGATGCCATGACACTCTACCCAGGGTGACAGCTTGAGACTCTGTCTCAGAAAAAAAAAAAGCTAGGTAGGCTATTGATAATACCAATCTGTACTCTAGAAAACTATACAAATTATATACACTTAAGAGTAAAAACTGCAGTTTTTATTCTCTTTCCTTATTATAGAATATATTGTATGCTCAGTAAAGAAAATCCAGGTAGAAAAGGAAAAAATTAAAGTCATCCATATCGACTTTTGATTTCTTATTTTCCTATGCACATACAAAGGGTGCCAAAAGAATATATACACATTTTAAGAAAAAGCCTATATCAAAATTGTAATACTCAATATATGCCAATAATGCATGTTATTGTATACTGTATCTCTTGTAACTGTATAAGTCGAATGTGACTTGAGTATTACAATTTTAAGTTTTTTTCCATTCCTCAAAATGTACGTACATTTTATTTAACAGACTCTGAATCTGCTCTGTATTGAGAATTCAGTTTTATAATCTATTAATCTATGTACCTCCCTAGTTTGATTTTTTTTTTAGAGACAGAGTCTCTTTTTATTGCCCTCGGTAGAGTGCCCTGGTGTCACAGCTCACAGCAACCTCCAGCTCTTGGGCTTAGGTGATTCTCTTGCCTCACAGCCTTCCAAGAAGCTGGGACTACAGGTGTCCGCCACAATGCCCGGCTGTTTTTTTATTGCACTTTGGCTGGGGCTGGGTTTGAACCCATCACCCTCGGTATATGGGGCCGGCACCCTACTCACTGAGCCACAGGCACCAACCCTGGCTTTTTCTTTCTTTCTTTTTTTTTTTGAGACAGTCTTACTCTGGCACCCTAAATAGAGTGCCCTGGCATTATAGCTCAAGAAACCTCAAGTTCTTGGGCTCACTCAAGTGATCCTCTTGCCTCAGTTTTTCTATTTTTAGTAGAGATGGTGGGCCGGGAGGGAGAGCTTGTCTCCCTGTTGCTCATGCTGGTCTTTAACTCCTGAACTCAAGCAATCTGCCCTCCTCAACCTCCCATAGCATCAGGATTACAGGCCTCCCTGCCCCACCTTTTTTTTTTTTTTTTTGAGACAGAGTCTAGCTCTGCTCTGTTGCCCCAGCTAGAGTGCAGCCAGGCACAGGCCACTAGGCCTGGCTAATTTGTTTTTGCTCAGGGGGGTTTAGAACACTGGAGCACAAACACTCCTCCCACCTCAGCCTCCAAGAGTGGCAGGATTACAGGTGTGAGCCACCACTCCCAGCTGCCCTCCCTACTTTTAATAGGCATTACCTCCTTGCCAAATAGTCTCTTAAAACAAATATAACAGTGATCTGCGTCATCACCAAATTTTTTTAAATACATGTAATTCTGATATAGCTGTGTTTTTATCATTAAATTACTGATTTGGGTAAACCATTTTTTTTTGGCTTTTTTAATTAAATGATAGCTGTGTACATTAATGTAATCATGGGGTACAGTGTGGTGTTTTCATATATAATTTGAAATATTTTCATCAAACTGGTTAACACAGCCTTTCTGTCATTTTCTTAGTCATTGTGTTAAGACGTTTATATTCTACTTTTAGAAAGATTCACTTGTACCCTTGTAAGATAAACCATAGAGGTGATCCCACCAATTACCCTCCCTCCACCCATCCATCCCCCGGTAAACCATTTTGAAGACATCTTCACTTGTGAGCACGCGCGCGCACACACACACAATTATTCTGCCTCCTATATCAAAGAAAATTAACTAGCTGTAATGCCCATCAAGTTCTTCATTGCTTCTAAAAACTCTCCTGCATCCATAAGCATCCCTGAATGTGGGTTAAAAAACAAAATTTTAAAAAGTTCAGTCACTATTCCTGCCTAGCTTTTATCTTCCAGCTATGCTTTCGAACTACCTGATCTCTTCCAACCTTCTCAAAGGACCTTGGCATTACCTGTTCCTTCTCTAGTGTCTTTCCTATTGTGCTACCTGTTTTTCTTCAGCACATAAATAAAACACTTTCTTTTTCCTCAGCATAAAAACAAGACACACACACGACCACACCACACCCCTCTTCTTCCCTTCCTTCCCCCCCATCAAGTTTCCTTCGCCTCCCATTCAGTGTAGGCCGGCTTCTAGTCCCATTATTCTGCTACTATGACTCTCTGTAACCTACTCATTACTGAATCCAACCTTAGAATTTTCACCATCCAATTACTTACCAATCTAAGACATGCGCCTCTGATGAGCACTCAAAGCCATTCTAGAAACTGTCTTCTCTTAGTTCTTTTTTCTGTAACACCTAACACAATGTTTGTCTCTAGTTCTCCAGTGGGTTCTCTTCGGTCATCTTGTTCCTTTTCTTCCTCCAGCCGCTTTTTCAATGGCAGCCTTCCAGAGTCCTATTTCAGGTCATGTAGCCTCAACATGGATGACCCTCATCTACACAAACCAGCTTCAACAATCTATTACTTTACATTACATTCTCAAATCTCTCTCTCCACCTACATCCCTTGCCTACACTTGTGATTATAAAAAGGGATATGTGCCTTCAGATGGCTGCCCCTAAACCATCTCACACTCAATAGGTTCAGAATTGGACTCATTATAAAAGTGAACTGACGACTTGCAATTTGAATTACGTGGCAGAAAATACTAATTCACTCTTTTGCCTAGTAGAGAAGTAAGCATGAAAACCAAGCAAGAACTTTGGAGGAAAGCATTAATTCCAACATTACTTAATAAACCGAAGAACCTTAAAAGGACTTTTTCTTGGGGGGGGGGGGGATGGGGCGCACAACTGTGGCCAGGCAGGTAGACTGCCTTTTCTCTGTTTAGCTTCCCTGGCAGTCAGGCCCTCTGCCGTCTCTCAATCACTCTAAAAAAAAACGAAGAAAAATAGAAGTTTTTCTCCTAAGAACCTGGAATACACATAATACTTTTCCCTATTCTTCCCAGTAAGGAAAACTAAAATTCCTTGACATGATATGTAAACAAGCACAAGGTGTCTCTGAAAGCTGGAGAGAGATAGCAGATGGGTCGCTGCTTTGGAACCCAAGGAATGGCACTATGGTGCGTTCCCTGGGAAACACCAACAGACACAGACATAAAAGCCCCAATAAAAGCCTTTTCTCTCTAACCAAAGGACTAGGAATAGAGCAGCCCAGCAAGACACAAATTTTTCACAAAATAACTTCTCTACGCCAGCCAAATACCAAAGAAAAAAAATTGTAGGCCACCACCTCCACCCACACCAGGAAAGGCTAGATAGAGTAAGGAGCCTAGAATTTCGCAATCAGCAGTAAAGAGGCACCCCAACACTCCCTACTACAATCAGAGAAGGCCAGTAAGGAGCCATATTTTTGTCTTTAACAGCCAGTAACTGGGCCAGTAATGAATCTCCCTCTCCCAGCAATGTCAATGGAGATCACCCAGGGAACCTGCACTTCTATCCCCACTGGGCAGTAACAAGGTGTGCCTCCCTCAGGCTTCAGTGAAGGTGAAGGAAGGAATCTAGAAACCTATCTTCTCTGCACATTCACAAGATAGCACCTCTCTTTCTCCTGCCAGCTAAAACAATTTGTATCAGCTCTAGGGCCTCAGAACAAAATGCGAAAATGTGCAAAGTTCAACAGAAAAATCCAAGAATTTTTCAGACCTCAAACAGAATGACAAAAAGATAATCAATAGATGCCAACACTGAATTGACAGAGATGTCAGGATTAATTTATCTGACCAGGATCCGAATGCAGTCTCAATAAAAATGATTCAACAACTGCAAGCATACATGAAACAAAGGAAAGATTAGCCTCACCAAAGAAAATCAAAGTCTCAGCAAAGAAACAAATGGGAACTTAAAACTGAAAAATACAATAACCAAAAGAAAGGAGCTCACTGGATGGTTGGAACAACAAAATAGAGAGCATAGAAGAAAAAAATCAACAAATGGAAGGTAGAACAACAGAAACTACCTAACCTGAAAAGCAGAAAGAGAAATAAACTAAAAAAAAAATAAAGAAAAAAATAAACAGAGCCTCTCAAACCTGCGGGACGACTACAAAAGAACTTTCATATTAACAGAAGACCTCAATGAAAGGACAAAGAGAATAGGGCTTAAAAAAGGACATGAAGAAGTAAGGCTGAAAATCCCCCAAATTTGACAAGACAGAAACCTACATATTCAAGAAGCCAAGCCATAAAACACTGTTGTTTAAAATAAATAAATAAGTGAACCCCAAAGAGGAAAAACCCATGGAAATCCACACAAAGACACATCATAATTAAACTTCTGAAAAATAAAGACAAAAAAATCTCAAAAGCAGCCAGAGAAAAACAACACATTACCTATAGGGGAAAACAGTAGATTTCACATCAGAAACCATCAGAAGAAGTGGCACAATATTTTTCAGGTGCCAATCAAAAACAACTACGATACTCTCCCACCATCTGTGGTTTCACTTTCCATGATTTGTTACCCTTGGTCAACTGAGGTCCAAAAATATTAAATGGAAAATTTCAGAAATAAGTTGAGGCCCAGAATGGTGGCTCATGCCTGTAATCCTAGCACTCTGGGAGGCTAAGGCGGATAGATTGCCTGAGTTCAGGACTTCAAGACTTCAGCCTGAGCCAGAGTGAGAACCCATATCTACTAAAAATAGAAAAATTACCCAGGCCTCAAAGCAGGCGCCTGTAGTCCCAGCAATTCAGGAGGCTCAGGCAAGACAATCACTTGAGCCCAGGTGTTTGAGGCTGCTGTGAGATCTGACACCACAGCACTCTACCCAGGGCAGCTAAGTGAGACTCTGTCTCAAAAAAAGAAAAAAGAAAAAAAGACTGAAACAAGTTGCAAATTGCACCCCATTCTGATGTGATGAAATCTCAAGCCACCCTGCATATTGCTACCCATCCATTAGTCACCAACATCATCGGTTCCTGATAGCCAACCATCAACATCTTTATAGCTCAAAGATCCAGCCTCATCCAAAGCTGGTGATTCTGATGAGTCAAAAGGTCAATAGTCGCAATGCCTACACCTCATTTACCTCACCAATATATCTCATCACTCATTTACTTCACCAGAAGACGAGTACAATTAGATATTTTGAGTGAGACACTACATTCAGATAACTTCTGTTATTATATATCGTTATAGTTGTTCTACCTTATTATTATTAATCTCTTACTGTACCTAAGTTATAATTTAAACTTTACCATAGGTATGTATGCATACAAAAAAGCAGTATATATAAGGTTCAGTACTATTGACAGTTTTAGGCATCCACTGGGGACACACCTCTGTGGATAAGGGAACATGACTACATTAACCCTGAATCCTACATCCAATAAGAAAAATATTATGCTGGGCACGGCTCACGTCTATAATCCTAGTACTCTGGGAGGCCAAGGCAGGTGGATTGCCTGAGCTCAGGACTTCAAGACCAGCCTGAGCCCGAGGGAGACCTCGTCTCTAAAAATAGCTGGGTGTTGTGGTGGGCACCTGTAGTCCCAGCTACTCAGGAGGCCAGGGCAAGAGAATCACTTGAGCCCAAGAGTCTAAGGTTGCTGTGAGCTATGACATCATAGCACTCTACCAAGGGTGACAAAGTGAGACTCTTTGTCTCAAAAAAAAAATAAAAAATAAATAAAGAAGGAACTTTGAGGCATCAAGTAGAAAAAAGAACACGGTAACAAAAATAGATAAATACAACAAGCTGTTCTTTTTTTTGAGACAGTCTCACTTTGTTGCCCTCAGTCTACCCACCTTGGCCTCCCAGTGTTAGGATTCCCCACAAGAGCCACCCCGCCTGGCCCTCAACAGGCCATTCTTCTCTTGAATTTCTTATAGGGTGTTTGAAAGTTCAAGCAAAAGCTGTAATATCTGATATGATTCCAAACATATATAAAAAGAATATTTAAAAGTTATAAATAGGGAGTGGCGCCTGTGGCTCAAAGGAGTAGGGTGCTGGTTCCATATGCCAGAGGTGGTGGTTTCAAACCCAGCCCTGGCCAAAAACTGCCAAAAAAAAAAAGTTAAAAGTAGGGGAAAGGTAAAGGAACATGAAGGAAGGTAAGGCTTCCATACTTCACTTAGACAAGTAAAATAACATTAGACTGTGATAAATTATACATAATAATATAATACCTACAGTACCTAAAAACAAAGCTAAAAACCTACAAGGTAAGTAATATCACCATTTCCCTTATATTGATGAGGAAATTAAGGCTCAGAGTTGCATAAGGATGTAGATCCTAGTACCTAGACTTTGAGCATCCTTATTCAAAATGCTTGAGACTGGAAGTATTTCAGATTTCAGATTTTTTCAGATTTGGGGATATCTGCATATCCAAAAATGCAGTATCTTAGGGAAGAGACACACGTCTAAACATGAGATTCATTTATGTTTCATAAATGGATTTGCTGGGTGTTCACTGAAAAAAAAAAAAACCACTGACATAAGGCACATTGATTAACAGGAGAAAGGGGCATGCAAATTTATTTAACATTTATACACAGGAGCCTTCAGAATGAAGGCTCAGCCGCTCAATTTGATCCAGAAGTTTATCAAGAACAGGGACTTAAATTGCACCCAAACAGGTTTTAGTGGCAAGACAGGTTATGTGAGAAAAAAAGGAAGAAACCTGGCTAGCAAAGTGGTCTTGTTATGCAAAGTAAACATTACAGGTAGCAGCCCTCTGAGAGAAGAGATGGTAAATATTTTTTTTCAGTCCCTTACAAGTATTAGACTCAGTTAATCTCCAGATGAAAAAAAGACCTGTATTAATGAAGATTCTCTGCAGATACAAAGTTCCCCACACAAAAGACAGCTGTGGGGCTCCTGCCTGTAATCCCAGCACTACTAGGAATTCTTGACACCAGGAATTCAAGACCAGCCAGGGCAACACAGGGAGACCCTCTATGAAAAATTAAAAATAAAAATCAGCTGGACATTAGTGTTGCATGCTTATACTCCTACATACTCAGGAGGCTGAGGTTGAAAGATCCCTCGAACCTAGGAATTTGAGTTTGCAATGAGCTATGATGACACCACTGTACTCCAACCCCAGCAACAGAACAAGATCCCTGTCTCAAAAACAAAATTTAAAGAAAGAATAGCATTGTGGGTTTATACCATACATGGAATTAAAATTACGATAAGAACATAAAGTTCAGGCGTAGGAAATGGAAATAAACCATAAAAATGGTTGCAGGGAACCATTCTTCTTATATGGGAAGGAGCTATGTTCACACCAATGTACTCCAGCCAAGACTACTGAGAGACACTCTGTCTCAAAAAATAAAATTTATCAGAGGCCACTGGTTTGGGCTGAGCTTCTAGTAGGGCCAAACAGTCCAAGTTATTCACGCTGAATGATGCTCCCCCTACCAAGCAAAACTAAGTTATTTATCCAACCTAGGAATCAGGAGAATAAAAGATAACAGCCAAATCCCTGAACAGAGCAGTTTTTGCTGACACAATAAGAAAGTCCCCTCTGCTTTAAACATTCCAAGAAAAAGAAAAAGACAGTATGATTTTTATTCTGTTTGTGCTTTCTTCACCCCTTTTCTCCCTTGAAAGCCAATCTTCTCTGCTCAGCCAATCAGAACAGTCACTCTATTTTATAAACCGAGGCACTGCTTGATTCTACAATCAAAAATAAAAGCCAATTAGATCTTTAAACTAAATTTGTTGTAAGTTTGTCTTTTGATACCTCGAACTGAAATTCATCATTTTCTTCAACAAAGACTTGTGATCATCACTAACTAAAATCAGATATTTTCATGTAATAGTTATAGATAAGTCAGAATAGCATTTATACTCGATGAGTTTAAAAAGATTTTGCTTTTAATGTGAACTAAAATAAAGCAGCCCTTCCTCCCCCAGTGGCTGACTGTCTGGACCTCTTCTTAGAAAGGGGATCTTCTGAAGCTGAGCTGCTAGCCATGAGAAGGGAGATCAGACATGCCTCATCATGTCCCCTCCCTTCTTAGATATGTCCTTTGTGCTCATTAACAGGCCTACGGCTATGCAAGACATACCTATGGGTCCTCAATATCCACAACTAACCACATCAATCTGGGCACCTGTCTCACAGTTTGTCTCTGATAATCAGACCCTTATCTTAACCAAGCATTCCTTTTCACTGACTCCTGAAGAATCATTAAACCCCTCTATATAACCTGAGTACAAACATCCCTCTTTGAGATGTCCCCTCTTTTCCAGCCAACCCAGTGTATGCCTTTCATATATTGATTTATGACTTGATCGGCAATTCCTATCTCCCTGAAATGTATAAAACCAAACTATAACCCCACCACAGCAAGACCACTTGCTCAAGGCTTCTTGGGTATGGCTCCAGGTGATGGTCCCCAAATTTGGCTCAGAATAAACCTCTTTACGTTATTTCACAGAGTATGGCTTCTTTTCCATTAATACTGACATTCTCATTTCAATATAGTGGCTTCCTTTGTAATTGTGCACATCTTATTTTACACATTTAGAAACAGTTTTCTGGCTCAGCACCTGTGGCTCAAGTGGCTAAGGCGCCAGCCACATACACCTGAGCGGGAGGGTTCGAATCCAGCCCAGGCCCGCCAAACAACAATGACGGCTGCAACCAAAAAATAGCCAGGTGTTGTGGCGGGCGCCTGTAAGTCCCAGCTACTTGGGAGGTGGAGCCAGGAGAATCGCTTAAGCCCAGGAGTTGGAGGTTGCTGTGACTTGTGATGACATGGCACTCTACCCAGGGCAACATTTTGAGGTTCTGTCTCAAAAAAAAAAAAAAAAAGAAAAGAAAAGAAACAGTTTTCTAAGAAGTCCACAGGTTTTACCAAACTTCTCAAAGAGTCCTTTGCACAAAAAAGGTTAAGAACCACTGCACGTAGAACATTTTCCAAATTCTGTCATTACAAAGTCTTAATGGGCCACAGCTTCTACTTGTCACTGGAATGAGAAGAACTCTGCTTGAGAAGACACCAGAGAGAAAACTACCTATAAAATAAAATCATGCCAGAAGCAAAATAATTTTTTCAAGTTCTCAAAAATTAGTATCATAAGAGCCCAGTCCTTAGATCACAGCGAGAATCCACTCACAATCAAAGGACCTCCAGTTTGCACCATGAGTCAATTCCTAAGTAATTCTCAATTAAAGGAGATGCCATAATCCAAATCTCTACACTCAAGAAGAACAAGAGTTATTTATTCTACCTTCTCCAACCTTCGCCTCTTATCTACCTACCCACTTAATCTTAAACTTGCATTATAATCTTCAAACCTAAATATTCCCTAAGTCACTTTTTCAAGATTTATTTGTTGGGGAAATCAGCAATATTTAAATGTATACACTTTTGCATTCTTAATGGAAAAACATAGGACTCCTTTATCTTTCCCATCTACCATCCAAATAGCGGAAGTACCCAAATAAAGGCAAACAGCCACCAGTAGCATTTTTATTCTTTTTTTTATTTTATTGTTGGGGATTCATTGAAGATACAAAGAACCAGGTTACATTGATTGTATTTGTTAAGTAAAATCCCTCCTATAATTGTGTCCCACCCCCCAAAAGGTGTGTCACACACCAGTGACCACCTACCCACCTCCCTCCTTACCTCTCTCTGCTCTCCCTTACCCCCACCAGTAGCATTTTTTCTAATCCCAGTATCACCCACGTTTGGAAATAAGATTCCTTTCATTATCAAAACCAAAAGGGTGGTAGCACATTTATAAAATAATCCCATCCTTGGGCACTGCCTGTGGCTCAAAGGAGTAGGGCACCAGCCCTATATACCCGAGGTGGCAGGTTCAAACCTGGCCCCGGCCAAAAACTGCAAAAAAATAAAAAAATAAAAAATCAAATAATCCCACCTCTCTGTCAAAAACGTCATCCTGGCCAGGTGCAGTGGCTGTAATCCCAGCACTTTAGGGGGCTGAGGTGGGCAGATCATCTGAACTCATGAGTTCCAGACCAGCCAGAACTAGAGTGAGACCCTATCTCTAAAAATAGCCAGACATTGTGACCAGCGCCTGTAGTCCCAGCTACTTAGGAGATTGAGGCAAGAGAATCACTTGAGCCCAAGAGTTAGAGGTTGCTGTGAGCTATGACACCAGGGCACTCTACCTGAGGCGACAAAGTGAGACTCTGTCTTAAAAAAAAAAAAAAAAAAAGTCAACTCCTGATGAAAATGTTCTCGGTCCAAAAGTAATCAATTTTATAAATGAGTAAATTTCATGAGCAAAAAAAAGTCAATAGTATATAGAGCAAGGGTCCGGTACACAATACTCTAGATTTTTCTTTTAATTTTTACCCACTCCTCCCTTAAACCACATTATAAGAGCATTCATTTTGCACATCTACAAACAGTGTTAAGAATCTGGTGCTGGGAAAAGTTAAAGGCATTATTTCTTCATACAGAAAATTTAAGGCAAAATTAATCATCAGTTCCTGTTACCACCAAGATGAAATCAGATACTGTGCTCTGGAGAAATCTTCAGAAACCATGTACAGTAATTTTAAAAGCAAATCAAAACACACACACATTTACACACACATAGTCACATAACAGTTTTACTCAAACACTCAAACAAGAACTTTTTACTATACTAAGAACTATACTCAAGTTATTTGAGTAGATAAGGACAAAAAAAAAAAAAAAATAGTTTCCCACCCTCAAGGAAAACCCCTAAAGAACTCACTTGTGTCCTGTCTACCAAGTCATAAACCTTTGACACCAAATGAATGGCTATAAGTTTCCATTAGACTACATATTTAGGTCAATTCAGAATATATTCTCTGTTTTTTTTTAACGAAGAAGTTGAATATTTTATTATTTTGCTGCAAAGATGTTGCTCACTGTATAAAAATAGCACTAGCAAATGCAGTGTATTACAAAATTAAGATAATATCACTGTAAACCAAGAAAAACTTCTCCACTCCCAGTTAACTCCAATGGAAAGATCATTAAGTATTCCAACTCAAATCCTGGTATGGATGTAAACAAGTTATAATATTATATAAGGCTTAAGATAACAATGTTATCCTTTTATTACATAATTTTTATAACTAGTTTTTACCATGGATAATTTCGTGAAATATGAATACTAGAGGCTAGTTTGAAAATTATACAGTATTTTGAAAAAGATGCATATTTTGTTTATCTACAACCATTAGAAAGTTTTTTCTTTCACTAGCAGTGTTGAGAGTAGTTGCTATTTTAAGTCACCTAACCGCCACTAATTAAAGACAACTATTCAGGATTGTTATTTCACACTAGTTTATTTAGGAGAATTCCATTTTTCACTCCTCAACAGATTTTACGTATCTCTCATATGTTTCTTCACTCATTAGTTCATCTAGTTCTGAAGGGTTACTCAGGGTCATCTTGATCAACCAACCATCTTCATAACAAGATTTGTTGACAAGTCCTGGATTTTCTGCCAGAGCTTCACTAAGTTCAGTTACTCCTCCTGATAAAGGAGAATAGAGTTCACTAGCAGCTTTCACAGTTTCCAAAGCACCAAACTCATCTTGTCTCATTTTGTCCCGACTTCAGGTAGACTACATAAACATCTCCCAAAGCCTCCTATGCAAAATTGCTGATTCCCACTGTTCCAACACCATTTTCTACGGTCACCCATTCCTGTTTCCCCACGTACTGTGAGCAGAGCGGTCCCGTGCGCAGTGTCCGGATGGCACCTGCTCCCAGCCACCAGGACCAGGGTGGGCAGGGCCAGGCAGGCACGGAGGCCAAGCGCAGGTTGCAGGCCATAGATAGCCCAAAGGGTCCATGCCACTCGCAGCACCTTGTTCGCAGGGCTATATTCTCTGTTCTTAATTAACTATAAAATCTATCAGATGTTATAAAGTAAAAAACAAAGAATATGCATACTCAACACCCAAACGTAGGAAATAAAACATTACTAATATGACTGAAGACTCTTGTATGGCCCTCCATAATCACAATCCCCCTCTACTCTCCCAACCCCAAAACATAACCAATATGCTGACGTTAGTGTTTGTTACTGTTAAGCATGTATGTAACTCTGATGTTTGCAGAATGAATAACTCAGAGTCTTTCTAAGCTACATTTTAGAGAGAGGATACCACTACAAATCTTTGGTCTCTTACTAGCTTTTATCAGTAGCCATCATTAGTTTTTTTGTCCCTATCCAAAGATAGTAGGGAGTTTATTTCTTTTTTTTCTTTTTTTTCTTTTTTTTGCGGTTTTTGGCTGGGGCTAGTGGCTTATGGGGCCGGCGCCCTACTCCTTTGAGCCACAGGTGCCACCCGGGAGTTTATTTCTACGTAGTACTAAGCCAGGAGACAGGTGAGAGTTCTTTAATCCACCTCCCAGAGAAGTGGAGGAACAGGGGTTGTCTGTTTGTTTGTTTGTTTTTTGAGACAGGGTCTCCCTTTGCTGTCCTCAGTAGAGGGCTGTGGCATCTTAGCTCACAGCAACCTCAAATTCTTATGCTCAAGCAACTCTCTTGCCTCAGCCTCCCAAGTAGCTGGGAGTTACAGGTGCCCACCATAATGCCCAGCTATTCTTAGAGATGAAGTCTCACTCTGGTTCAGGCTGGTTTTGAACCTGTGAGCTCAGGCAATCCACCCACATCAGCCTCCCAGAGTGCTAGGATTACAGGCATCAGCCACTGTGCCCAGCCCAGGTGGAGAGGGGGTTAGGCAATCTGAGTCTGCTAAAGGGCTGGCTTGGGGGTGAAATCAGCAGTCTACTGGAATGCAGTTCCTTATGGTGGGGTAGGGGAGTCTAAGACCAGTTAAGTCAGTTCCTTAACTATGTGGGGTCACTCAATCCACTGGAATGCAGGACCTGGAAGATATCTCAAAAACTACCTGTAGGTAGTTTTTTTCCCTCCCTTCTTTGCTTCTCTATAATTGCCACTCTAGAGGGCACAGATGATAGTTGTAAGGATTCTTGGCTCAGTGCCCATAGCTCAGTGGTTAGGGTACCCACCACATAGACCCGGGCTGGTGAGTTCAAACCGGACCAGAGCCTGCTAAACGATGACTGCTACAACAACAACAACAACAAAAAATAGCCTGGAGCTATGGCAGGCACCTATAGTGCCAGCTCCTTGGGAGGCTGAGGCAAGAGAATCACTTAAGCCCTAGAGTTTGAGGTTGCTGTGAGCTGTGACAGCACAGCACTCTACTGAGGGAGACACAGTGAGACTCTGTCTCAAAAAATAAAAAAGAATATCACTGTTTTTAGCTCCTGTCTAGCAAGTGTTGGCATTTTTGTTCAAATTTGACATTGATAAATTAGGGAAATTAGGTTAAATCCCAGCTTTGCTATTAACGTGCTATAGGACTTTGGGCAAATCCCTTATCCTAACTTAGCCAGCATCCTCAAACTACAGCCTGTGGGCCACATGCAGCCCACCTAGGACACTTATCCAGCCCGCCGGGTGTTTTTGCTGCTGCTACCTATCCTGCTTAGCAGCCAACTCGTCCCGGGGCCCGCATTCCAGCCCTCCAATGGTCTGAGGGACAGTGAACTGGCCCCCTGTTTAAAAAGTTTGAAGACCCCTGTCAAAGCCTTCATTTCTCTTCATCTGGAATACTTATCATTGTATTACAATGGCCTGCAGCTGTGATCCCCAACCCCTGGGCCTCAGACCAGCCACCAGTCAGTGGCCTGTTAGGAATTGGTCCACACTTCATCACGGCCTGAGCTCCACCAACTGTCTCAACCACCACCACCCCAACCTGGAAAAAAAACCATCTTCTATGAAACTCACTACATAGCAGGAGGCAAGAATTTTAATCTGTCTGTATAGCTGCTCTGATCCCTGGCATTACTGCCTGAGCTTCACCCCCTGTCCCATCTTCCCTCCCACCCATACCAGTCCCTGGGGCCAAAAAGGTTGGGGACCCCTGACCCACAGTATTCGGCATAGTAACACACTGTACAGGTTTGTAACCTAGGAGCGCTAGGCTTTATCACACAGCCTGGGTGTCGAGTAGGCTATACCATCTGGTTTTGTTTAAGTGTACTCTATAGTGTTTGCAGTGATGAAACCACCTAACAACACATTCTCAGAATGAGATCTCCATCATTAAAACATGACTATAACTAACATACACAACTAAATAATTTGTTCTAAATTCCACAATGAATCAATCTCACTTCCTTAGAAATTACAATATGATCAGAAATTCTGTAAAACCCTCCAAAGGAAATTATATATGAATCATGATTATAAAGGTAATTTAGCACTACTAGACTGAATTTTTCCTTCTCTTCTTTGTGTTAAGATGTTAGGAAATTAAAAGCAATGATGGGACTTATTTCTTAAAAATGCGTCCCCCACCCTAATGTCCATCCCACTATACAGGATCAATAGCACTTTATCTTCCAGCATGGGAAAAGGCATGATCTACATGGGAAGAACATGCCCCCAGTGAAAGTAAGGGCAGTTCTACTATACACCTAAGCAATGAGACATTTACACATCGTGCAGAAAGAAGAATGAAGACAGGTGTTTTGTTAATCTTGGGCGGGGGGGGGCAACAAACTAAATAAAACAATTTAACTTTTTAAAATGCATAAACTCATTTGCCATACGACTTTAAAACCTGAAAAGTCTTTAGATACAATCTATTTTAGCCTCTTCATTTTTAAGATGAAGAAACCAAGAAAATATAGGTCCTTTTAATAAATAAAGAAAATGTAATAACTGGAGTTTTTCCTTCTAAAGAAGAGTATATGTAGAAAAAAAGATATAAAGAAGAAAGAGTATATAAGTGTTCTTAAAGGATCCAAAAAAAATATTTGAGAGGTACAGAAAAATTCATGTCCCCAAATGCAAACTGGAGGTAGCAAGTATAAAAAAGAAGGAAGGAAAAGAGGATGGGTGGAAGGGAGCAAAGGTGAGCAAAGAGAAATAGACAACACAAAAACACAAAAAATAACTAGTTATTAACTAGTTATTAACCTACTCTCCAAAGGATAAAAAAAAAAGTAAGTTAATGACCTAGTCTCAATATCTCTAACCCACAAAATATTCAGTGATTAGAAAGGGAACAGCAGTAATTTTCAGTGGTTAACTAAGTGATCAGGTTTCATATCATCGGTAAGGGACAGAGACACTAAGTAGCTCCTTATTATGATATATGGATGATACAACATCCCTTCTGTTGTATTTGTGAGAAAAATACATAATTTGATTCCAATCACAAGAAAACATCAGCCAAACCCAAAATGAGGGTTATTTCACAAAGAATCTAAGAGAACATGACAAATAAATGCAACATACAATCTTGGATTAAATCCTGGACTGGAATTTTTTTTTTCCTTTGCTATAGAGAAGAACATGAGCAGAACAATTAGTAAAATCTGAGTGATGTTAGATAGTAGTATTTTAATTTCCTGATTTTAATAACTATACTAAGGTTATATGAAAGACTCTTCTTTAGAAAATAAACACTGATGGAATTTCTCCAACTTATTCTCAGAAGGTTCAGGGAAAAAAATGCATAAGACACAAAGGAGTGGCATGAATCTGGATAATCCCTCAGAAAAGGCTTCATGGATATGAAACCTGAGCCAGAAAGATAACAAAGAATTAATCAGATAAAAGACCATACTTGGATCCTATAAATATGTTGATTATTATATATCAATTAAAAATAAAATAAATTTTTTAAAGGTGTACTTGGTAAAGGATATATAGCTTTAGAAGAATGATGGATGTATGTTTCACACAGATTCTGACTAAGTTTGATTAGATTGTGTTTCTGCAAACATAAGAGCTTAAACCAGGCTTCCTCAAACTATGGCCCACAGGCCACATGCAGCCTGCCTAGGACATTTATCTGGCCCGCCGGGTGTTTTTGCCGCTGTTACCTGTCCTGCTTAGCAGCCGACTCATCCCAGGGCCCACAGTCTGGCCCTCCAACGGCCTGAGGGACAGTGAACTGGCCCCTGTTTAAAGTTTGAGGACTCCTGGCTTAAACAGACTTACTTAAGAGGGAATTACAAGGAGATACGAGGCAGCTGAGGCAACAGAATTCTGGAGATGGGAGCCAGTCTGGGGTCTGCCCCATGGGGGAAAGGAAGGAGCCAGAGCAGCTTTTACAGACGTGATAGGAAATGGATCACAGGAGGGCAGGAGAAGGGTGCAGAAACTGAGGCCAAGGAATGTTCTTAACAAAATTTCACTTCCTACTCAATCTCAGCTCTCCTAATTTCAACTAAAAGGGACATGTTTCATGAACCTAACCACCTACTAAAACAAAAGAAAACTTACATAATGACTTGATTAGTAGGATAACTTGTTAAATAAAAAGCGATTTGGGCGGCGCCCATAGCTTAGTGGGTAGGGCACCGGCCACACACACCCAAGCTGGTGGGTTCAAACTTGGCCCAGGCCAGCTGAACAACAATGACAACTCCAACAAAAACATAGCAGGGCACTGCGGTGGGTGCCTGTAGTCCTAGCCAATAGGGAAACTGAGGCAAGAGAATCACTTGGATCCAAGAGTTTGAGGTTCCTGTGAGCTGTGATGCCACAGCACTCTACTGCAGGTGACACAGTGAGAAAAAAAGTGATTTGGGCAAGGCAGTATAGATTAGTCCCTAGGAGCTTCTTAATTAGAAAATCTGAATTCAAGTCAAATCTCTGTCATTATGATGGCTCTTTAGTAACTTATTTAAACTTTGTATCTCATTTTCCATATCTATAAAATAGAATAAAGTAATTGTACAGATTAAATAAGGCAATGCTGGAAAAGTTTTTCCTCCTAGTTTAAAAACCAAACTTGACAGGTGGGGCGGCTTGTACCTATAATCCTAGAACTCCGGGATGCCAAGGCAGCAGGATCCCTTGAGCTCGGGAGTTCCAGACCAGCCTGAGCAAGAGTGACCCCTCTCTACTAAAAAACAGAAAAATTAGCTGGGCTTTGTGGCAGGCATTGGTAGTCCCAGGTACTAGGGAGACGGAGGCAGGAGGATCGCTTGAACCCCAGGAATTCGAGGTTGCTGTGAGCTAGCCTGATGTCATGGCACCCTAGCCTGGGCAACAGAGAGAGAGAGAGAGAGACTCGTCACCAAAAAAAAAAAAAAACCCAAAACCTTGAAACTCTTAGTATTGTAATTCAGTAACTGCATAGGATGGGAAAACGAACTGAAGTCCAATGAACAAACCACCTGAACAAAAATACAGACCAATGTCATACAGATTCTATACAAGCTATATAAACACAGTATTATGGACTTCTATTTTACCATCTTACCGAAACTCATTAATACAAACTCAAAGTTAAAATTAAGAAATTAGAAGACGCAAGTTTCATTATCCAGATACCATCTACTTGTTTGGAGGACAGCATTAATGTTTAGTACCCTTTTCCATGTTATGATAAATATTTCACAATTTATAATTATGATTGTAATTTATAACATATAAATTATAATTTTAACTCTCAAAAAAGTATACATACAATAGGGCTTAAATTTATTAGACAGTCATTTGGGCATCTTTTTAAGTAAATAGCTATTAATAGGTATAAAAATGAAGTCATTAATTACTAGGGTTAAATAATAAAGTACAGAATATTACAAGAAGTTCTGTTTTAAAAAAAAAAAAAAAGGAATGTGGGGTATTTAGTGACAGGCCAGTAGGACAGCTGGAACAAAGCTGTTGGAACAACAGCTGTGCACCATGTTCTGTTCCTCTAAAACCACAAACTCAAGTAACCCAGGTCAGACAATTTCATTTGACTAATCAGCTCAGCCAATGTCTTCTTCCTACAACTCTCTGCTAACAAAGAAATATACACCAAATCCATAGTTTGCAACAATTTGAGAAAAGGAGAAAAAAAAAATAAACACAACAGTCTGTGTCTTTAAATAAAAAATTAAAAACTGAAAATTACAATCTGATAGTTTAACAGCAGTCAAGGTATTCCACATCATTTTCACAGCTATTAGAATTTTGATCATAGAACTACTCAGGCTTCCTAATGGTAAGGAAATAACCCCAAGACCGAAAACTTTAATGAAATGAAGGAAGAATTACAAATTGCAACCTTACTATTTCTACTTATTCTTAACCTTCAATTGAATAAAAAGTGCTTTATCATTAAAACACCATGGATGGTTACAAAAATTGGGTAAGTCACTTGATAATTAAAGTAGTTCACTTAAACCAAGTTGTTGGATGAAATTCCATGCTAATCTCTGAATATAATTCATGTAGTCTGCGAGCACCATTAAATTATCACGGACTTACACCAGTGTTTCACATTTTATTCCCATTTCTTCAACCAAAAATCCACAAACCCCTCTCTAACCTTAAAGTCACTCCTTCCTCAGTTTCAGTAAGATCCATGCCTATGTGTGCCTGTGCACAAGCATATCACATGCATAAATCAAATTTCCCTACCTTATTTAGTTGACACACTTCAATCTCAGAGGCAAAAAGGATAAAATTATAAATTTAATAGTCACATACCCTTTCATATGATTTCTGAAACTTAAATGTTTTTTGCTTTTTTTTTTTGAGACAAAAGTCTCACTATGTTGCCCTGAGTAGAGTGCAATAGCGTCACAGCTCACAGAAACCTCAAACTCTTGGACTTAAGCAAGTCTCTTGCCTTAGCCTCCCCAGTAGCTGGGACACAGGTGCCTGCCACAACTCCCAGCTATTTTTTTGTTACAGTTGTCATTGTTGTTTAGCTGGCCCGGGTTGGATTCGAACCAGCCCAGCCTGGGTGTATGTGGCCGGTGCCCTACCTTCTGACCTACAGGCGCCGCCTCTGAAACTTAAATGTTAATTCTACCACAAATCTTCCTTTGCGATTTGACTTGACTACCTGCTTACTATTCTTTTCCTTTTCAGCTAACAAATTGCTATGTCAACCACATGTTATCATTTAACTAAAAACAAAGCATTAGAAGAAAATCTACCAGGGAATAAGACAAAAATAACATTTTAAGTTATTACTCTGAGAGTGTGTTACATTTCCCCACTCTGCATTTCCACAGAGAAATTAAGAAAACTCTTCCAAAGACTATGTTGGAAAAAAACTAAATGCTATGGATCAACTGCTCAAATTTCTAAAATTCAACATTCAAATATGTATATGCCACACCTGATCTTTTTAATTACAGAGAAACTCTGAAATCCAAAATGAAAGCCAATATCTAGCTGCTCTAGAACCATAATAGATACAACTCACCTTTCCTAAGGCCTCTTTTTCCCTATTTAAGACCTAATATAAACAATAAATATTAACAAATATTTTGCTATGTGCTCTGTTCTACATAACAAAGGTATCCCTGATATATAATTCTAAAATCTAAATACAAAGAGTAATGTACAAACTAAGGAGCAAAGAATTCCAGGTTTATAAAGTCCTCTACTTAAAGTTTATAGGATAGGCCAGGCGCAGTGGCTTATGCCTATAATCCTAGCACTCAGGGAGGCCGAGGTGGTGGACTGCCTGAGCTTACAGGGTTGAGACCAGCCTGAGCAAGAGCGAGACCTGGTCTCTTAAAAAAAAAAAAAAATAGCTCAGTGGTTAGGGGGCCAGCCATATGCACCAGGGCTGGTGGGTTCGAAACAGCCAGATTCTGCAAAACAACAATGACAACTACAACAACAACAAAAAAATAGCCAGGCGTTTTGGCAGGTGCCTGTAGTCCCAGATACTTTGGAGGCTGAGGTAAGAGAATCACTTGAGCCCAAGAGTTTGAGTTTGCTGTGACTATGATGACATGACACTCTACCAAGGGCAACAAGTGAAACTTTGTCTCAAAAAAAAAAAAATGTTTATAGGGCTTAAAATGTCTAGGTGAACCAGAAACAACTGTCTAAATCAAAACCCTCATTTGAGAAAAAAAATGCCTATCTCCCCAGACTCTATCACCTGCCTCGGTGAGTAAAACCAAGTTGTAACAGATTAAACTTGAAAATTATCTCTTTTAACCATCTCTAATTCTATAAAACTATAAAATTATACATCTCAGTCAAAAGCCAAGGCATGACTTTATATTTTACAGGATTTTAATAGAATTTAATATTTGTTGAAATCCTGATAATGATACTCTCCAAGAAATTAAAGCTCCCCTAGTATCAACTTCTTCAGCATCAGTTCTCCAAGGCAATTCTGATCAGTTCTTTACGAAATTTCAATACCAAGAACAGCTAAGAACTCTTCATGGACAAACAAAAAGAAAAAAACAATACTCATCTACACAAAGAAAAACCACTCCCGGCTTGGCACCTGTGGCTCAAGTGGCTAAGGCGCCAGCCACATACACCTAAGGTGGTGGGTTCGAATCCAGCCCAGACCCGCCAAAACAACAATGACGGCTGCAACCAAAAAAACAGCCAGGCGTTGTGGCGGGCGCCTGTGGTCCCAGCTACTTGGGAAGCTGAGGCAGGAGACTTGCTTGAACCCAGGAGTTGGAGGTTGCTGTGAGCTGTCATGCCACAGCACTCTACCCAGGGGGACAGCTTGAGGCTCTGTCTCAAAAAAGAAAGAAAAGAAAAAGAAAAACCACTCCCATGGAAAAAGTTGTTCTATTAAACAATATCAAGTTTTAGAAAAACACCAATTTCATGGCCTTAAGACAAAAGAACATTACCATTGTTTCCTATCAGACTGAGAAATTAAAGACATTAATTAAATCTGTTTTGGAGGCTAATTACATGTGACATCCAGAAAATTCATCCACAGTGGAGAATACAAATCCAACAAACCTTCCTAGAATAAGGATCTCATCCTTTTAACTTAAAACCATGTGGTATGGCTCGGCGCCTGTAGCTCAGCGGTTATGGCGCCACCACATACACCACATACACTGGCAGATTCGAACCCAGCCCAGGCCTGCCAAACAACAATAACAACTACAACAAAAAATAGCCAGGCTTTGTAGTGGGCACCTGTAGTCCCAGCTACTTGGGAGGCTGAAGCAAGAGAACTGCTTAAGCCCAAGAGTTGAAGGTTCCTGTGAGCTAGGAACCAGGGCGACGTAGTGAGACTCTTGTCTCAAAAAAAAGAAAAAAATGGTATAAACATTACAGACAATCAATGAGTAAATATTAGGTATTTCAGAAAATAACTGAAAAATAAATTTTAAAAATGGAGAAAGTCTTCCAGACCTGAGAGTAGTTCATTATTTCCCTGAAAGTAGTAAACAGAGAAAAACTTCTAGCCATATCCTGATGAATGTTTCCATTTCCAACAATAAGAAAAAGAACTGCAAGCATAAAACTAGAAAAGTGAATTCTGCAGAATAAAAATTTGAGGTCAATCAAATTAAGATAAAGCAGCACTTCCACTATTTTAACACAATAATATTTGGACCCAATAATTTTATACCCAGCAAAATTATCATTTATTATGCAAAAGTAAATATAACCTTAGTTATCTTTTCGATAAAAAGTACTTAAGAGTAGACCAGGCACACTGGCTCACACTTGTGATCCTAGCTCTCTGGAGGCTGAGATGGAAGGATCACTTGAACCTAGGACTACCAGGTTGCTGTGAGCTAGGTTGACTCTATGGCACTCTAGCCTGGGCAATGGAGTGAGACTCTGTCTCAAACAGAGCACTGTGGCTCACACCTGTAATCCTAGCACTCTGGGAGGCTGAGGCGGGTGGATTGCTTAAGCTCACGAATCCAGACCAGCCTAAGCAAAAGCAAGCCCTGGCTCTACAAAAAAAAAAAGAAAGAAAGAAAGAAAAATTGAGCCAAGAGGATTGCTTCAGCCCAAGTTGGAGGTTGCTGTGAGCTATGACACTACAGCACTCTACCCAGGGCGACAGCTTGAAACTCTGTCTCAAAAAGAAAGGTACTTAAAAGTGTTATTTAAATCACAATTGATTCCTCTGCCTGAAAATAAGAAAAACAAGTTACAACTCATAATAAAAACTAGATTACAACATAGTAACTACAGTTAAATAATATATTGTATTCTTTAAAAATGCTAATAATGAGAATACTCATGGTTCAGCACCTGTGGCTCAAGTGGCTAAGGCGCCAGCCACATAAGGTGGGGGGTTTGAATCCAACCCGGGCCTGCCAAACAACAATAATGGCTGCAACCAAAAAATAGCCAGGTGTTGTGGCAGGCGCCTGTGGTCCCAGCTACTTGGGAGGCGGAGGCAGGAGACTTGCTTGAGCCCAGGAGTTGGAGGTTGCTGTG
>NW_003852396.1:43319011-43327811 GCF_000181295.1 Otolemur garnettii
AAAACAAATTTAAAAATAAAAAATTGAAACTAGCTGTTGATAAGGATTGCTTATAAGCACTAAAACCAGGTAGAATGATAGAAATGGCAAACAAAGCAATAACCCTTAATGATATTATTAACTATAACAAAATAAAATGCAAAAGACAAAAAAAAATTTTTTTAAATACCATAATCTCACACCCTTTTGGATGTTTCAAATAAACGCAATAAATTCATGAAGGAGCTAGGTAGAAACAGCAAACAACTGAATTCCCCTTTCCTAACTGGGAATAAAACACTATTATTCTGATTTTCTAATTAAATACGTTTAAATAATTTTAAGATAAATCCCAGTAGAAAAAAGACAGACTCTACTTTCCAAAAACCATCACAGAATACAGAAAAAAAAAAGAAATACTCCTATATAACAAAAGACACAGTTGTGTCAAAGGAAGGAAATTATGCTAAAGATTTGAATTCTTGGCCAAAACCTGTACTGGCCTAACCTAACCTTATCAACCTTTCTCTCTCTGTGGCCACAAAAATAAGGATTTAAAGGCCTCCACTCAGTTCCTTTAGAGGTGGTTCTCAACCTTCCTAATGCCACGAACCTTTAATACAGTTAAAAGGGGTCACAACCCACAGGCTGAGAACCACTGCTTTAGGGTTAATTTCATTCAATGCCTAGCTAAGGTGATTATAAAGACTAGCCTTACTATATAACAGCACAGCTGAGTAAAACAAACTCTGCTAATTATTATCTAAAACTATATCAAAAATGTTAACCTGGATCACATGGGCATGATGCTGTCAGCCAGGCTTCTCTCTATAAAGTTATTATCTCCCTTGATAACTAATAACTACATTAACATCCAGCTACTCTCAAATTTCCACCTACTAGTTTTAACATCCATTTATGATTCTAACTACAGTCAATTGTTAGAATTGGCAAAAGGTGATTTTCTAATTTCATCCTTTATGAGTATGTAGATACTAATGATTCATTAGTATCAGGATTCTATTTTTTTTTTTTTTGAGACAGAGCCTCAAGCTGTCCCCCTGGGTAGAGTGCCATGACATCACAGCTCACAGCAACCTCCAACTCCTGGGCTCAAGCGAGTCTCCTGCATCAGCCTCCCAAGTAGCTGGGACCACAGGCGCCCGCCACCACGCCCGGCTATTTTTTGGTTGCAGCCGTCATTGTTGTTTGTTGGGCCCAGGCTGGATTCGAACCCACCACCTTAGGTGTATGTGGCTGGTGCCGAGGCTCAGGATTCTATATTAAGAATTTCTCCCCATGCAAGAACCGACAGGTGATGTAAATTGGGTGAGGAGGACTTCTCCCTGATCATTTATTTATCTATCTTAGAACCGTACTTTATTTATGGGCAATAATCAATTGTTGTCTTATTTATGTCAATGATGCGTCCCAGAGTTAGTGAATGGAGGTTCTTGCAGATAGGCTCCTATTATCTTTTACACATTATTTTGGTTTTTGAGTACTTCCTTATTTTCTGACACTATGAGAAACTCCAAACTCACCTTGTATTTTCTCCTGTTCCTACCCTAGAATCAGCCATTTTTCTTTAGTTTCCTTCTAGTAAAAAAAAAAAAAAAAAAAACGGCATTTAGAAGCCTAGATCTGGAACTAGGGGTATCTATTGCTTCTAGCCCCTTTCCCAGACAGAGCTGGAAAAATAGATGTACAAATGTGTACATAGTACCCTCATCTATTTCTCTGCCTGTACACTTTTACAACCATGAGATTATACCAATACCTTCAATTCCAATGAAACATTACACATTATCCTAACATTTGCCCTTTCTACATTTATAACTTCCTTTTCAACAGTGAGAAACTAGCTCCTATTTTCCACGATATATTTGCTTAATTCTCGCATAGAAAATTGCTTCAAATTTGCAAACCCTGGTCTCTATGACAAAAACAAGAAACAAAACATAACAAAAACCCTACTATTTAGTGTTCAATATTTGTTTTGAATTCTTTTTGTCTTTATCTTAAGAGCATAGTCCAAATACCGGGTTCAAAAGTTACCTTAAAGCAGTGGTTCTCAAACTTCCTAATGCCGCGGCCCTTTCATACAGTTCCTGTGGGTCACAACCCACAGGTTGAGAACCGCCGTCTTAAAACTAGTTTTTTCACCCCTTCAGTGTAGTTCTGTTATTCATTTGAAATATAAGGTTCAGTTCATGTGTTTCTGTTTGTATTCCACTTTAAATTGGACGTGGGTTTTTTTCTTTATCACCTGATTTTATTGGTGTTTGCTGTTTATATACCCAATGCGTAAAACATTAACATGGTTCCAAAAGTGAGAAAGGTATCCTCGGAAAGGTCACTGCCTCCATAACCTGTATCCCTTCCCACCTCATTCCTACCCAGCCTCTCTAGATAATCAATCTCATCAATCTTTATTTTTCTTGTGATTTGTTTTGTCCCAGGGAGCAAATACACATATAGAGGGTACCAAAAAAATGTATACACATTGTTAAGGAAAAAACTTTGACATTTGTAATACCCATGTCACATTTGACATCTGCCATTACAACAGGGGCTCAACATGACTAGTATTCATCTTTTGTTACCAGTATATATTGAGAATTACAATTTTTTTTTGAGGGTTGAAGCACTTTTAATTTAAAGAATAAACAAATATAAAACCATTAACCGCTTACCCAGTGGCTGTTGTCCTCCTCCAGACCTCAGCTCACTCTCTCCCACTCCCTGCATACCACTGAGTAAAAAGCAGGGTTATCAGGAGCTGTGCCCGTCATTACCCTTGGTAGGAAAAGGATCTAGCTAGGCGCCACAGCAATCCTGGCCATACATCACCATTCTGTTTCTTTACAATTTCCTCTTCTGAAATATTCTAGCGCTGAAAGAGGAACAATGAAGGAAACTAAAGTTGAACTTGGCTGCTCCATTCAGATGGTCCAAGAGTTTAGAGCCTGAAGAGCCACGGGCAAAAAAGTAAGGAACAGTCTGGCCCCAGCATAATTCAAGATGCAGCCAAATCTGGAATTGAGCTGGGTTCAAAGGTGACTAGGCAAGGCCTAGTGAGTGGCCCCAGTCCAGAACTGTGCCCCAACCTAAATAATGAAACTCATGCATGTGCACAAATGCACGTGCATAAGAACACACGCAGCAAATAACATTATTGAAAGGCTATTAAATACAAAAATTAAATAGCCATCTGGAGGCTATTAAATACAAAAATGGCAGGGTTTTTTTTTAAAAAGGTGAAAACATTTGCTTCTTTGATTCTCCTCAGTGCCTTGCTGTCCCACAGTCACAGGAGAGTAGATGTGGGGAGACGCAAGAGGCCAGTGGCCCTACAAGTCCATGTGTGCTTAAGTCCCTATATCAACCACCTTACTCTTCAGCCCAGTAGCTGCCACCCATGTGACCACTCACTCAATTAGCACCATTGCTGGACCTACTGTCACAGGGGCTTTGTGTGCAGGTGGTCCCATCATCTTCCTCTGAGCTGCTCTCCACTTCACTGAGATCATCCTTAGATACCTTTCCTCACATCAAGGCTTCAAAGCAATTCGTGCAATTATGTAGGACCAGATGACATGCAGAACCTGTAGGATCAGGAGAAGACCACTGAGGAGTCACCAGGAAGTATAGGGCCTGATTATCTCCCAACTCTCAAAAAGGGTTGTGTTCAAACTCCAGAATGGATAGATTCCTAGACCGATAACCATAAAAACAGCACTGAAGATCATGAAAAGCACGTCGCAGAGCCACTGATACTTGGCATAATTGGCCAGCTTGGCTGCCTCCAGCAAGAAGTCTTGAGGCATCACGTAGACACATGATCAAAGTTCCCACCCAAACCATGTTGGTGATGTAGGGGAGGGTGATAAGTGCAATGGTGACCAAGTAATGCACGAACATGATCAGGAAGTCCTTTCTTTTAATGTCTGTAAACTGAGAAAACATAAGAGATCACTAGAAGGCCAATCCATGATACAATAGCAATAAAGTCCACTTGAGAGAGGCTGAAATGTATAGCCATGCCAGCACGGCCAGATGTCCCAGAACCAAGGTGACAACCAGAGAAATCTAATTCCATAGCAGAATATGCATAAATAAAAAGTGAATCTCCACATGCTTTCACAGAATTTAGAGAGCATTGGGGGCTTGTCTGATTCCTCCCATGGCGAAACCAGCACTGGATTTTTTGGATATCCCAGTCCAGTTGCTTTGACAGGCCCTCCAGTCTTTCCTTATCAGAATACTTGGTAATAGATGTGAACACCTTTTCAAGAATGGCATTGGGTTGGGCCTGATAAGGACCACTGTCCTAGATGCCAACGTGGAGTACACAGGGTTTGGCAATAAATCACTCCAAGAGCAGCCTCATGAAGAAGATGCCCACCGCCAGGGGGAACCTCGAGAAGACGTGTTCGGCCCGTGGGTCGCCGCAGTCATCCCCCGGCCCTTCTAGATCCGCCCAGCTCACGTTCTGGCAGCCAGAGCACTCCTTCCATAGCCAGCCCGACAGCAGGCCTAGGGCTGCTCGGGCAGCCACAGCCTCAGCTGTGCCACAGCCAGCAGAACCCTAGGGGAGAGCACCAGGGTGGCCACCCCCTTCTGGCTCCAAAAATTACTATATATTTTTTTTTCTTTTTTTGAGACAGAGCCTCAAGCTGTCACCCTGGGTAGAGTGCTGTGTCATCACAGCTCACAGCAACCTCCAACTCCTGGGCTCAAGAGATTCTCCTGCCTCCGCCTCCCTAGTAGCTGGGACCACAGGCGCCCGCCACAACGCCCGGCTATTTTTGGGTTGTGGCCGTCACTGTTTGGCGGGCCCGGGCTGGATTCCAACCTGCCACCTTAGTTAGGTGTATGTGACTGGCACCTTAGCCACTTGAACCACAGGCGCTGAGCCTTTTTTCTTTCTTAAAATTACAATTTTAATACATTTTTTCCTTTCAATTTTAATATATTTTTTGGCACCCTCTCTTTATTCTTATTTCTCCTTTCTTATACAAAAGGTAAATACTTCTGTGTAAGATGCAGCAGAAACTTTTGCGCTTTACTTTTCTTCACTGAACAGTATGTCCTAGAAAGCATTCTCCATCAGTTCTTCAAGCCCTTTCTCATTCTTTTTAACAGCTGTGTAATACACAATTGAGGTCTCCTCTTTAGTAGGTTGCTTCTAATTGTTATAATTACAAACAATGATCCAACCTTATACTTGGGTATTTTCATGCAGTTGGAAATGTATCTTCAGGGCAAATTCCTAGATTTAGGATTGCTGAGTCAAAAGGTAAGCACACCTATCTTCAAATCAATATCCACTCTATGTGTCCTAATATAATGCATTAAGAACACATCATTTCAGCATTATTCCTGTACCCCTCAAAAAATGCAAAGGCTGAATCTCATCATGAAGAAATACCAAACTCTATTAAAGGAACTCTACAAATAACTAGTTTGTACTTCTTAAAAATATCAATATTATAAAACACAGAGAATAAGAACTGTCCCGACGTAAAGAAAACATGGGAACAGAACCAATTGTATAGTCCAAGATTTTCTCTTGCCATAAAGGCATTAGGGCATTACCGGGACAATTGGCAAAATCCAAAACAGTCTACAAATCAGATAATAGTAATATATCAGTGTCAATATCTGGGTTTGTTTATTACACTATGTTTATACAAGCAAAGATCATTGTTTTTAGAAAAGACACAAAGAGATTCAAGTATAAGGAGAGCACTATCTTTGATTTACACTCAAATGATTTTAAAAACTACATATATATTGGAGGAAATAAAGCAAATATGGTAAAATGTTAACATTTGGGAAATCTGGATAAAGTTTTTTTAAAAAGCAACATCAGATGTCATTTTGACACTCATATTCTTCTTTCTAGTGCTAAACATTACTTACATGTATAAAAAGCTTTCTCAAAAATCATTATATGAAGTGACAGTAAGATAGATGGCAATATTAAACTACTAATACACAACAATAAATTGACTATAAGTTATAAATCAATGCTGTTAAAGAATATAACAAATAATCATGTGGCTTTTATAAAATACTAAAAATAAGACAATTTATAAGACATCAATAACTCAGACTAATTATCTCTCCAGTAGCACAATTTTAGACAATTTATATTTCTCTCCATCTTTGAGATATCTTTTCCTTTGCAAAACAGAAATAAATCAAAGGCAGATCAAGGACATTAGTTTATACTAAGTTTCAATCCCAAACACATTTCGTAACTCTACGCAAAGTAATTCAAGATCAAGGTCTTCCAAGAAGAGTCAATGATTATTAAAACTCCACACTTTCTACAGTCAGAGTGAAAATCTTTTACTCATTATCACGTTTCAGTAAGAAAGACACAGTGAAACTAATACCCCAAAGCTCGTTTTTCCCCACCAACACACAAAAAAAAGGAGCAAATATTCACATGGCATCACAAAATCTGTTTCAATTTTGAGGCCATTTTTAATTTGGAAAATAAACGTTTAAAAAATTAAAAAGCAATACTGCTTTAAGAAAGTGTTTCTCTACCCCTCCTCCAATTTAAAATTACCAATTTATTTTCCCACTGAATTAAACTATTTTCATGTCAAAGCTTCAGAAAGACCAGGACATTTCAGCAATACAGACGAATTAAAATCTCATCCCAGTAGGTAGAAACCTGCATCTACCAAGGGAAAACAGCATTCTTTACCTATTCAACAGGCATGTCCCCATTAAACTTCTACAACTTACCCATCCCCAAACAGACACAGATGCACAGGTGTACCCATGCGCACACACACAAAAAATAGGACAAAACACATAAGAAGGAGTTTTAAGTCTAGAAACTTCAGTTTTGAATTCTGGGAAGATGGCTGACTGGTAGCAACCCTTGGCAAAGGCTCCTGAGCAGAGGAAGAAAAACTGAATGGAATTGGACTCTATGAAGCCAAAGATGGGGAGCTGAGCCAAGAAAGAAGTTCAGAAAACTGTAACTCCAAGGAAGAGCATTCAAGAAAACAAATTACAGGTACAACGCCTATCGTCTAGAGGACAGAAGACCCCTCCCCCAAGCACAAGGAACAAAAGACACCTCATTTTACCTCTGGAGAGGGCTGCTCAATCCTAGGTCTCTTTCTCCAGAGACCAATTATGAACCTAGACACCACCCCACCAAACATAAAATTGAACAGGTATTCTGTCCCACAAGTCCTAACTCCCAGTCCACCCTTTCCCCCTTGCACCGCGGTCTGAAGTTCTGCCCCCTGCAGAGCACACAGTGTTTGGTCTTGTCCTGAGAGAACTGGGCATAGTGTGGACCACCAACCATCAGGACAGAATCTGTGACTAATGGGGAAGAAAGATGGTGTGGGAAGAAAGGGACACTTGGCAGGAGGGGGAGCAGTCCCCTGGTTATGACCATGCCCTGCCAGTGGTAGTGTTAACCCTCGGTTCGGGCTATGTCTGGCGGGACAGGGTGCAGAACCCCCGACTCCGAAGGCACCCACAGTGGGAGAGTGGTTGCCCCGTGTGGACTGAGTTCAGCAGACAGGGCCAGTCCCCAGCCCTTGCTGGGCCTCTGAGCAGAGGCTTGATAGGTATGGACTGCAACCTGGGAGCAATGGTGTGATTCTCTGATTCCAACAGAACCCTGGAGCAGTGGCTTACTGGGTGTGAACCAAGACCTGAGGGCCAGGGGGTGGTCCACTGTCTCCAGCAGGGATGGTGAGCAGAGGCTTACCAGGTGAGGACTAAGACCTGTGGGCAGAGTGCAGTACCCTGACTCTAACAGAGTCTGCAAACAGAGGCTTGCCAGGCAGTAGACTGAGACTGGCAGGTGGAGGCATGGTCCCCTGACTCCAACTGGTCTAGCAAGCAAAGGCTAGCTGGATGTGGACTGAGACCAGTACATGGGGGTTGGCCCCTGGCTCCAGCTGGGCCTGTGAGCAGAGAAGTGAACAACAGTGTGGACTGAGTCTGGCGGGTGGAAGTGTGGATCCCTGGCTCCAACTGTGCTGCTGGAAACCCTTGAATCCCTCTCTAGTGGGGAGGGTTTACACTGCCTGAGACAATTTGGTTGGAGCCCGGGTCTGGGGCTGTCCACTTGGGGACATTTTGAGGTTGACCCTCAAAGTTCTATAGTAGAAAAGAAGTGAAAGGTGGGGGTTGGGTGCCACAGCTGTTTGTATCTCTTCACAGTAGAGATTTAAACCTAATACTTTGGTTTCTTAGGATAGGGTAGAGGCGGGCTGATATCAAAACAGAGCTAGCTTGCTCTATCTCACCGAGTAGGTCCTCAGAGTCTCTGGCTAAAACTCTGAAAGAGGCCTTTGTAAGGTTGTAGAAGATAAGCCACAATTACAAAGCCTAGTGCTTTGGTAAGGGGCTATCTGGTAAGGGGCTATCTCTACTACCTGGGAACCCCAATTCAATCTCACCCTACCAGTTCTAATAACAAAATGGTGGAAAATAAACATGGTGCAGACCCAACAGAAGAACTCTGGCAACATGAATAACCAGAGTAGATCAAACCTCCCCCCACCAAGAAATGTTAAAGGAGATACAACTGAAGATGCCATGCATAGACAAATGGCAGCAATGTCAGAAATCAAATTTACAAAATGGATTGCAAATAAGATAAATAAAATGGAAGATAGAAATTGAATTCCAAAGAGTAGTTCTAAAGTTGTCTCAAGAAATTAATGAATTCAAAGCCCAAGTCACCAAAGATATGGACATAATGAGAAAGGAGATAGCAGAGTTCAAGAAAACAAAAAAGTGGCTCGGCGCCTATAGCTCAACCGGC